>NC_142591.1:59373234-59691984 GCF_965207765.1 Zootoca vivipara
TGTCTGTGGACCAACGCCGGTTCCTTCAGCCTGAAAGCGAGATGAGCACCACACCCCATAGTTGCCTTTGACTGGACTTGACCATCCAGGGGTCCTTTACCTTTTTACCTTTACCATTTACAGTGGAACCTCGGTTTATGAACACCTCGGTTTACGAATTTTCGGTTTATGAACGCCGCGGACCCATCTGGAACGGATTAATTCACTTTCCATTACTTTCAATGGGAAAGTTCACTTCAGTTTATGAACGCTTCAGTTTATGAACAGACTTCCGGAACCAATTGTGTTCATAAACCGAGGTACCACTGTGCAACAAAGCATTCAGTCATTAACTTGAACTGTATCTGCTAATAAGTCATGCTAAGTGCTCCATGTTTGGCAGGATACAAATCTCAAAATAACATACAGAAATATTCTCTGAGGCTTTGTGTGTGCACATGCTATCCACTACATCTCCTTTAAAAGCAGTATCTAGACTGTCTATTTTTCATTCAATCTCCCATTTAGAACGGTGTAAAGACAGGAGAGTGAACACACACTACGAAAATGATCCATCTATTTGTCTCTCAAGCTAATGATTCGGCTTTTTGAAAAATAATACAGTGGGTTTGTTTTTCCCAATCATTGATTGAAGTCCTTTACTCTAGTCACTTTTCCATGTCTTACATTAGCAATGATCCAAAACCTGGACTGTTTTACAGTCTCCTGTCTCTTTCATGCATTACACATGCAGAAAGTGTGCAAATGCAACTGTGAACATTTAGTATTCCATTAAAAGGAGGGTTGGGAATATACAAGTGCCTTGAAACTAGAATATACAAGTGCCTTGAAACTAGAAGATGTTAACACATATTATTTGCTCCTGGTTAGCCTCATACCATCCTTTCCTTTCTCTTCTCTGCCTAAAATAAAAAAATTCCTTCAGTAGCACCTTAAAGACCAACTAAGTTTTTATTTTGGTATGAGCTTTCGTGTGCATGCACACTTCTTCTCTGCCTGTTATCCTTGCTCCCCCTTTTCTTCAATTTCCTTTGTTATATTCTCCTTTACTAAAATTTGACAGCAATTTTTTAAAAAATCACGTCTCACAGCTAGCGCCATCTGCTCTGAGGGCATTATATAAACCAAATAAATAATACATTTAAAATAGAGCTGCAATTTCTGACCAGCGGTCATGCTGCCTGGGGATGATGGGAACGGAGTCCAGCAGTAGCTTCTGGTTTAACTGTTTCCCCCCTTTGACATATATGTACACATATTGAGATTCAGTTTGTATTAATGCATCTCTCTGATTCCCACTGAATTTGCAGTGGGTTAAACCACAGAGTCTAGGGCTTGCCGATCAGAAGGTTGGCGGTTCAAATCCCCGCGACGGAGTGAGCTCCTGTTGCTTGGTCCCAACTCCTGCCAACCTAGCAGTTCAAAAGCACGTCAAAGTGCAAGTAGATAAATAGGCACCGCTACAGTGGGAAGGTAAACGGCGTTTCCATGTGCTGCTCTGGTTCGCCAGAAGCGGCTTTGTCATGCTGGCCACATGACCTGGAAGCTGTATGCTGGCTCCCTCGGCCAATAGAGCGAGATGAGCACCGCAACCCCAGAGTCGGTCACGACTGGACCTAATGGTCAGGGGTCCCTTTACCTTTTACCTTTTTACCTATGGAGACAGTATAAAAGGATTAAAGATGCTCATACAAACTGGTGTTCTGGCAAGCCTTAATTGAGCTAGTTTAATAGCTTTCTTTTTCTTTCTTTCCCCAGATTTTGGAGAAATCAGTGGGAAGCTACCTATTTATAAGCAATATATGTGAATTGATTATCAGAAACAAGGATGAATTGCAACGAAGTTAGACTGCAGACTCAGATAAAAACCAGTGAGATGAATTGCAGCTGAACTACAGTCTTGAAGCAGATCTGAAGCTTTCGGTGTGAGTCATGTTATGTCTGTATTATACCTGCACTGTAGATATGGTGCCAGCACACATTTCATTGCTTTAGTTTTTCTATAAAGCATGGTTCATGGGATACTCAGCAACTGACTTCTTTTAGACAGACTATTACACTTACTCATTTCTTATGTCCCTGAACAGCACCTGAACGTTTTGAAATAAGGGGCTCGTGCATATTTAACACAGCATAGTATCTAATGGCATTAAGTGCTGTATTGTCATGAGTTAGTTTTGCTTCAGTAATTGCAGATATCATCAGCACTGTGCATAATTCATATCAGTTCCTTTCTACACAGGTGCTCACTCTTATTTCCATATCAGTAATTAGTACTTGACAATGAATGTTATCTAACCTGTCTAGGTGAAACAGACAAATCTAGTCACAATACAACTCTCTAGGTGACTGATTTAACTGTGCAGACAAATGGGACCAACCATTCTGAAAGTAAACTTAGCAGCTCTGTTGTACACTGGCCAGCCAGAATGCACATTTCGTCTTGCAATCCTTACTCATATTTCTGTTGGGGAATCATAGCACTGCTTCCTTGCCAATAAGCAAGATCTACGCCACATTCCATTGCATGGCTGCTCCAGAGCCAGTCCCAGAAATTAAAGGGTGGTACCCAACTAAGCTATACTCAGATTTGACTCGCCTCAATCACCAAGATCCTTTGAGGGGGGGCACCTCTGGTGGCTCTCATGCCTCTGAAGTTTGGCTGGCCTTCACAAGAGATGGAACCTTTAGTTTAACAGGCGCTGCCCTGTGGAACTCCCTGCTAGCAGAACTTTGGGCAGGAAGTTCCCTCCCTCCCTTGAGATGTCTTATGAAAACTATATTGTTTAGGCACACATTTGCAACTTGAATTTTCTCTTTTAAACCCATCAGCATTTTTGTATTTTTAATGGGGATTTGTATTGCTCTGAGCCATGCAAGGAATGCAAATGCATTTTTTTGACAACTAATATATGTATGTTCACCAAGGTGAGCATTTTGACCTTCAACAGGTGATCTCCACTTTAAAGTAATTCAAAAGTGCACAAGAAAGAGCAGCATTAACCTTAACTATTGCCCAGAAGTGCTGATGCATTTTTAATATCATTTAGTAAAACTAAATAAAAATTAAAAGAGTTTTGCTGTGTGACGTTTGACAGGATCACCATCCTATTCTATGCAACACCCTTATTCTTATTCATTTCCTTTGTAAAGAATTTTGAAACTCAAGAGACTGCAAATTCAACCTCATACAATTACAATAAACAATATGCAACAAACAATATTTGGGTTGTTTTTTAAAAACCGCGTGGGACAATCCTTATCCATTTTCCTGTATCAAGGCTGCAAGTACTTTCTAGTGACCCCTTGTGGCAGTGATGTAAACATGCTTTTATGCTGTATTTCATGGTGACGATTGTGTTGGTTCCACATAAACTCCGAGGTTATAGGCACAATCTAGATAAATTTAGGGCCAATGGAATTAATAGGTTAAGCACACAATTAAGCACTGCTGTGTCATTAGAATTAAACAAAGAATGTAAATAATAGTTATTTTTTTATTAATTGTGCATGTTAATATACTCAAGATGGATTGTTCTCCTAAACTGACACCAGAATGAAGACAATGGATTGTATCCAACTAAGACATACAAACCTAGATAGCTATCTTAAAAAGCAGAGACATCACCGTGCCGAAAAAGGTCCGTATAGTTAAAGCTATGGTTTTCTCAGTAGTGATGGAAGTGAGAGCTGGACCATAAAGAAGGCTGATCGCCGAAGAATTGATGCTATTGAATTATGGTGCTGGAGGAGACTCTTGAGAGTCCCATGGACTGCAAGAAGATCAAACCTATCCATTCTTAAGAAAATCAGCCCTGAGTGCTCACTGGAAGGACGGACGCTGAAACTGAGGCTCCAATACTTTGGCCACCTCATGAGAAGAGAAGACTCCCTGGAAAAGACCCTGATGTTGGGAAAGATGGAGGGCAAAAGGAGAACGGTACGAGATGGTTGGACAGTGTTCTCAAAGCTACCAACATGAGCCTGACCAAACTGCGGGAGAACAGGAGTGCCTGGCGTGCTCTGGTCCATGGGGTCACGAAGAGTTGGACACAACTAAATGACTAAACAACAACAAGACATACTCTGTAGACTTGAGTTAGTCATGGCTATCCTAAGATATTCCTAAAACTTGTAGGAATTTTTAAAAGCTGTTTTTTTTTAAAAAAAACCCACTTGTTGGATATTATTTTTACATTGCAGAATTTTCTATCAAGTTATGTTATATTCATATGTTTGTAGATGAGAAAACAGTATTATTTTTTTATTCACCAAGAAATATTTCACCTACATTTTAAGAAGCAAATACCCAAAGAGAAAAATAGGTTTTGTGTAGGAGTGTCAAAAAGCAAATTCAACAAGACACATCACAGATTCAAACAAATGCTTCTGTTCATGGGCTGATATGCAAAGAAACAAACAACCCTCCCCCCAAAAAAAAACACCACCATCAGGCATAGCCTAGCACATTGGGTCCTGGAGTGATATGAACCTGAGAGATACACATTTAAAACACCGATGTGTTTGTGCCTTTGTACAAGAGTTTCAACTGGTGGCTCACACAAGCTCAATTAAGGCATGCTGTGGCTACCACCATTTTAATAAAAATGCTATCCCCCCTTTTGTGCGCTTTGTCAATGGAACTGGGGTGCAAAAAAGTCCGGGGTGGGTGGGGGGTGGGACTGAAAAATGAAAGGGATGCCAAAGGCCATTTGTGTAGCAAGAACCAGCATGCAAGAGTCTTGTGTTAGGCTGCACAAGCAGCAGAAAAAGAGAGCAAAAATATAAATTCACTAAAAGTATTAAAAAGACACTAATAGTAAATACCACATTGGAGTTAAACGTGAGTCCTGTGTCTGAAAAGACTTTTATCATGCTAAGCTACCAAGAATATTATTGGGCAATGTTAGCAAGGAGAATGTGAGCCATGATGTTGGCTAGTTACTACAGGTGCTGCAGTCTTTGATGAGGTTTAGAGTACAGCTTGATTCGAATTGAATAAGCCATGGCATACTAGCCTGAAAAAGAGCACCTGGGGCACTTCAGCTTTGATGCTCCCTGTCATTGTATTAGACAACAGTGACTGCAGGTGTAATTGCCTAGCTCAGGATTTGCTGCACTCAAGGTTCCCTTCTATTGTCAAGGGAGCAGAGGGGTGACCAGAGACTGGGCTGGCATTAAAAGTTGCCACAATTGAACCCTGATATGGCAGATCATACTACACAACTAGATTATTGTCTTGGCCATTTTAAAAACAAACAAACAAACAAACAAACCTATCTCCTTTCAATAAACAACAACCATTTAGTGTATGTCATTTGCTTTCTGTAATTTCTCACAAAATTGCAGTTGGGGCTCTTTAGTTGATACCCCGTTTTTATTCAGCATCATTGTAGTTACGGCATGAACTTGCCCTGAAGAAATAGCCATTACTACCCCTATTCTTACGATGTCCATTCAACAGCACCACATACATAATTATTTTTAAAAAGAGTCTTACCTTTCCTTATGCCTTCAGCTCCCTTTCTTCCTTGTTTTATTTTGCTATTTCATTTTAAGCTCCCTAATGGCTGCAGCACCAAGCAATCAGTGAAGGGGTTCAGGATATCAAACTCTAAAGCTTTCCCAAGAGGTCTAATAATCTGAGAGTGGATGGAGGCAGAATCAAAGCTACAACCCAGTGCCATAACGTCCGACAAATTTCCACAGGAAGTCCAGTAAGTGACCAGAACAAAATCATGGGTGCCAACTACCTCAAACTCTGGGGAAGGTTCGTATCACACAGAATGGCTTCCATAATAATGCAAGCACACTTACGGTAAATATATTTTATGAGTCTTTTGTTAATGCCCCAAGGCAAGCATTGAGGGAAAGGAGAAGGAAGGAAGAAGGGAAATGGGAGAAAGCAGGATAAGGGAGGGAAAGATAAGTCTTCTGAATGAAACTTGCAGCAGTCAGTACAAATGCAGGGGGTGGGGAGGAGTGCCATCTGGGGAATCAAGAAGATTTAAGATGTTCCAGAATCTAGATCAGGCATCCCCAAACTCCGGCCCTCCAGATGTTTTGGACTACAATTCCCATCTTCCCTCACCACTGGTCCTGTTAGCTAGGGATCATGGGAGTTGTAGGCCAAAACATCTGGAGGGCCGCAGTTTGGGGATGCTTGATCTAGATATTTTGTCTTGACTCCTAGAAGGCAACCAGCACTGATTTCCTATGTACTGCACTAGAATGAAATCTGCAATCCAAACCCCACCCGCCACTGCAGGGACTTTGCAGAGCCACTGCTGAGTCCACAGCCCAGCCACTTATAGTGACTATGGTGGAAGGAACAGGAGAATGATTGGGGCTGATCCCTGCACCACCTCCAGGTTGTTGCAGTAATCCTGTATGGATCAAGCCTGATGCTGGCAGCAACAGCCATGAGTCAGGCTCACTATCCAGTGAATCTCAGACTGTTCAGCCCCGCTCTATCCCCCTCTCCAGAATGCCCCCCGTTTTGCAGTTTTCCACCACCAGATATACCACTAGCAGGCTTCCTGCCCACATGGCTGATCTGTGGCCAGAAGGGGCAAGTCAGTGGTGACTGGCTCCATCCAACCCCTCCCACAGGCGGTGTATGAAGCTCTAATTGTTCTAGCCGCATTTGCGGCAGGGAATTTCATTAGTGCAAGCAGTCGCTGAGCACTGCGCCTAAGGTTTCATATTAAAACTGCAGAGTGGATGGAAAGGAGGAGCTTTTTCTACCTCCCCACTTCCAACTACTCTCTGAAGACTGGACAAGAGACCCTCTTAAGAATATTAGGGAAGGTGGGCAGGGGAAGGACTAGACCATGTGAAAAATGAACATAATACTTTAGCTGCAGTTCATTCATTTTCAGCTTTGTATTCTTGTTATTAAAAAAGCGCACCTAGCCATTCCGTTGTTGTGCACCTTACCTAGGTTTAAGGTGCCATTTAGCTTCTAGCTTTCTAACACTTCCCACAAGGGTTGTGGATTGGCTTGCTCTGCCTCTTGGTTTTATACCCATCCTTCAAATTCAGTTTCTATTCTATTCCACTGCAGCATGACAAAGAAAGAAGGGAAGACAGAAGCAAAGGCACAATGCTCATTCTTCGTTTAATGAAATCATGGTTTATCAGACTAAACCAGACTGAAATTATTATAGCTGAATCAGGCCTCTGAGTATAGTTTAGGGCAGCCTTATCTGACCTGGTACCCTCCTGATGATACACCAGCATGGCTATGAAATTGTCTCACCTGTCATAAGTGTGGAAGGCCTCTGCGTTAGTATATTCCTTGCTGGCATTTCACTTTAAACAATTTACTATTATTGATACCTATTTTACGACGACAGGACTGGAGTAGTAGCAACTGGCCAAAGGCTGCCCAGTGAATCTTCTACCCAAGTGGTCCATGTTGAACGATGACCACTAACCTCCACAACACACACACATTCAACCTGTAGGAAGCGCTATATAGTTTATATCAGAAAAACCCAACTTGTTGAACTTGGAAGGCTAGTCATTTTGCCAATCTTCCCTGCTTTTCAGGCTTCCCTACCTTGCAGGAGGCACATCAATATTTGAAGATACAACTTTGCGTTTCTGCTCGAGAAGGCAGATGGAGCGGGTGCTTTCTTTCTCGTGCTCATGAACTCTACCAGGTTTTTTGGAGTCTGCTGTTTTCGAATCCTCTTCCTTCATCGCCAACAGAAAAAAATGTTGGTCTGACAGTTTTTGATTCAGATCACTTTTTAGCTCCTCCTGCTGAAATGCTGCGAAGGTCATTTCACGCTTTATGCTGGTTGCCTGAAAAATTAAAAGGGATTATTAGATTTCTTGCAATTCATTTGCATCATTTTAAAAAGAGGGGGCAGACATAGCCTCTAGGCATCCAATTCTATTTAGCAGCTCCGACTCACATTACCAACCACTTTGCTTCGCAGGCTTCAGACAGAAAGCTCTTCATTTCCTTTACTAGAGATATCTGCAAATTGTCATGAGCACCCCATTGAGAGTGCCATCCACATATCAAATAAGAGCAGCAAGGGCAAACAAGAAAGGTGTTCTTAGTGGGCAGCACCCAGCCTCAGTTCTAGAACTTGTGGTCTTCCAGATGTTTATTGGACCTCAGCTTCCATCATTCCTGACCACTGGTCATCCTGGCTGAAGTTGATGGGAGCTGGAGTCCACCAACCTCTGGAGGGCCACAGGTCCCCCACCCTTGACACAGAGGAAGGAAGACCCAGCATGCTCTCACAGCAGGACCATCTTGGCTGTGAATCCTGGAAGACTTGTGTAACGGACAGGGCTGGCTTGCGATAGAACCCCAGGGTGGAAATTGTTAATCCCAACCTCCTTGTTGAGTGACGCATTCCATTCCTGAGGGGCGGAACTGCCATGAGTTTAAAAGGAATGGGGAGCAGTTATTTCAGTTGATAGAGTCGAGAGGGGTTTTGGGAGCGGGAGCGTTTGGGTGGTTATAGGAGATATTAGAGTGCTTTTGGAGAAGTTTACTAGAAATATATTATTCAGCCAATGCTATCTGTAACTAAGAACATGATCTAAGAGCTTATATGCATGAAACCATTACGCATTTTACATGTCCTCTAATTTAATAAAGCTTTCTTAAATGTTACCTTAAAAACGGATGTGCCTAGTTATTCCAGTGAAGTATCCTAACTCAAGTGGGTGGTGACCGTAGAGAGGAGGTTAGACTTAACCTGAGGAGCAGGAATATAGTTTTAAAACCTCAAGGTCAAGCCCAGGGAAGAGAAGTGCCAGGAGGAAGGTGCCACAAAGTAGCCAAAGGCTGCAGGGGTGAACCTTAGGTAAAAGGGAATCCTGACTGTGAGCACAAGGTGGTTCCTGATACACTTGCCAGGAGTTAAAAGGGATACAGAGCCACGTTATTGGGAGAACTGGAACTGCACTTCGATCACTAGCAGACCCCAAACCTAAACAGGCAGTTTATTTGGGCGCAAGAAGGATAGGTGGGTGGTTTGTGAAATAACCAGTTTCCTTCAACACTCTGCTAGTGGTATAGAAAGGGAGGCACATCACATTGGTGGGATCCGCACATACTAGGTGGGATCATTGAAAGTTTTAGTGACAACGCCGGGATTGTCGCATCTAATTGGTGGCAACGTTTTGGGTTTGTCGCAACTTGCTCTCTGCCTTGCAGGCCTTTTCCCACCCACGCTAACTCCAGCTACAAAAGCTAAGGCTGAACAGACTCTTGGGTTAGGGTTTTGTTGAGGGAGGATGGTTTGCGAATGTTAATTTTTTTTTGTATCTTTATTTTATATCTTATTATGATTTATGTGGAAATTGTTCAATATGTGTACTTTCTGATGTTTCATTTATTGCCTATGATTACTTTTGTTAATGTTTGCAATTACGCATGTTGCAAGCCGTCTTGAGCATGGCTTACATATTCTTAGATGTGCTTAAGTGTTCAAACTTATTTTAAATTGCAGTTGTCATGTTTTACTGCTTTGTTGTTTGCTACTCTGGCCTCTTGGGGAGGAAGGCTGGGACAGAAATTGAATTAATAAACAAACGACAAATATATTAGTGAAAATGGCATACAAAATGTGTTACATTAGGGGAAACTGCTTGCAGAAAATGTTACAGTAGGAACTAATTTTTTTTTAAATAAAAAAATCACAAACTGATGTGGAAATGTACTGAAATGAATTTAAAACTGGAAAAATGAGTAACTGAAACAGAAATGGGTAGCTTTGTACAACTTTGCTTGCATCTAGCCACACTATGACCATGTGTGAAAATAGTCCTGTGCAAAAATAAAGGTGCAGCTTCAGTCTTGAAGACCTTTTGTGAAACGTGAAGGTTTTGGTTAAAATCTTGATGCTTTTCCAAGAGAGCTTATCAATAATAATTTTTTTAAAAATATGCAACAGATACATAGAATTTTGAATACATGGATTGCGGGGGGGGGGGGGGAGTTCAACACGGGTATTATCAGGAAACACTGCTGGTTGTTGCCCAGTGCCAGTTTATTTTTAAAAAACTGTAAAAATAATTATAATGGTATGGTATAAGGTTACTGTAAAATACAATGAAAAATTACAGTGCAAGCGCACGCTTAAAATGATTAGAGGCAAAATATTTAAATACATTTCCCATTTTGTAGTTTCCTTGGAAAGCCTTCTGGCACTTGTTTCAAGAGTAAAACCAGAATGATTACTTTAAGAACACAAACTGTATCCAAGCTGAAAGCATTAGTCATATTATACTTCTCGACATGCAGCCAAATGACATATTGCCAAGAAAATATGTTGCCCCTCTGTTTTGCAAAGCTAGCAGCTCACAACACAACACAGCCAACAATTGTAAACAAGTATACCTTTCACTTTAGTAATAACGGTCATGTTTGAAAGACAATGAGGTTTCCCATCTTGAAAGCTGATTTTTAAACCAATTATCCTGAAGAAATCAAATACTAATTCTGGGACAATTCAGACAACCACTGTGTGCATGGCACGTACCTGACATGTATGTGCGTAGGTCAGCTGTCCAACCTGGTGCAGAATTTGGTGGCCAGGTTGGGGCAGGACGGTTTGAGCATATTACACAAATCCTGGTCCAACTGCACTGGCTGCCAATTAGTTTCCAAGCCCAATTCAAAGTCCTGGTTTTTTTTTAACCTATAAAGCCTTAAATGGCTCAGGACTACAATACCTCAAGGGCCGCCTTTCTCCATATGAACCGACCCAGACCCTGCATTCATCATCTGAGGCCCTTCTTCATGTGCCTCCTCTACGAGAGGTTTAGAGGGTGGCAACATCATAACGGGCCTTTTCTGCAGTGGCTCCCTGTTTGTGGAATGCTCTCCTCAGGGAGGTATGGCTGGCGCCTTCATTATACACCTTTAGGTGCCAGGCAAAAATGTCCCCTCCTCAACCAGGCCTTTGGACGATTAACACCTTACACCCTTTTAAATGTGTTTGTGGGCGGGGGTAATGTGGTATACTGAAAATCTCCCACAATGTCCCTTTCAATGGTACAAATGGATGGGTCTGCTAAGGAATGCAGAAGACTTCATATCTGCTGAATTCATGGGTAACAATAATGGGCAATACTGTATATGGTGAGTAATAATAATAATATAATATATATTTTATTTATATCCCGCCCATCTGGCTGGGTTTCCCCAGCCACTCTGGGCGGCTTCCAACAGAATATTAAAATACAATAATAGGGATAATAGGGATAAATAATAAATACTGTAGGGATAAAGTCAGCAGAGAAAAGAGTGATGAAATGAAATGCAGCAGAAGTGACGGCTAGGAGTTTTTGTTAGATATGTTGAAACCTGTGTAGGCATTTGAGGAGATGCAGCAAGTTCTCACGGTCCAATCTGTAGGCCTATGGGTGATGGAAATTTCCCCTTTGAAAGTTCAGTTTAAGAGAACAGACGCACAGCACTCCCAATCTGCAATAACATGTATGGGGTTCATGCAAAATTGGATTCAAATTCTAATCAACAGGTTCAATTAACTTTGTGTTACTATTCCCCCATCAAGTTACAATGTATCAAAGACCAGATTTTTACACAGCCTTCAAATTTCATCTGGCTAACTTGCTCTTTATAAAGGGTAAGGAAAGGGGATGGGTAATTATAATTTTAGACTTGGGTAAAGAATAGAAATGCAATGTTCCAAGTTATGACACATATTCTCTCTTAGTCTCATTGCTCTGCATAGAGACCCTTCCCAAGTCAAAAATTTAACAACTCTATCCTGCTATTGTGCTAGTTGCTTCTCCAGTCCATCACATGATGCCTCTGACTCTGCAGGCGACTTACAAGGCAGAATGGTACAGATAAAGTAAGTTTGCTTTGCTGCAACCCACTATGACTCAACTCTACTGTATCTGCTTTTCGATGGGGATTTCCAGTAATTCAATAGCTATGCAGACAGAAGCCTGGTCTGTAGCAAAACTTGCTTTATTAGACCAAATTAAGTTTCAATCTGTGACTTAATTTGAAGTGGTACTATTATGGGATGCACCTTCCCCCACCCCCCCTTCAGTGGAGATTAATGATTTGGATAGAAGAGTTCTAGACATAAATGAAAGGACTAAGGTGCATAAAAGGGAAGGACAGAAATTTGCAGTAGCCAAGACAAGAGATAACCAGAACATGATTTGTGGACTCTGAAAAAACACCTGGTGGGTTGTTTTGCTGTTGTTGTTGTTGTTTTGTTTTTGTTTTGCTGTGCTGTGGAGGAGGGAAGTGGCATGACTTGGTGACTGAAACTCTGTGTGAGAGAGATAGAGGGGGGATTCTGAAACAAAACCTTATTTTATTAAAATTATTTAAACACTGCTTCCCATACAGGCTTACAAAATAGAATTCAACACTAAAATGTTTAAAAAGTAAATATTAAAATATACATAAAATCTAAATAAAATCAGCAATGCCAGTAATAGAGAGAGTGCTCCAAAGAGTGGGCACCACAATAGAGAAAGCCCCTTTTCATTCTCCCACCCCAAGTGACATGCTTAGAAAATGTAGTACCACTAGCAAGGATTTCTCTGATTATCTTAACATCCTAACATGTCTGCATAGGGAGGGGAAGGCAATCTTTTAAGTATTCTGGTCCCGAGTTGTTTGGGGCTTTATACACCAGAAACAGAACTCTGAACATTGCTTGGTACCTAACAGCAGCCAGCCTGTTTGAGCACTTTTAGCTCTCCACTCGGTACCTTCACTGCCATCTTCTGCACTAGCTGCAGCTTCTGAAATTCCAAGGGCAGCCCCACGAATAGTGCATCACAGTAACCCAAATATAAGGACTGCCCAATTCCAGGACATCGTTGCTGCACTAGTTGGTGATAGGTGCTCCTAGTCACCAAGGTTATTTTAGCCTCTAGTGACATAAGAAGAATTAATGCCTGGTTAACAGGGATAATAGTATCTATAGACCTTAGTCAATAGCCACATTAAGAAGTCTTCAGTTAACCATAATTTTGCACTATGTGCAACTGGGAAGCTAGTTAATGGCTCCAGAAGAAGCCCAGATATGAAGCCAGCTTCAAACCATGGTCTGATATCCTACCTTATTCTCAAACTGCTAACCATGGCTTCCCAGTTTGGATACAACATGAAACTGTAGTTAACTGAAGACCTCTTGGTTTGTTCCCTGGCTTTCCTGCAGGGGCACATGGCTCATTCACACCTCAGCTTATTAGGCCAAAATATTATTGTCTGAATGTAGCCAAAGAGAAGGAGGCTTGGGAGAAGCAGTTCAATCATGCATGTACCGTATTTAAGATGTCAATGATACAGCCATGAAAAATATATATCAGGAAGCTAGTTGGAGATGCAGGACTAGATATATGGAATGGGAGAGCTCTGGGCATAGAAACATTACGCAAAACCTTTTTAGAAATGATAATAAAAGGAGACTTACAGGAATGCTTAGGGTGCAAATTCTTCCTCAAAGCTTTTACTAGCACCAATAAACCCTTCCTGTAAGTCTGAAATATGCTTAATAGCACACCATCACTGGGAGCATCAGGGGCCAGGCTACACCTCATGCTGTTAAAATATCAAGCATCTAAAAAGCTATTTAAAAACAAATCTAATTGATTTGTATTCTTAACATACAACTCCAACCTCAAGTTCTCTTAAACATATTTTTTTTGTGCTAGCCTGAGGATAAATCAATTTGAAAAAGAAGAATTATATTGTACAATCTATTCAGCAAGAATAATATTCACGGAGGAGCACAATGAGGTAAGAAAGATTCTTCTATCAATATTTGGAAAGGTGCTGCTCTGAATTTTAATGTATTGTTACATTCTAGGCTACTCTTTGAATTTATTTACTCACCTTGCCAATGCCTGCTTATTATAAATAACCTATGCTAGTTAAGCCTAATCATTCAAAGTGTCTGGAAATAGCTGTGCTGAAGAACACTACCTGAAATAATGCATCAGGAATGCCATTATAAGCATCATTTCTTCTGAATCAACATTTTTAAAAAAATATAGTACAAAGAAAGAGAATTCATAGCTTTGCTATTCAACAGATGAAGAAATAATATTCTGCTCAAATATCAGTTTCTCCAGAACAGAAATGTGAATGGTTTTATTGTGGTCAAGAAATTATATGACTACTACTATATATTGCACAGTTTCATCCAAAAGGGCCAAAAAAGGCACAGTTTTCCTGCGTAACTTTTGACAATCCAAAGGCCTCAACACAGAAACGAGTAACATTTAGCTATACTTAGCTTACCCTGCCTATTTTCCCTCCCTTCCATTTTTCTGGCATGAAATACAACATAACGGGGACTTCCGCTTGAGGCACCATGGAAGATGGCTGAAAATTCCATCACTCCAGCTCCCACAGGGTAATTAGAGGCTGAGACGGGAGTAATCAGCCTCCCAAAATCTTCCTGGGGGGTACGGGAAGACACAGTCTCATCCGCAGATGCCCAACAACCCTGCCTCAAATTCGGAAGGAAGGAGGGGCTGGGTGGAGAGTCTGGCTCTCCTGGACGCTGTCTCCGTAAGCGAATCAAGTTCCATTTCTTAAGATGAAAAATTGGATTTAAGTTTTGGACATGCTTCAAGCGAGGAGGGGGGGATTACTCTGCTAATTAACCCAGCCACTGAGGTGCCAAAAAAGACTGAGTGGAAGAAGGATTAACATCTAAGATGGTATGTTGGAACGGATGGTATGTTGGAACGGAAAGGTGGGGGGGAGTCTCTCTTATTATTGTACTTTGCTTTATTATAGTACTTGGCAACCCCTCCCCTCCCCCAAAGAACCATTTACATTATCTATAACAAGCGAGACTGGAAGGTTTTGTATTTGTTGACATAATATGGCTCTAAAATTATAAACTATGTGGAAATAATAATACTATATAATTAAGGCTTTTGATCATTGATTTGCTTGGAAGAGGATAAAAGATTCTCCAATTTGTTGACATCAGACAGAAGCAGGATCTCATTAGCCGCTGAAGAGTCGTTAAAAAACTTTGGACGGTTTCCTGGAATCTATGTGGGGGCTGTGTCACACTTTTAATTTAGAAATCCGCCATATTGGAAGTCAAGACCGGGCTGCAGAATTATAAATAGTCATAGGAGGAGGTCATAGCTGTCAAGTTTTCCCTTTTCTCATGAGGAAGCCTATTCAGCATAAGGGAATTTCCCTTTAAAGAAGGGAGAACTTAACAGCTATGGGGGAGGTGAGCCTTTAATATGTCATTATATTTGTATTTCCAGTTTGATTTGGTAAATCTCCCCTGGAAAGGCTAATGTTTGATGCAACCGGTCTGGGAAAATTACTGAGCAGACGCTTAGACTTGATTTTATCAGAACTATGTGAAGATGGTGGCTGCCAGCAATGAAAAGTCTTTTGGACTGATTCGGCAGAAACACCAGCCTGTGAGGAAACACTGCGAACTTATAGAGGGGAATCATAAATATAAAATCCACACAGAAACACATCATTGTTTGTTTTAACTTGCTTGTGGGAACAACTCAGAGGCTGTGGAAGAATGAAGGATAACAACAGAAAGAATTAGAGGAACCATCGGAAAAGACTATGAAAGGCAGTAGAAGTATGAGACGATCAGAACCCTCCGAACTTGAAGCATGGGAAGTCCTATTAAAAAAGTTATAATTTGGCAGAATATTCAGACTATTTGATATGTATATTATAATTTGGAGCAGTGGTTCCCAACAAGTGGTCCGTGGACCCCCAGGGGTCCGCGAGCTATGCCAGAGGGGTCCGCAAGATCACCTCCCCAAGATGCGCGTACCGAGCGGCGCGCGCGCAGCGGGAGCGCCACGCACTGCTGCCGCGGCGTGGCACCCCTAGCAATCCGCTCCGCCGACTCGGGAGTCTCCTTGGGTCTCCTCAGAGGAGGAGGCGCCACGCCGAAAGCCCCAGAGCTCGCTTGCCTCCTTCCCGCCCTCTCCCTGCCTGTGGCCAGCAGCTCCAGACGCTGTTCTGTGGAGTTTTTGGCGTGGCTCCGCCTCCTCCGAGGAGACCCAATGAGACTCCCGAGTCGGCGGAGGGCGGCGGACTCGCTGCTGGGCGCCCCTGCTCCCTCAATTCAGGACCCGGAGGGAGGCTTTGAAGCGGGCGCGAGGTCGCCTCTTCACCTCGGCAGCTGCGCCTTCCCCTCCCCCACCCCATTCCACCGCCCACCCCCACCCCCAGAGAGAGAGGGGGCCAGTGTTTTTTGGGGTGGTGGTCTTACCCCCTCTGTCAGTGAGGGAGCAGTGCGGGCGCCTTACAAATCAGCCCCCTTTGCACAGAGGGGTGACTGGGTGGGAGAAGCCCATGGAATGCAGGCGCTCTAGCCCCGAAGAGGCTGTCACCTTGCTTGCAAAAGCAACAGCCTCTCCCGGGCTGAGCCGCCTGCCTGCCTTCTGTTGGCTCTCCTTAAAGCAAGCGAAGTAATTGCTTTAGAGGAGCCCACGGAACGCAGGCGCTCTAGCCCCGAAGAGGCTGTAGCTCTGCTTGCAAAAGCAACAGCCTCTCCCGGGCTGAGCCGCCTGCCTTCCCTGCCTGCCTTCCGTTGGAACGCAGGCACAGAAGGCAGGAGGAGCACTTTTGGGATGCCCCATTCCCCCCTGCTGCCAGTTACCAAGCCTGCTCCGCTTGCTTTGCTGCGAGCTGGGAGGGGTGGTGGTGGACGGGAGCTCCTGTCAGTCCGTCTCTTCTCCCAGCTCGCTGTACCAGCAAGAAAAGCAAGAGCCGCTTGGGCGCTGTGCGCGGCTCTCCCTCCCTCCCTCCCTCTCTTTCTTTCTCTGACTCCCTCCCTCCCTCCCTCCCTCCCTCTTTCACCCCTTCTTTCCTTATCATTTGCTAATTTCCACCTGCTGCTTCTTGTCAGCTTCTTCTCTGGGGAACCTTTCCTAAAAATGGTCAACAACTTTGGGGGTCCCCCGCCTAAAAAAGCTTGTCAATTCTTGGGAATTTTTTTGGGGGGGGCGCCGGAGGGATCTTCGCACCACGGCGCTGGATATGTTTCACTCAGCCAAAATTGTTTAATAAAAAGGTGCTAATGGAGCCAAAAGTTATTTTCTGCTGACTAGTAGGCAGGTAGAGATTTGCAGTCAGATTTCAGAGTGAAAGTTTCAAGTTTGGAACCTAATATTTCAGAAATAATGAACTCAAAGGACAGATTTAACTCATCTCATTAAGAACTGAAAATTAAAACTAACTGTATACTGATGGAGTACTCTGTTGTAACTGTAAAAAACGTATTAAAAAGACTCTTAATTTGGCTCTCACTTTTTAATTTTAGGATTAGGAATTAATGGGGGTCCTTGTCACAATAGCGGCTCGATGAGGGGTCCTCGAGAAAATTTTGTTGGGAACCCCTGATTTGGAGCATTTAATGTAATTTGATCAGATTGTTAAAGTGGAAAATTTAATAAAAATGCTTTAAAAAGGAAAGAAATACAACATAACGGGGTACTAATCTTCTGATGCCCAAACAGTATACTATATTTAAAATTACAAGAAACAAAAAATAGTTTACACATGCAAAAACAAAACAAACAAACAAACAAACAAACAAACAGTGAAAGGATAAATGGAATTAACTAGTGCACCTTTTTGGCACTTCTGTGCATATACAGCAGGGCTGGTCAACATGGCACCCCCAGGTGTTTGGACTATAGCTTCTATTATTCCTGAATCATGCTGGAATGGGATGGGAGTTGTCGTCCAAAACATCTGGAGGGCAACTCATTGGCTACCCCAGAATTGTGCATAGTCACCAGAAGGGAAGGATATACACTTTTATATTAACAACACATATGGCTGTTAGTCCCAGTAACTGCATATTCTTTTTGCCGATTGAAGCTGGCATATTTATGTAAATTTGTGTACAGTACTTTTCATTTGATCAGACCAACACAGCAGCTCCTCTCTGCTCCATGCTTTTCTTTTAAAAAAGAAGAAGCCATGGCTTAATTCAGGTAATTTTTCAAACCATAATTTTAAGAAGCAGGAACATGCAATTGCCCTTTACATTTTTTCCTCACTACTCCCTTCTTTTGCGTGTCCATTCTCTCCTCCAGCCTCAGATTCCCCCCTAAATGACTAAAACTGGAAACTCTTTTTACTACTAAATCTTCAAAACCATGGCTTGGAGTAGGTTCGCAGACCATTGTTTGTATGTCAGCACTACCTATGATTTGCATTATTGGCTTTCGAAGCACACAATGCCTAAGAAAAGTGAGAGATTAGGTGCATGAGAGGGGAGCAGGGAGACCACGAATTTGCAACATGCTCCCATTCCTTCAAATTATGACCCAGCATATCAGAAGAGTAGTACAATATCCAAACTGGGACATTGCCAGGAATAGTCTTGCGTTTTAAAGTTTCTCCATAGTTTTGGCCAGAGTTTCAAAAATGTGTAACATTAACTGATGGCGCAGCTTTTGGGACCATAGCACAGTTACTTTTTAACCCTCAGACCAATGTGTTTATAGTACAACTACTTCCAGTATCAGTCATAGTACTGTACATCATTCTTGGTTTTACCAGCAGATTATTATTATTTACTTCTATATCAATGCATCTCTTGATGATAAAAAACCAGGTTTTAAAATTCTCTGTGTAAGGCCCAAATGTTAACAATGCAAAACAGTACTCCTCAACAGCTTCCTTCCCCCATATAAAATAAATATAATACTTCCCCTTATACTGCATGTTTCTGAACAGAAGTGTTCTTGTCATACAAAGCAGATGTCTTTGATGTTTCTTGTCTTAACCAAGCTGAGTTTATTTGTGGCATCAGCAACAGGTTAGAACTCTCTGCATTACAATCCAACTATCGTGTGTCAAGTGTTTGTCAGCCTCCATCTCAGTTAAAAAAACATAACACATTAACCACCAACACAGTTGGATCTTTGAGAAAAGCCTTTCTGGAGCAATCAGTACACAATGTGGTTTCAACTTGTCCATTCCATACCTTTAGCAATGTTGTTAAGTAAGCATTATACAGCTTTTAGATACGGGGCTGCATTCAGATGCAAAGCTACTCCATGATTTAGCACTTCTTAAAAAACCATAGCGTTCTCCTGAGTTTGCAACCTCCCCAATTCTTTTTCTAGAGGTGTTTGGAATGCCCCCACCGCCTTTTAGTTGTTTTGTTTTATCCAAACTAGAAACAGTGTTTGAATGCTAGCTGTAGTCATTTTCAAAACTTTCCGATTTCAAACCACCAATTATGAAGCTGAATTGTCTAAACTAACTATAGTGGGCATTACTTATTTATTTAAAATATTTACTATCTACTTTTCATTTCCAAAGAATACAATAGTATATATTACATTAAAACTAATGCAAAAACGCAACACAAAGCACTAAAATGGCTACAACTTAATCACTAGGAGGAAACATGATACAATATTAAGCCATCAAGATCACGGACTAATGTTCTGTGAAAGCCTGAGTGAACAAATGAGTGTTCAGCTGAAGAGGGAACTCAGAAGAGTCAGCTGTACCTCAATGATGAGTGAGTTCCACAGTCAAGGTACCACCACTGAAGGCCCTTCCTCTATACAGTGGTACCTTGGTTTACAACCATAATCTGTTCCGAGGTCCGTTTCTAAACCAAAACAGGGTGTAAATAAGGTGCGCTTTCGCCAATGGGGCCTCCAAAAAAAAATTGTTCATAATAATAATAAAAAAGGGTCATAATCCAAAAAAAAAGGTTGCAAACCGGAACACGCACTTCCGGGTTTGACGTGTTTGTAATCCAAAACGTATGCAAACAAAGGTCACTGGCAGAGGAAGAGGAGTGTGGGGGAGTGCCCCGCCCCCGGCAGCGTGATCCCAGCAGGGTGCCATTGCAGCTGCCCCCCACCTGCGCTGGGCGCTGCCCAGGACGACTGCCACGCCACGCCTGCTCTCCGCCTCCCGGTGCCGGAGCATGAACCTCCGTCACTGACCAAGGTACCACTGTATTGACACATGGTTTATTTCAGCTGCCTGCAGGAGTGCCAGCTTGGCCCCGAGACTGTGGGTGCCCAGGGCCATGGGTGCCATGCAGTGTGCATGGCCTTCGTACTGAAATTTGTGGGTGCCCAGCCCCCACAACGGAGTTTTGTGGGTGCCCAGGCACCCCAGGAGTCAGCACCTACAATATGGCTGCCTGCAGTACAGGCAGGAGGGTCTCCCTTAAAGATCTTAACACACAGGTGGGTCTATATGAGAAAAGATATTCCTACAGGGAACTAGATCCCAAGTTGTTTAGGGATCCTTGAATTTAGCTCAGCAGCTAAATTTCTTTAATATTAATTGCATGGTCCATGCTGTCTAACAACATCTAAAGACCACAGGTTCCCATTTCTACTTTACCCTATCAAGCTCTCTTCTTTAGCAGATATTGGGTTAAACTAGCATGTGTCCTTCACTGTACAGCCAAAAACATTTCCAAGCATGCAGCACAGTTCTCAGGCTGCCATATTTCGACAGGGAACATGAAAAATGACAAATATATATACTTTTAAATAGGTTTAAACTGTAGGTCTCCAATCACCTCTTACTATCCCATTGCCTACAAACACTCACAGCACTGCAGCCACTGGTTCCATCACTGGTACATCTACCAATTAAGGAGCCAAAGCACCAGTGTTGAAAATCTCAGTTTTCCATGTTAACCATAATCAAGAAAGAGAGACACCTGAGACACAAACATATGCACAACATATATCCTTGATCATGGCTTGCATTGGTGTTGGTGTTAAGACTGCAGAAGGAAAAACCCAAGCTAAGGCCACTTTTACAATACCTGTTTATCAGAGCATTCATCCCACTTTGTTCGCAGGGAGCTTATACAACATCACGTCAAGCAATTTCCACACTTTCCAGTGCATTTCCCCATCACTTTCCTTACTGCAAAAGTCCAAAAAATTGTTTATATGGGTTTGTTGTACCAGAGTGCCAAATCCATTTAAATAGTGCCATCTGCATTTCATAGTGCGAGACTCAATCCTACCTGCAAAATGGCAACAGTTTGGAAGTGGCCGAATACAATTTTAAGGGAGATGATAAGACACCAGAAAGATCCTGTCAACCTGTTGGGCAATGCAACATTTCTCCACGCTTTCTCAGCCAAATCACAATTGGCTGTGGTGTGGTTATGTAAAATTGGACATGGTAGATACTGATAATGATTAATAAAAGCCTTGCACACACTTCATACTGTATTCCACTGGGCAGCAGAGAATAAAGCATAGACTTCACAGGGTTACATATCTCCCCGTTAACTCAGGAAATCTATCAGGTACCTTTGTAATCTGGACAAGTGCAAAATGTCATATAGGATAGCCCCACATAGAACCATTCAGAAGTTTTAGCTTTACAGAACATGGGCCTAGTTCTACAACAGTGACAATGCTAAGAAGATATGAAGCATAGAAAACTCTATGTAAACCTCTATGTGGGCAAGCAGAACAGAAGTATAAGAAATAAAACAGAGACTGACCACCAGGAGTATTGGACTGATTTCCTATTTGTCTTCTGGGCACAAGAGAGGAAGGGTGGCTACAATGGAGGACTTCTTAGTGGTGGCACCCCAATTTATGGTTCCCCAAAAAGTACCTCCTTCAGTCAGCTTTTATCCTTTGTTTTCTCAAAAACAATTTTTCCTGATTTTTGCTCTGACTGTTAGCTTCCCTCTGGCTCTTTAGATCTTGATGCATTTTCATGTTTTTTCTGTTTTAATGTTTTTCTGTTTTAATCACTTCTCTGTCACCTCTGTTAGTTTCTTTGTATACAATGCACCTTGGAATTATTTTATTAAAAAACTGATGGGCAATAGAAAAATATAAATGAAAGGCCATTACTCTGCATTATTAACGTTCTTTGTAATATATGCCTCCCCCAAATCCCACCACAAACTGAAGATCACCTAAGAAGCACCCTGTAGTAGTCACACATGCTTGTTTCAGAAATTTTAGAACCACTTGAATGAATGAATTTCTTCACTGGTCACAGGGGACTCTGGTCACACACAGTGCAAAGATTGTGCTTTGCAGTGCAATCCTCATGCTCATCTACTCAGAATTCAGTGGGGGTTACTCCCAAGAAAGTGTGTACAGGGATGCAGCCCTAATTGCTCCAACTACTTTCCCAATAAACCTGCCCATTACCTATTCACACACCCCCTCCCCAAGACACTTAATATCCCCATGGCTCTCTTCACTGCCTCATTATGTTTTACCATTCTCTCCTGTTTCACTGTTGCAGCTGAGCCGGCTTCATTCTTTTGCAGCAGCGTGGTTCCGATGCATGCATTTCAAAGCCTACTACACGCACACCCTAGTACCCCAAAACGCTGATCCTTATTATCAGTGGTCATTCCAGCATTGCCCTCTACTGTCAGGGGGGCACTTCCTTTCATGTTATTCATTCTAGCACAGCACACCATCCCTAATCCTGCAACAGCAAAAAGTTCTGCAACACAGCACAACAGACCGTGTAAAAAGGATCGTTGTTGATGCTTTTATTAAAAAAATGTAAACAACAGCCATCTTTATTTACACTATGAGCTAACTGTCTGAGATGGGTAACACCAATCCCAAAGGGCCTTTACAAACCAGTAGATTATGCTACATTTCCTTGTTTAAATCCACAATTTATTTATTTTTTAAATACACTACCCTCCCACCCTTATACCCTTTCCACCCAGAACGGTAGACGTACACCTGATGCCTTTGTCACACATTACATGCACCCAAACCCTTCCCCGCAGACAGCTAGATTTTCCTCGCAATAAACGTGGGTAGGTTGGGGGGGGCAGTTATGCAGCGGGGATGGTATGCGGCGGTTTTCCTGTCCAGCTTGGCAGGGCAGTCAGATGTGCAATGGAGTCGGTGCCCCGTCCTTCCAGCCTCGTGCTGGGAAGGCACTCTGCGTATGCCCCGGTGCTCCCTTCCCCTTTCTTAACCTCCCATTCTTTTCCTACCCAGGGCTGGTATTCGGGGTTGCAAGCAAGTTGGGGGGTGGGGGTGGGTGGCGGCAAGCGAGGCGCGCCTCCCGCGCAACTTCCAAGACGTCGCCCTATGAAGCCCCTCCGGAACGCCGTCCGGAGACTAGAGTAACGACGACCCCACCGGCCCAGGCAGCAGGCGGCGCTTCGACAGCGCTTTTCCCGCCCAGCGACGCCAACGTACCTTGAGGCTCCCCCGGGCGGCCGCGTGGCCCTTGCCCGGCCCGGCGTGCTCGGCCGGCGGCGGGCTGCCACTGCCTCCCGCTCCGCCGCCCGCCTCCGCCTCGTCGGCGTCGTCCTCCTCCTCCACGTCGACCACCACGTCTTCCTCTTCGTCCTCCTCCTCGAGGGCGGCCGCCGAGCCCTCCCGCCGGGGCGGCCTCCACGAGTTGTCGAGCTTGGGCAAAGGCTGCGCGGCTGACGGCGAGGCGCTGAGGCGCCGGCTCCCCAGGCTGGAGCGCTTGGCCAGGCGCCGCGCTTGCATGGCTGGCCGCGCCCAGCTCGCCTCGGCGCGGTGCGCGGGAAGCAGCAGCAGCGGGCTCGCTCGGCGGCGGCGGCGGCGGCGGGGCTCAGTTAGGGGGCGGCGGCTGGGGAGGCACTCACGGCGAGCAAGCGAGGGGGCAGCTGCTGCCGCCGCCGCTGCTGGGAAGGAAGGCCGGCCGCCGCGCTGCGGCCATGAGGGCGACCCGCGCCGAGGGCGAGTGGCTCCGGGGCCCCGGCTGCCTGCCTTCCCGCAGGCCCGGCGGTGGCGCTCCCCAGCTGCGGGGAGGGACGGGCAGAGCCGAGCAAGCGAGGCTCTTTTGCTAGTCTCTCTCTCTCTCTCTCGGCGCAGAGCGCTCGCTCGCCCCAGCCTGAAAACCCGGACTGGAATCGCCTTCCCGCGCTGCACAGGCGGCTGTTGCTGCTTCGGGGCTTGGGACGCGCTCTCCTCCCTCGTGCTTCACCTAGCAAGCAATGACTGGCGGTAGTCCGAGGTGAGGTGGAGCAGGTGGGCAGGGCGGCAAAGCCACGGCCCGGCGAGAAGGGGAGCTTTCCCCACCACGCCACCCCGTCGGGATCGAAGTGAGCGGGGAAATCCTCGCGCGAGGAAGAGACGCTCGAGGTGCACAAAACAAGCAGCAGGTGGAGGATGGCGCGCGCCTGATTGCCCTTTGGGAAGGGGCAAAAGTGAAGAGGTGGAGAGAGGGCATCCTCGGGGGAAGCTTCGGCAGAAGAGTCCCAACGCCCATCTTGTCCCGCCTCCTGCAGTTCTCTGGATGGTTATGGGAAGCCCGCAAGCAGGTAGGGCCTGCAAAGACTTTTTCCTGTCAGAATCATACAATTGTAGAGTTGGGGGGACAATAATCTAGTCCAGGCACCCCCAAACTCGACTTTCCAGATGTTTCGGGACTGCATTTCCCATCATCCCTGACCACTGGTCCTGTTAGGTAGGGATGATGGGAGTTGTAGTCCCAAAACATCTGGAGGGCCGGGTTTGGGGATGCCTGATCTAGTCCAACCACATGCAATGCAGGACCCCGCCCCCCAAAGTATGGGGCTCGAACCCAGGACTCTGAGATTAGGAGAGCTGCTGTCAGTGTGGGCAATGGTGAACTAGGCAGAGCAACGGGGTGACTTGGTATAATGTCCCTTCCTATGTTCCTAACCTTTTCAGCGCAATCCAGTGCTGGTTTATGCAGACTGTACTGTTAAATGGGGCTTATTCTGAAGTAAGTGTGTGTAGAATTGCATCCGAACAGCCCAATCCTAGGAGCTGAGCCGCTCCTAAACTCATTGAAATAAATGAGTTTAGGGAACCTTAGCTACTCTGGATGTTGTTTGATATTAATGCTGTTTGTCTTTATTTCAGCACCTGGTTTTTCACTGCCTTTTCCTGAAGCTTTGTTGTGCATTTGCTCAAACTTGCACCTTATTGGTGGTTTTCCTGGGGGGGACCTTTGCCCCTTTCCCTTAGTTGTTGCTAAAGGTGATCCTTGTATTAATTGATAGAGCAGTTAATTATTGGTCTATAACCCAGAGCCCTAAGGTCCACTAACCAATAAGTAAGAAGCACACCATAAAAAGTTCTGAGCAATGTATAAGCATATACATGAAAAATAACCAATATTTTTAAACAAACAAACAAACAAACAGGCAGATAAACAAACCTGCTCTTCAGATAGATATCAGTGTGGTATGGGGTAGAAGCCCATCATGTTGCAGCTAATTTTCAGATTAACCCTTCAAAACTATTTTTAAACAAATCTCAGAGACCATGTGTTCTACACAGAAGAAGCATGGCCAGCTGAAATTATGCTGCAGATTTGTGCAGTTCCTTGAGAATGCAGGCCAGTGTGACAGCAACCCAGAACAGAGACCAGAATAAGCTCCTCTGTTACACAATTACCTTTTGTGCCAAGTGAAATGGATAAAGGAAGGAAAACAATGTAGCATGGATACAATAATTATTTATTTGTACGCCATGCAGATATATTTCCTACAAAACACACACCCTGTTCAGTGTAGCTACTTACAGGGGCAAACCTTTGAGTTTCCAAAGTCTGATAAATAGAACAGCATTTAGTTTGCAATTCTGAATTTTGACAGAGGGTGTCCACGATACCCAGAAGCCAATGTTTAGGGACAAAATTCACCTGGCGCCCATCATTAGCTCCTTCTAACCCTGTGCCCATTCGTAGCACAGATGGAAATTTCTGCTGGCTCAGAGCCACCATCTCTGTACTTAACAGGAACAGCGTTGGCATGGTTATCCAAACCATATTGTTCTTACTCAAGGCTTCTTCCTGCCTGCTTTTGCTCAAGCACTAGAGCACCAAAACAAAACCTTGGGAAAACAACCATACAGAAGCCTTCTTTGTTTTCAGATCATTGGGGCCTTCAGACCTTTATCAGCTCAATAGCTAATGGCAGCATCAAGGCAACTTGTTTTCACAATGTTTTAGGAGCTTGCCATTTGGGAATCGGTGACCTACAAATCAAAATGAGTTTAAGATTGTTCCCTTTTACACTGCGCACAAAATCTCTTCCACCTGTTAAGAGGCTTGTCACTCTTAGATGCCTTAAAGACCAAGCAAGTTTAACTCTATAACATCCTTAGTCATTTGTCATGTTTGGCAAATTATCTACGAGATGAGCAATATTGCTGGCAGCCTTGGATGATTGTTGGTTAAGATGGCACTGGATGTAAAGCTGAGGTCTGATCTTTATCTGGAAGAAAGGGCGGAGGGACTCCAGGTGCTTGAAATAAGATTTTAGATTTCTCTATTTTGGAACAAAATTAATCCTTCATTTTTAGCAGCATTTCTCAAATGCAAGTAATGTAGAACACAGCTGCCCAAAAATGTTCCCCCAAGTAAGGATTTATTCCTAAACATGTTTAGTCTGGAATAAATCTTATTTCAAGCACGTGGAGCCCTCCACGCCTCCTGCTGTTGGTGCTTTCCCGATTTTGTGGTTGGTTATCCCAAAGGCAGCCCTATTCAGGGAGGTTTTTAGTGTGCAATGTTGTATTGCGCTTTTACTATTTTTGTCTGGGAGACACTCAGAGTGTCTGGAGCAACCCAGTCAGATGGGCAGCATATAAATAATGAATTATTGTGATTATGATTGTCAAAATATCCATTTAGCCACACAGTCACCCATGGGCGTACCCAGGATCAAAACTAGGGGGGGCAAGGGGAGGGGCCAAGGCACAGAAGGGGAGGGGCCACAAAGTGGGCGGGAACAGCGAACTCGCGCTCCGCCGGGCTGTGCCCCTCCCTAGCAGCAGGGCTGGTGGGCGGAGGCGGAGCCCAGCCCAGCGGAGCGCGAGTTCAGCGTTCCTGCCCGCCGCGCTGCGCTCTCTGGTTCCCCGCCGCGCTTGGCCTTGCCTGAGGGCGCGCCGGGGAGCTGGAGGGAGGGTGCGGCGCGGTGCGGCGGGAATGGCGAACTCGCGCTCCGCCGGGCTGTGCTCCGCCTCTGCCCACCAGCTCTGCTTCTAGAGTAGGGCAGCTGCCCTAACTTGCCGCATGGTGGGTACGCCCTTGCAGTCACCTTCCACTACTTTTCAGGGATAGGGTAGATCATCTTTGATGTGGCACACTCCTTTCAACATAGACAGAATGGATAAAGTAATTTTTGAGCCAGCCTGCCTGCCCCTGTAGGTGCAGCTTCCTATTAGAGTAGGGGCTGCAAAATGCACTTGTATGCTCAAAGAATCACCTCAAGGGAAGCGGTGCCTGTAAATATGGCCTGCCACATTTTGCAGGTGGAATTCAGGCAAATTCTGGTTGCACAAATAAAGTGGATTTGGTGCACTTGCATAATAACAGTCCACCTCTGGATTTGTGTGTGTGTCCACCCGTGCATATGTGGCAAGAAAAGGGACAGGAAAACCCACAGGAAAGTGTGTGATAATGATTGCAAATAAATTATAGAGTATCATATCAACTAAACAAATAGTCTTGAGGAGTTCCAACTGCCGGATGAACTCAAAGTCACCCACTTTATAGGATTGTTAGAAGGATGCACAAAGTACAAACTG
Organism: Zootoca vivipara; assembly: GCF_965207765.1. Taxonomy (NCBI): domain Eukaryota; kingdom Metazoa; phylum Chordata; class Lepidosauria; order Squamata; family Lacertidae; genus Zootoca; species Zootoca vivipara. The sequence goes on from NC_142591.1 coordinate 59,400,763, forward strand.
TAAGACACTTTGCATTTGAAAGTATTAGAAGTAGAATAGAAATAATACTGTGGTTGTGAGAGAACACAGGGTACTAGGCAAGGTCTGGAGCTGATGTGATACAACGTCAAGTTTAATTATTGTAAGCCTTGTAGTTCGTTACTTAGTCTACAAAAAAGGTTCAGGGGCTAGGAGGAGCTTAGAATCTCCTGCCCCCCAAATTGTTCTGCTTCATAATTTAATGGGACATAGCTGTTGCATTTCATGTGATTTCAAGACTTCTGTTCTAGTGAATCTCTGTTTCAGTTAAACGCTAGCTCACTCAATGACTTGTGGGCAGATACCTCGAACTGAATTAACCTAAGCTTCTGCTAAAAAATCCATTACGGCTTTTCCATCAGACTGTTCCTCCTACCGGCAGAATGCAGTCTGTAAACATGTGTGGCTCTGTTAAAAAGTCAGCCTCTCATTGGTAGAACTACTCCAGGCCTCCACTAAGCTACACATCTGAGCTGTCAGTTACTTTTACAGTGTGCACTAGATTTTGGCGCCACAGCTGGAAGTGAGGTTTTTGTTCCATAACAAAAACATGAGCCTGAATGGCAGTGTGCAGAGGAGAGGAAGGCAGACGCTTGGAGAGAGCCTGAGTGCTATCAGGGGAGCTTTTGGGTTTTCAGAGAGAGCATTCGGATTAACTTACCATAGTATGTTTTGTTTGTATTCTCAGTCATTAAATGTGTTAGGGTAAAAGGGCAAAATAATGAGGGTTAGTGATGCACAGTCTTATAACTAGTTCTGTAACCCCATGAGGAAACAGAAATCCATCATGTTGATTTCTAGCATATAGCACCTTAGGAAGGTGATGAAAACAAGATCTTGTTCATGATTAAAAATGCAGTCCTGTGCATGTGTGCTTAAATCCCACCGAGGTTGGTGAGACTTCCTCCCTAGTGTGTTTAGGGTTGCAACCTAAGGCAATGTACTTATGGTATTTGGGAGTCCTGTTGAAATAATTGAGACCTGTTTGTTAGTAAGCACCTGCACAGGTTTGAATTGTAGGTGCCAATTCACACGACTGTTCTTATTCATTCATTTATTTATCTGGGTGAAAGCAATACAATTTGTCCTTTGTGTGTGTGTGTGTGTGTGTGAATTGGACTGGTTTTGTTCCCTTTGATGCAATTGTGCAGAGCTGCAACATAATACATTCTGGTTCAGCTATTTTTACCAGTCTGTGTTAGGAATTGTTGCCACAGGGTTTTAAAAAATACATTCCAAGCAATAATGTGTACAGTACTTAAACCCTGACAATAATACTTTATTAGACCCCTTTTCTGTACCCCACTTTTAGTCCTGCTAGATTACACCTGCTTTTCTACCTTGCTGTGCATACACAACTCACAGAGAGAAGTGGAAGCAATTGTCAGAATTGGGATGTGTTGCCACAGTGTGATTGTGGGTGCTATTTCTCCCTATGAGCCTTACTCCAGTTTGCTAAATAGTAACTGAGGGTAGATGAAAACAAGACAGTTGTGTTGCTGCTGATTTGGCTACTTTTTGCTTCCTTTGGTCTCTTGTTTTTAACTAGTTGTCACCCACTGAATGAAAGGCTCCTAAACTGGAAGCTACAATTTCTAAACAAGCTTTTGAGCTATGGCAATTTGCTTGTTTATTATTTGTTTCATAAAATTTATATACCATTTGATTCTTTCTTGGTCTTGTTGTGGACACAATGGGAAATATTTTTATTCCACTAGGTATTTGGGAAGGGAATTTTTTTATAATTGTTTTATAAACATTTGTGGGAACATTTGTGTCGAAAGGCAATACTGAAATAAATAAACAGACCCATGCAGTTGTGAGCAGTGCATTCAATACTTGAAGAATACCTGAGCTGGTTTGGACATCATGATAACCATGATTCATCATGACATGTCATAAACCATGGTTGCTGTGGTGAGAAGTAGCCACAACAAGTGTCAAGCTTGTTTACTCCCTTAGCCTTTTCTTGCAGCATGGCTGCAAAGAGGAGAGCAGATAAATTGTAGCTGTATTTAGACTGTTCCAGACAATATGTGGTTAATTTTAACCCTGGTTTATTTGAAACAAGCCATCTTCAAAACATTCTTTATGAAGCCAGCTCATTTCAACAAACCATAGTTAAGATTAACAGTTTGGGGTCTGAATGACACACTAAACTGCAGCTGATATGAAGCAGAAACTTTGGATATCAGCCACAAATAGGAGAAGGGGAAAGGAAGTGTGCAAGTCTGATGTTTGTTCCTGTCACAATACACTATTGTTCCTTCCTATCACAGTAAACTGACCACAGGCCACAGTCAGCAGCTTTGCAGGTCTCAATGGGCCACTAGGTTCCTTATATAATCCCACATGTCACTTCATCACTTAATTAAATACTGTACAACCCCATCCTCTAACCTTTTAAAATGGCAATGCAGAGCTGCAGCAGAACTTTAGCCAGCAGTTTACAAGTTGCCTTTATAGCATAAGGAACAAATGTTCTGTCTTCAGAGTACCTGGTTTGAATCAAGCCTCCTTCAGCCTTCCAGAAACTTAGAATGGTATTCTGCTTTAAAATCATCGAATTTTTCCAACAAATAAGGCATGGGTCACTCTTACTTTAATATTAATTCTGCTGACAAACCTATGACAGATTCCATCTCACTTCTGTAAATGCATAGGGGCAGGGTTGTTAAACATCCCTGTTTGAATTTCTGTGAGATTTCCCAGGGAATGGCTTGTCTGTCCACCTTAAGGCCCATTTTGTGGGAGAGGATGGGTTCCTAATATATTCTTCCAATTTAAATGGGAGAGGGAGAGTATCATAAGTTCTAATTTAGGTCAGTTAGCACAAAACCCATCACTTTGATTGGTTTAAGAGATGCACTTTCTACAGGGATTCTGCTGTTTTATTCTACGGTGAAGACACTAGTTTTTCCAACTGGCATCTATTCACTCTGGAACACTGGGAGCTCACTGGCATGCATCCACGTAGCTGTAACTTTTTGAATACAGCAAATTCTTTATTGTGATTCATAGAGAGCAGCTCTCTGGATGCCTTTTAATCTCAGCCTGGTCATGGAGATTAGTTGATTTGAGCAGTGCCAACTTACTAAGTATAGCTGCTCCACTCAACTCAGAAGTTATTTGTGAAATCAATGCATCCAGCATTCTTTATTTGGCTCCCACTCCCTTAAAAAAAAGAAGAAGTACTGTTTTGGTCAGTGTTAGGATTTTAGTGGCTATGCCACTCTTAGTATTGTTACAGATCTGGGGTAACAGAATTTGCAGGTGAAAGGGAAGCCAATAGCTGCTAGAGCTAGTGAATGTTAAGGGGTTGAATTTAGCTGATTTTTGGAGTATTGAAGGGAAGATGCTAGGCCAGTGGAGAAATACAGGCTAAGCCAGGCATCCCCAAACTTCGGGCCTCCAGATGTTTTGGACTACAATTCCCATCATCCCTGACCACTGGTCCTCTTAGCTAGGGATCATGGGAGTTGTAGGCCAAAACATCTGGAGGGCCGCGGTTTGGGGATGCCTGGGCTAAGCTGCCTTTCCAGGAGAGGGTCACATCTGGGATAGCATGACAAAAAGTGTTGACGGCCCATCACACAAGAATCCTGGGGTCTGTGCCAATGGAGGTTGCCAAGTTTACACTGACCAATGACGGTAGGTTACAGGAAAAATTATATTTATTATCATTTCGGTCACAGACCAGTTCTAGCCCACATACAATATAAAGGAAGTCACAAAACAAGATAGGGATACATTTGAATTTGCAATTAGGTATAACAGGGACAGTACAGATATAGCAACAGTTAAAAATATATATAAATTAAAATTTAAAATGATCATTTAAGGCCTTAATGACAGCACAGCTTGTTCCCTAAGTTTTATGGCAATCACACAGAATTTGGCTACCCTTAACGTGATCTCAGGATCCTTGTCCTTTACCAGGGATTTTAGACATTGAAGTTCGGATTCATTTGGAGATTTTTGCATAGCAGGGGTAATAAATACCGAGCGTATATCCCCGTAGAAACGGCAGCATAACAAGGCATGAGAGACAGTTTCTATCTCCATCAAGCCGCAGGGGCAGAATCATTCCGTGTCAGCGCGTTGAATCTAGCAAGGGTAAATGACCGTTACAGGAAAATTGTCCCCTTTTAAAAACTAGGCTTGGAATAGTGGGGAGAAGGAGGGGTGAGGACAGAAGAGGAGGAGTTGCTTGGCAAGGGGGTTTCTGGGAAGCAGGAAGTGGGGAAAGCTGCATGCAGCGGGTGGAAGGGCAGACACCATGAGGGTTGGCTGGAGACAAACCAGGGCAGAGGCACTTAGAAAACCTCTGAATGCAATGCTGGGCTGCTGTGAAGGAGATGCGAATGCTGTGAACTTTGCACTCCCTCCATCTGCACCCAGGTTGTAAATACGTGTTCATAAACCATATTTCTTAAGGATATGCATCATATGGGGAAATGATTTTGCATAGTACAAACCATTGCATTGTATTTCCTCACTGCAGCAATTTTGCTGTGTAGTTTCCATGCTTCCTCCCCGTCCCATAGTGAAACTGTTATAATCGGGGGGAAGTTCAAACATAGCTCAAACTCATACCTGCATGTACATAACTCAGTTTGCCCTCAGTGGATTACAGTGAAGTTGATGATTGGCAGCTCAATGGATCAGCTGATTTCACTGAAGAGCACTGTTTTTTGAGGTGCTTGGAAACTTCTGCGAATGGGACTATTACTGTGGGTTGCTTAGAGGAAATTCCTGACCAGAGTCAAGGTCTTGACGCAGGAGCATTAATATCCTGGAATATTCTGGTCTGTCAGGTAGAACAATGTTGTGCAGATATCAAGCTTGTCGGACCTGCTTGCTTTTTTTAGTAGAACCCCAAGATTTACCAACCACTGTCTGATAGATACAGTGATCTGAGCACATGCTGAATCTAGGAATTTGTTTTTAGGACCAGAATTCAACTGAGCTCATGGTCCTTTCTCTCTCTCTCTCTCTCTCTCTCTCTCTCTCTCTCTCTCTCTCTCTCTCTCTCTCTCTCTGTGATGGCAAAATTCTTTTTGTTGCTGCAGTTGAAAGAACCAGGAGGCAGAAACCCTAGCTAATCTATTGCAAGCCACACAAAAAATGTACTTGTAGTGCCAAGAAACTTATCTGAACTTTGTGATGCACTTCTCCAACCAACCAGTGTTTACAAAAGTGCATATATTAGGGGAAAGTGTGCATAAAATGAATATATTATTGCACGTTTATCAAAACAGTTTAAAACCCCAGTTTATTAGGAGAAATCTGCATTAAATGCTGATAAATGTTCATGAGATGATTGTAAATTGCTGCAGAAATTTGGAGAGATAGATTTTAGATCAGGGGGGAAAGAAATGGAGAGAACACAGATTGACAGATCCTTCTATCTCTAGTTAGGAACAACATTCTCTATAGCTTGATCTGGCTCTGAATTAAAATACCAGATTTGGTCAAGGTACTTTGTTTATAAATGTGAACGTTCATAAAAGTTGTTGAAAGTTGCACAGAGGAAACCTCACTGCTTTGGTAATTTAGAGGCAGATGCACAGACATTACTGTTTTAGTAGGTTTCCATAATGGACCTGCTGGAAGTGTGACATGTGGAGGGGTTCTGAGATGACTTTAGTGGGGAAGCTTGTCTGATCAGATTTAAAACAACTGCTTAAACAGAAAGGCGTCTTAAAATGCTTGCTATTTTGGGAGAAAACATGCAACTAACTTCTTAAGATGTAGCATTCATATATATATATATATATATATATATATATATATATATATATATATAATACAAACACAGGTTAGTTCACTTGTTATTTACAGAAATTAAATACAGTACCGGTAATGAAAATCTTCAATTTTAAAAGCCCCAGGGGAAACTAGGATATCTGCTTAATAATGCAGAAACATTTCTCAAGTGTTTGAAGCTAACGTTGGGCACACAGACATGCAAGTTATCTGTTGTTGTCTCCTCTGTCTAAAGTTTAATGTAGAGAAGAATTCAGAGTTCCATGGCTGGCAATGCAAATCAGAATTGACCATTTCCATTTTTGTTTTCCTTTCCAAGTAGAACTGAAGTAATATATTGATTTATTTGTCCTAGTGTTGTGACTTTGCTGAACTGTTGTACTTGATGTTCTAAATGTAGATGTCTTACACGGATGCCATGCTTACCTATACATATAATAAAGATACAAGATTGCCATCGCAGTGTAGTTTGTATGGCCACCAACAGATGGTACTAGTTATGCAAACTACAGCATGATGACCGTTAGGAGGAGGAGGTAGTGACAATAAAGCACCACTGAAGAAGAGGCTAGGAGGAGGAGGCCAAATGGCATGGCAGAAACGGCAACAGTGGATCCCTAAACTGGCCAGAGCAGCTTCTGGCTTCCTTCCTACTCCTCACACTCCTTCTGCTTGGCTGTGGCAGCAGCAGCAACACATGCAAGATGAAGAGTCAGTCTGAGTTAAGTGGCAGCGGCAGAAGCATAGCTGCCAAGTTATCCCTTTTTTAAAGGGATTTTCCCTTATGCTGAATAGGCTTCCTCACGAGAAAAGGGAAAACTTGGCAGCTATGGGCAGAAGTGGGAGAGGTTATATGCAAGGATGGCACGGGGTGTGTGGATAAAGGAGTTAAGGGAAGTTGTGGGAGGGGAAGAGGCATGCACCTGTATGTGTGAATGATAGTTTTAGTCATCTGGTGAAGGGAAGCAAAGGGAGAGAAAGGGAAGGTCCCGTGTGTTTGTGTGATCACTGGGCTGGGAGCGCAGAAGGGTTGTGGGTTGTGGGGGCAAAGGAAGGATTGGGGTTGGTGAGTGGAACTTTATCCTGGATCTGTATAGAACCACTTCTTTCACTCACCATATAAGATAAAGCCGTTCCACTCCCCACCCCTTGTTCTAGCAGCAACAACATAGACATCTTTACCATAAATGAATAAAAAGGTAAAGGGACCCCTGACCATTAGGTTCAGTCGCGGATGACTCTGGGGTTGCACCGCTCATCTCACTTTACTGGCCAAGGGAGCTGGCGTACAGCTTCCGGGTCATGTAGCCAGCATGACTAAGCTGTTTCTGGCGAACCAGAGCAGCACATGGAAACGCCGTTTACCTTTCCGCTGCAGCGGTACCTATTTATCTACTTGCACTTTGACGTGCTTCCAAACTGCTAGGTTGGCAGGAACAGGGACTGAGCAACGGGAGCTCACCCCGTTGCGGTGATTCGAACCGCCGACCTTCTGAACAGCAAGCCCTAGGCTCTGTGGTTTAACCCACAGCACTACCTGCATCCATACATTTATTCACCATAAATGAATAGGGGGGCGGGATCCAAACAATCCATACCCATTTAGTACAGTGTATTTCTGAGGATCAAAAGTGACATATGAAGCAACCCTTAGGTGTCAAGGTTTTATTCAGAGGGAGATGTTCTCTTCAAAAATCTCCAGAACCTTCAAACACAAACACTCCCCATTCTGCTTAATGCAGAGGAAGAGGCTGGGCCCCTTGCCCAGCTCCTTTCACCGAGCAAGCTCAAAGAATTTGCTGCTGTTCCCTTTTTCACAAAGTGCCAAGTGAATTCGTAAAAAAGGGAATAAAAGTTTAAAGCTCTGCCTGTACAATAAAACTTTTATTTGGAAGAACCAAACAGATGGCAGGCACTTTGGCACAATATGAATGGACACAATACAGGGCTCTTGATGGCAGGGTTGTTGCTGGCTCAGACTCTGGAGAAAGCTCCTTGGAGGAGGATGGCCCAGGGCCCATGCAGAACCCTGCTTTCACTGGAGACATGGTGAAAAATGCATGAGCTTAGGGGCAGCCCGAAGAGCCCCAACTTGGGGATTTTTGCCTAAGCACTGCAATGACCCCACCCCAAGTCCTTTCTTGGTCCCCAATTCTCCCCACCCTCCCCCTTGGGTTTCAGGAGCCCAAAGCTGAAAGACACAGTCGGAACACCTCTTCGGTTCCCAGACAGCTCTATTGGTAGGGATCTACATGGGAGTGGAGTAATTCTCAGCTTTAGAACAGTTACCCAGGAGAAGACCAGGTATGGGCAGTGACTGTGTAAGCCCCCTGTCTCTTCTTTTGGAGTTGGACTTTATATAGAAAGGGAAACTGCTGGAATAAAGGAGATCATGGAGATGCATAACCAACTTCCTACAGCCCCAGCAAGCATGGCCAATGGTCAGATATGATGGGAGTATGTGTATATATAAAGACACAATACTGTGGAATGTTGTGTCCATTTTTAACGATGAATATTTCATTCATGATTGTATAAGAATGTGATTGTACAAGAATGCATCTGAGAAACAGTGCCTATAATCACAATATACTTGCTGTTTATGGGCACAGTTGTAATTCTGTGTAATCAAGTCAAGCATGTATCATAGACATAATTGATAGACAACACTTGATTTTAGGATTTGGTAAAGTAGACAATGAAACTTTCATAATGTGCATTGGCTTTTGGGAGCAACTATTGTTGATTGGTGTTGGAAATCATTTTAAATCTACGTTATAGGGAAAGGGCTACGCTGACTTTAGTTTGCACCAATGTAATAAGAAATGGAGTCTTGTCTAAAATCCTACACAAAATTAACAAAATGGGAAGTCACTCTTAAAATGTATCCGTGCCATGACATCTGAAGGCAGCCCTGTTTAGGGAAACTTTTAACATTTGATGAATCATTGTATTTTAATATTCTGCTGGAAGCCACCCAGATGGGTGGGGTATAAATATATTATTATTATTATTATTATTATTATTATTATTATTATTATTATTATTATTATTATTACCCTGGCCATATCATCATCACCATCATTTATTACTGATGCCCACCATCAGACACATTTGGATTTTAGCCAGCAGAAGACCAAGCTGGTTTTACAGCCTGTGAAGTTTTATTTTGCTAGGCAGATTACTGGGCTGATCTTTAATGATCAAGCACCATCTTTATTTTAGTTCACTTTTTGTCACTTTCTGTTCTGAAATGACTTTCCTCTGGGTGTCTTGTGTGCCATTTAAGAGGGGGCAAATAGCTTTGCCGCATTAAGTCTGTAATCCTATGCTAGGGTTGCCCTATTTCAAAAAGTGACACAAAAGTTGCCAAAGTTGTTGAGAATTGCATGGGATTGCAGTGCATGTAATACAGTATGTGCTTCCTGGTAACTGGCTCCCCACTCCTATGAAATGATAAACTTGAGCAGCCACCCCAGGTAGCTCCTATCTTTCCCCTTATTATAAGAAGCAAGCTGAAAGTTCTTCCCTGCAAAAGAAGATCACGCTATCTTCTCTCTGCCATATACTGTAGGTACTGGCGTGGGGGTGGGGTGGGGAAAAGGCCCAATGGGATGCATTGTCCTCCTAAAATACATATGCTCAAGGCATTACAGTGCAGTTCAGCCCAGATATACTTGCATCAATCAGCTGAGCTTAGGAACATAAGAGCCGTGCTGAATTAGGCCAAAAGGCAATCTAGTCCAGCATCCTATTGTCACAGGATGCCTGTAGGAAGCAAGGAGGACCTGAGTGCAGTAATGAATCCCAGCAACTTGTGTTCAGAGGCACAATGGAGGGGCAACATCCATTGTGATTAGCAGTCACTGATAGTCTTTATTCTCCATGGATTTGGGGCCGTCACTATGGCTTATGGGAGTGAATTCCATAGTTTAACTATGCACTGTGTGAGGAAGTACTTTCTTTTTTTTTTGGCTATCCTGAATTTTCCAACATTCAGTTTCATTGGATGGCCCAGAGTTCTAATACTACATTGAATTGCATTTTCCAGTTTACTCTCCATTCACCCAGTTCAGAGAGATCTTTTTGGAGCTCCTTACATTCCCGTTTTTTTGCTATACCTACCCTGAACAATTCAGCATCATCAGCAAACTTTGTTACCTCACTGCTTACCTTTTGTTTTCAAATTAAGAGCCTAACACTTCTTGCTTTTATTAGTGTAGATGAAATATTAAACCAGGCACCCCCAAACTTCGGCCCTCCAGATGTTTTGGACTACAATTCCCATCTACCCCCAACCACTGGTCCTGTTAACTAGGAATGATGGGAGTTGTAGGCCAAAACATCTGGAGGGCTGCAGTTCGGGGATGCCTGTATTAAACTTATAAATAAACATACTCATGAAAATGTATTTATGAATCCTCTTATTCATGTTATATAAAAAGGCGTCTAAAGAATTGTGAAAACTCCTAGCACACCAAGAAAAAGATGCATGCATTCCCTTAAGCATTTTTTATTGTACTTTATTCCACACTATTAAGTGGGTTTTAAATAGAGTTTCCATAGTGGGGTTTTGGATATGTGTTTCATCTCTGTACAAAACCTTTATGCCTTTAAACACTATTTACATAGATCTCTAACAATCCACAATCCTAGGGCTTTTTTTCAGCTGGAACTCAGTTCTGGCACCTCTCAGGTAGGCGCTATTGCCATTATAAGAGAACAAGACATTCACGGTGAGTTCCGGCGCCTCTTTTTCTGGAAAAATAGCACTGCATATGCCATGATCTGCCTTTTGAAATGGGAACACACAAAGACCTTTTACAAAGTAAGAAAACGAAGGGATTTATCCACTGATACAACAGGGCAAGGGTACTGCAGTACATAAATAAAGTCATATATCTCTCTCTCACTGAACTGTATTTCTTAAGCCACACTTTCTTGTATGTTCCAATGCAGTTATACAGAAGTTTGTCCATATTTACAGTCAATAAACATAATTTCCTACTGTGCTTTCAGCAGCCAAATGTTAAATTGGCTAGGAATACTAAATGAACAATATTAGGAAAACAGAATTGCTAAGTTACATCAGACTGTACATACAATTACAAGAAATATTTAAGGGAACTTCATTGCATTTATCCACTGGTATAACTGTACCTTAGTCATGATGATGAATTATTTTAAAAGTAGAACAAGACCTAGAATTATTCCAAGCTGCAATTTGTGGTGTATAATTTCTGAAAATGAAACTACTTTACTGCCTGCTTGCTCAGTGTATAAAACTCTATAGATTATAAAACCATAACCAGACAGGCTGTGAAAAAAGCCTCACCTATTGTATAAGAAATTGCTACAGCAGTAAAAATGATTAATGATTTCTATTCACAGCAGCTGAGATTTAGCACTTAGACCCCATTACAGTCAGTGATGCAAGTGGGCAATTGTTTGCAATCCCAAAAGCTCGGCTGTAAAAAACCACTTCTTGGACTGTAAACCATTGTCCACCATTCATTTGAATGGAAGAAGCTGATAGTGCATGCATTCCTTTGGACATGCATTTCTATCCCATCCATCATAATGAAGGGTAGACTGCTCATCCAGCAGCTCCTTGTGTATCAACATGCACAAAGAACTGTAGACAAGACTGAGTTCATTGACCAGTTCAGGAGATTGCTGGAAAATTATTATTAATAAAACTGGTTACGAACTCTAAAGAATCACCTGTGGATGTAGATGCATAACACAATTTAAAATACATACACAATTTTTAAAAACTGTACAGGATCTGTTCCGGAGCCCAGTACGCAACATGAGCAGTGCGCAACATGAAGCTCTGCTTCTGAACATGATGTCATTTGTTGCGTCTGTGCATGCATGAACCGCCAAACCCGGAAGTAACCCGTTCCGGTACTTCTGGGTTCGGCACGTACGTATCCCGTGTCGCACGCAACCTGCAGCATTCGTAACAAGAGGTATGAGTGTACCTTATGTGGCATAGCACCTTTCAAAAGCAAAGAGCAGACAATTATTTCCATGCTATCTATCTGTAAGATATTATTAAATGGAAATGTGTGCGCACACAGAAGACTTCTTGATGACTGCTAACATGATGAGCTCCTTGAGTGATTAACTTAACATTAACTTTGTATGTAGCAACAAGTTAACCCTTCTGTATTTTTGCTAAGATATATGTGGTACTTCTTATGAGACTATAAATGTTAATTATACATATATATGCTAATTATGCCCTCCAAGTGTCCCTATTTTCCAGGGACAGTCCCAAGTTTACAGAAGCTGTCCCAGTTTCTGATTTGATCCTAGAATGTCTCAATTTTCCATAGGACATCCCTATTTTCATCAGATAAATAAAGAGGGTATGGTAGGATGTCCCTAATTTCAACGGAGAAATGTTGGAGAATATGGAGTTATGCAACCCTCAAGCCAAGGAGTAAGTAACTATACAATCTTTAGAAAACATCTGAAGGCAACCCTGTATAGTTTTATTATGTTTTTATCTATGTTGCAAGTCTCCCAGAGCAGTTGGGACAACCCAGTCAGATGGGTGGGGTATAAATAATAAAATTATTATTATGGAATAGGATGTCTCTACGGTATTATCAAATAAATGTTGGCGGATATGAGAGTCAAACTGTTCATTCACCTAGCCTGGCACTCGCGGTGGCTCTCCCAGGTGTCAAGTCTTGCCCATTCATGCTGGAAGATACAACTTTAACTTTAAAAAGAGCTCTTTCAGAAATGTTTCTGTAGAGCAGGGGTGGCCACCTCCCAAGAGACTCTGATCTACTCACAGAGTTAAAAACTGGGAGTGATCTACCTCCTTTTGGGGGGTTCAGGTCAAAGCTGTTGAGTTTTTTTAAGGGAAGCCCTGTTTTGGGGGTTTTAGGTCAAACTTGTTGAGCTTTTTTTAGGAGGGAGGGAGGCCCATTTTTGTTTAGGGCTTCAGGTCATAGTTCAGCTTTTTCTAGGGAGGAAAATTTTGGGTGAGCTTTTTTTAGGGGTGCCAGTGATTTAGCAGTGATCTACCACAGACACCCAGTGATCTACTGGTAGATCACAATCTACCTGTTGGACATGCCTGCTGTAGAGGATCAAATTCCTGATATGTTGCGGAAAATGCAGCAAGTACTACATATACTGCTAAAGCTGCCTTTTTTGCATGCAGCTGGCAAAACTAAAATGGGCTCAATTCAGAGCATCGAATGGAACTGAGTAGATTTAAGTCCTTGCAAAAACTTTCACACAGATATAGCTTGTGTGTGTGTGTGTGTGTGTGTGTGTGTGTGCGCGCGCGCCTATGTGTGCCTATTCAAAGGTTAATTAGGTGGCTTGTTTTATCTTTCTCTTATACCAAAACATTACCCCACACAATTAATACAAACACAGAATGACACATTGGCAATATACCACTCAACATCAGGTGGAGAGAGATACAGTAGTCTGTTTTCAACACAAAACATCTGCCTCGATTGGTTCAAGTCAGTCATTCCAGCCTGTTGAGTCCGTCTTGAGCAGATGGGATTCCAAGCTTAAGCAAAGTAGAAATTTCTAGAGGAAACAAACTGTTCCTTCTAGAAACATTAGCTTCCAGCAAGGAAGTAGTTTTTCAGAATATTTCATTAAGCACCTTAGAAAAATTAAAAAGAAAGCACCGCGTATACTTTTGATGAAGAGAAACTGTCCAGGAAACCAGAAGACTTCGTAGAAGGTGGATTTCTAAAGGCACAGTGTTTTATGTCCTGAGCAACACGATGGCTGAAACACACCTACTTGCCACCGGAGAAGAGCTAGCCTTAACAAAAGAGAAGTTTGAATCCTGGAACCTGGTATTACAATTCCCACAGCATACCAACAGTATGACAATCCCCACGGGACGGATCTTCTCCACTGTCAGCTTTTTTGCACATACCTTACTGGGGCTCCCAGGAAAATATTTTCCAATCATTCACAAACAAAAGATTCCTAAATTCTATATAGATAAACAGGCATATCTATCTGGAATGCCACAGTAATTGGTTGAGTGATGCTGCTAATACCAGGCATTGGTATTCAAATAAGTTTTACTCAGGGTGAACCCATAGAAATTAGGGGACCTAATTTAGGGCTTACCCACACTTACCTTCCTCTGCCCTTTCCCCTGCAATTTCCAGGCACAGTCCATGCTTTAAAGCTTCACATGAGTGCTCTGTTTCCCCCCACCCCAGGGCTTTCCCTAGGCAAACCTGCTCTCTAATGCTGAATCAGAGCAAATAGCAATCCACAGAAAACCCAAATTGCTGCTTGTGGCACTACAGCTTAAAAGAGCAGGTTTCAACAGGGAAAGCTCTGGAACGAATGCTCAGCCTGGATAGCGCAGTTGGTTAGAGCACAGTGCTGATAACGGCAGGGTTGCAGGTTTGATCCCTGTATGGGACAGCTGCATATTCCTGCATTGCAGGGGGTTGGACTAGATGATCCTCAGGGTCCCTTCCAACTCTACAGGTCTATTATTATATGAAATGCAGAGCTTTAAAGTGTGCCTGGAAAGAGTAGGGCAAAAAGTAAGTGTGCATAAGTCATGTTGCTTAATTTCATTGGGCCTCCTCTGAGTAAAACTTCGCTGAATACCATCCTAAGAGCTTGTGTGCTTGTACTTCCAAGTTTTGTTTAAAGACTGGTACTGTATAAATATTATGATTGCCAGATGAAACAGCCTCCACATAAGAGGTAATTTAAACAATAGCAATGACATGTAGTGTTGGCTTGGACACAGATCACCACCAAAGCAGAGAAAGTCCACTTAATGGTATGCCACAGTAGCTGATACTGTATACCAGTATGAAAACTCTTTACTCCATGGGGACAATTACTGCTGCTGCATAAAGCATTTGAAATGGCCTCTACTTGAGTGGGTACCCATTTCATATGGCAACAACTTGTGATAGCAGGTTAATGCAGCTAAGCTATCACATGGCAATTGATGTTATCATTGTTGTTGTTTAGTCGTTTCGTCGTGTCCGACTCTTCATGACCCCATGGACCATAGCACGCCAGACACGCCTGTCTTCCACTGCTTCCCGCAGTTTGGTCAAACTCATGTTCGTAGCTTCATCATTAGTGCTTACACAAAAACTTGAATGGGTACTAAGGATAAGGCTGCAAGTCAGCTACAAGGCATCTTCTGGAAATTTGAACCAGATGTCTAAAACAATCCAAATAATGGATATGCATTTTTTTTTTTAAAAAAAAAATCTTTCCAAGTGCCTGGAAACACTAATTACTTAGGGCTATTTCACCCACTTGCAGCTGTCTAAAGCAAGTCCACCACACGCTCCTGATAGTTTGGAGATGTGTGACACTCCTTCATGTTTTACAACATAGCACCACAAATACTATTCTAAATGCAACAATACATTTGCAGCTACTCCTTTTGCTAACTGAGTGAATCAAGTGAACAAAGCATTAGGGATGCTGTATGTATACAAAAGTTAAGCGTAGTGGTAAGGTAATAGAGAGGGGATGGTAGAAAGAGGATCAGCAAGCGAGACATGCAACATTTGGGAAGTTGACCTCTATTTGTTTATACAAAGCACGTTTTCTCACCGATACGTCACACATTGTATTTTTCCAACATAGATCTTGTGGGGAAAAGAATCCAGCAGCATCAACACATGTGAAAAACAAATGACTCTCAGCAGCCTGTGCAAAAGTAAATACTTGGTGCCATGTGCTCTGGTTACTACTTCAAAACTTTCCAGGCTTGCCTGAATATAAAGAAGTTGGCTTCTGCTTTAAATTGGTTTAGCGAGTGTTAATGTTGTCCAGAGTGATTCTGAGAATAATGGAAACTGTAAATTAGTGAGAGTAATCTTGAATCTGTAAGGATTATTATTTTTCCTTGTATGCATTAACATTCATCTTAATTAAACAACTTAATGTTTACAGTTTGCTTCAAACTTTAGTACTGTACAGTATACTGAGTACTCTGAAGTCACCACTGAACCTGCTCACTAATTAACTCCATGTCTAATGTTTTGCTTACCCCCTTTCATTTGTTAAAAAATGATGTTTCTTAAGATTGCATCTAGTACCTTTCTATGTGGGATGCACACTTGATGCAAATGTTTCCACCTATTTGGGGAAGTAATGCAATACAGTACGTTTCAAAAGCAAAGTGATTGTGAGTGAAAGGTAGGATGTGTATGTGTATTAAATCCTTAACTTTAAAGCATTATAGTTGTATCTCCATTAAGAAAATGTAGGTTCTAAATGCAAATAAACCATAGTTTACTTTTACAGGGGATGAGAAATGGATTCTACAAGTTTTATTCAATCACTGTGGGAATAGATCACTTGTGAATGACAGCACCATACTATACTATAGTCCAGGGACACTCCCCCCTGCCCAGCTAGCATGGAAAATGATTAGGGATGATGGGATTTTCCAGTCCATCACCAACTAAAGAGCCACATGCTGTCTGCTGTAGTCCACAACACAGCAAACAAAAGTGCAAACCACCTTCCAACAATATTTAACTGTAGTTCCTCAAACCGTGATGTGCAGATTTCCCAAATACCACCTCCTTGCCCTCCCCTAGCATTTTCCCACCTCTGCAGAGCAAGACAAAAGCTGAAGCATAAGATTAAGGTCAGGCTTCCTTGTTGACTTGCAGTGACAAAAGTCTCCATGGTTGCATTAAGCATGTTACTGCAAATTAGCTGTTTGGAAGCTGGCACGTATACACAGTGAAACAATACGATGCATGCCAAGCACCACAAATGGTGCACGTGTGAAAATATCCTAAGAGAATTTACAACTTGTCCTCTCCCCCCCCCAAAAAAAATAGATGACAAAATACTCTTTTAAAGAAAATTAAAACCTTGTGTGTGTTTGTGTGTGCATATAACACAGGCATGGACACACACACATATGGCAAGTGGTAAACATTAAACTCTTTTTACCAAATGCTAGCTCTCTCTATGGAAGCCTTTCCAATACCATCAGCTTTGATTATATCTATACTTTATGGTGGTGACCAGTACCTACAAGAGCAGTCAAGTGCTATCACATATCTTGGCAAAACATTCTAAGGGTTGTGTTTTTAGTTTAGTTTTTGTTTTTTAAAAAACTCTTTTCTTCCACCTCGCCTTTCTCTGTTCTTCAGAAGGAGCAATATCCCTTGCTTTTCCCCCCATAGTGAGGTTACATCTAGAAGGTGATTTCCATGTGTAAAGCAGACAATAGCATATCAAACATTTCAGGCAGAGCTTTCATTTCACTTGACATGAAATACTTTTTTGTTTTCAATGGAGATAATTTTGTATGCTAAGCTGTCAATCAAGCTTGTAAGTGATAAAATGTTGACTGTGAATCCACCTTGGGTCTTCTGAAATACAGCCAGTCATCAGTTCCCAGAGTCTTGCGTCTTACATAGTTAAAGCCTAGTGATGTCCTTGGTCTGTTGCAAATCCCCAATACTCTCGTAGTCATTCTCTTGTAGGAGGATTGATTGGCTGTTGTTCAGTACCAAAACATTTCTATCTTCCTCACGGTTTATAGTCTGAATCGCTTCATAGTCTGGCTCTAATTCCCCATTTAGTCTGTCTGTTGACTGAGGCATGGTGGTATGGTTTGGGGTATTTTCCAAGTCTTTCACACTGGCATAAAGACCACTGCAAATAGATGGTGACTTCTGAGGTACAATTTCAGGAATGCAGGTGTATGTAGACTCCAGTGCTCTGGTGGCCTGCCCTGGTTTATTCACAGAAGAGTACATTGCTGAAATCTAGAGGAGGGTGGGAAAGGGGAAGAATTAAATACATGAAAATAGCAAATCTATTGTTCATACTATGGCTTCATTATTCATAGAATCATAGAATCATAGAGTTGGAAGAGACCACAAGGGCCATCCAGTCCAACCCCCTGCCAAGCAGGAAACACCATCAAAGCATTCTTGACATATGGCTGATTCACTGAGAAATATTTCACTGAGAAATATGCTGTGGCATATAGGCTGAATCAGTCATAAACATTTATGGCACAATAAACCACGGTTTGTTGGATTGAGGATGAGCACCATCCTCCAAGTTTTGATACCATGGTTTGAAGTCAAGAGATTAAACCACAGTTTCCTGGTAAAGTCGGTAGACTCTCTTTCGTTGGAGGTTTGTAAACAGAGGCTGGATGGCCATCAGTCAGGGATGCTGTAGTTGTGATTCCTGCATTGCGGGGGGGGGGGCTGGATTAGATGTCCCTTGGGGTCCTTTCCAACTTTACAATTCTATGATTCTGTATCAGGGCTGCCAGAGGCGAGCCCCTCTTACAGAGAATGCCTTGCTTCACTATAAAACACAGGAAAGGCTACAGCTTTCAGATTTCCATATGTGCCCAACAAAAATAATCCTTTGCACTGGAGGGGGGCATCTTTTACTGCACAGATTTGCCCACCATTCTCAGACCTTCTTAATGGTGCAGCAGTTATGCAGAATTATTAGATTTCATGCAAAAAGAAACTCACCTCGTCATCTGTAAGAGATGGGTCTTCTTCTCGAGATTTGTAGGACAGTGAGCTAAGCCTCTGAAAGAGACAGGAAAATAAGCTTTATTAGCAGATAGCTGTGATAGGCACCCTGCCTCTAGGAATTAGTACATAATAAATGGTCATTTTCATACTCATGCATTTCAACATTAGCTAAAACCCACACTGCAGTTTCAGAGATAAACAGCCTTAAGGTAAGTAGAGCTTTTAGATGCCGCAAAACGTTTGTTATGAGCTTGAGCGGCATAAGGAGGGGTGAATGAGCAGCAACGTTATAGACTCCAGTTCTACTGGATTTTTAAAAAACTTTTACTGAAAAATGACTATGTCAGCAGAAGTCCATGTATGTACACAATTAAACTGAAGCTGATTGGCTGATCAGAAGATTTTCCTTTGGATTTTTCAATGCATCCCACCTACATTCCATAACTGGATAATTAATTTTTTTAAAAAAAGTTTTAGAAAGATTGGTAGGTTCGGTTCAGTTACTGGGGCCTACAAGGCAACACATAAAAAACTCTGAAGAAATAATTAGTTGTTTACTGCAACAGCTAATTTATCTCACCATAATTTACCACAGTTTTCTTTAGGATTTCTACCTTGTGCAGCATAAAAATAAAACCAGCCGTTCAAAAAAGGCCTAAAAATATGTTGTCACTTAAAAGCTATTATAAATGTTCAGTTAAAACTTTGAGGATGGGACAACATAATTTAAATTTCAGTATATCAGGCAACATACGATTCTCAAAACTGGCAAATTTGGAAATACAACAACCAAGGGCATTTTTACATAAAGAGAGTTATTACCTACCACATCTTATATCCCTCATGGGATATATATTCCAGGGATGGGGAAGAGCTGGTAGGTCAGAGCCCAAATTAATTCCCCCAACCCTGTGGATGAACTTTGACTGGGGTGTGT
Organism: Zootoca vivipara; assembly: GCF_965207765.1. Classification (NCBI taxonomy): domain Eukaryota; kingdom Metazoa; phylum Chordata; class Lepidosauria; order Squamata; family Lacertidae; genus Zootoca; species Zootoca vivipara. The sequence goes on from NC_142591.1 coordinate 59,420,011, forward strand.
GTGTGTGAGCACTCATCTGGGAATCACCTGACAACACATGGTTGATAGCTGTCAAAGTTCAAAGAAAGTTATCTCATTTGAATGCACACCTTCACTGCCAATCAGCTGACAGGCACCCAGAATGTGCAGCTTCAAAAGTGCTGTGTAACTGCCATTCAGAGGTTACAGGAAGCCTCTTTGAAGTCAGTTTCAAGGAAGTGGTTTTTTGAACAACATCTGAAAGGAACACAGGCTGATAGGCCTGAGAGAAGATTTGAAAGATGGAAAAATAAACAATCTATTTAATTTGAAATGGGGTCATAAAATGCAGCTGGGCTTTTCTGGGTGGAAGTGGAGAAAAACCTTTGGTTTTTCTCAAAATCAGAATGAAGTCAGGGCTTTCTTGGATCAGGGATTTGGAGGCCAGGATTGTTGTTGTGCTTTTATTCTACTTTTTGTGTTGCTCTTGCTTTCAGACAAGATGATTTGGAACGTTTTATAACACGAGACAGATTCATTAACAATAGGTCGGCAGATAATGCATCGGATGTAGCAGATGCTGATGAAAAATAACCATTGACATTTTAGCAAAAACATTTAGGAATGGTTGTTTTCATACCAGCAAAATAACCACAAAATGCATACAGTCACCTACATTACAGCACTATTTCACTCTTGTGTACAGTACATGCCTGAACATCCATGCATGCACACAAACACAATATTGAATCAAAGTTACAGTAAATGCCAGACGTTTATTGAATGGTCCTGTTTGCTGGCAATTCTGATTAGAAGGTCAGCAGGAAACACCTTAAAACTCCTATGACTAATGAACATATTTCACCCTTATTTCCATTATTTATTAATATAGGACAGCATGTCCTATGACAAACACATAGACATCAGGAGCATAGCTGCCAAGTTATCCCTTTTTTAAAGGGATTTTCCCTTATGCTGAATAGGCTTCCTCGCGAGAAAAGGGAAAACTTGGCAGCTATGATCAGGAGCAGGTCTCAATGCAGTGGCATGCTCTTCTGCAAATGATTAAGCAACGTAAGGTATACCTTGTCAGGTTCACTAGGCCCTTCTACCACCTCTTCCTCCTCCTTGGCTCCTTTCTCCTGCTCATTCTCATTCTCATCAAGGAGTTTTGCTGGCACTGGAGGCGGAGCTTCATCTTCCAGGTCTGGAGTGTTGCTGAGAGGACTCTCCGAATTAACACTCTGGCGGCTTTTTTTATTCCTGTCCACGGAGGCATACTCAGCTGATTCAACTTTACGATCGGTAACATGATCGAGGTTCCCGTTAACCATCGCTGCAGCTTTGGGCTTGCTGTCGCAGCTCTTCTCTGTGGTAGCTGTTGCTGCCAGCTCCTTTATCTCCTTCACAGTCTCATACAAACAGTCCTCAACTATATTTTCTTGGGAGGAGCTGTCTTTCAGCACTTCGTAGGGGCCCTCCATACCTAGACCCTGATCATTTTCTGTATTTCTTGTAGACAGAATAGTTTCCATGGCATTGTTAGGAGGAATTCTGGGTAGCTCCCTGCTTTGATGACATTTTAAGGATCTTCCCTGACTGTCCTGTTGATCCAGCAGGTCAGTAGCAGAGGTTTGCACTTCTTCATAAGGCTGGATGCAAGCAGTTGTGCTATCTTCTGAGAGAACTAAGTGGGGGGGGAGAGAAATATACATAATATGAGCAACATGAGCCTTTGATGTAAGTGCAGAATATAACATCCATTGTAGAAACCAGAAGGGGCACACCTGAAAAAAGAATATCCTGTTCCAGGGAAAGATTTATCCATCAAGGTCCTCAGATACGGTACACTGGATTATGTGTGCTAAGAAGCAGTGTCTGGTGCTCACTGGGGCTGGTAGGGTGGAAGGGAAGGAGACTAACAGGACCTGGAATCAACTGATTCTAGTTGTTGTTTATTAGATTTATATACTGCCTTTCATGTAAAGATCTCAGGGCAGTTCACAAGATAAAAATACAAGATAAAAGCACAAATACATAGTTACAACAGAAACAACAAAACAATACCTCCCACAAACACATTTAAAAGGCTGTAGAATATTAATCAGCCCAAGGCCTGGTTAAAAAGGAATGTTTTTGTCTGGTGCCTAAAGGTGTATAATGAAGGCACCAGACGAACCTCCCTGGGGAGAGCATTCCACAAATGGGGAGCCACTGCAGAGAAGGCCCCTTGTCGTGTTGCCACCCTCTAAACCAGGCATCCCCAAACTTTGGACTACAATTCCCATCATCCCTGACCACTGGTCCTCTTAGCTAGGGATCATGGGAGTTGTAGGCCAAAACATCTGGAGGGCCGCAGTTTGGGGATGCCTGCTCTAAACCTCTCGCAGAGGAGGCACATGAAGAAGGGCCTCAAATGATGATAGTAAGGTCTGGGTTGGTTCATATGGGGAGAGGTGGTCCTTGAGGTACTGTGGTCCTGAGCCATTTAAGGCTTTATAGGATAAAACCAGCACTTTGAATTGGGCTCAGAAACTAACTGGCAGCCAGTGCAAGTCAGGCCAGGATTGGTATAATATACTCAAACTGTCTTGCCCCAGTGAGCAACCTGGCTGCCAAATTCTGCACCAGCTGCACTCCATCTTGCTCCCTGCTGAGTTCCAGAAGTACAAAGCTAAGATCTGGCTATACATTAGAAGGGAGGCAGATGGGGACTGGCTGAGAGCAGACTAAAGTTGGTGGGGTAGTGCCCTATTTGCCCTAATGGGCCCGCCTCCACTGGTGCTTAACCTGTGATATCCTTCAGTCTAGTAAGTCAAGCAAAGATGAAATCAACAACTATATAGGATCCTTTCTTACTCCTACCTACAACAAAGTAAGCCCCTTTAATGGGGATTATGCACAGAAAGTTTGATCTCTTTGAAGCATGTATTAGATAATGTCTTGATTAACTAAAGGTGGTGATTTTCTCGTCAAAAAGAACCCTCAGGAAAGAGAGGAGGCAAGGCTGGAGAACACCCATTCCTAGACATCTTAATTGTCTTTAGACTTTGCAATTTAGATACAGCATCACTTGGCAAGAAATGTGCATAAAATTGTCAGAAGACAATGGTTTATTACCTAAATAAGGGAACCTTTTATATTCAGATATTATAGAATTCAAAGTTATTGTGACTTCTATGCAACTACCATCACTTAGTTGGCCATGCTACTGCAATTAACAAGTGTACCACTTGTACATTTGGGAATTGTAGCTCTATGAGGGGAATAGGGGTCTCAACATGCTTAACCAACTACAGTTCCCAGGATTATTTGAGAGAAGCCATGATTGTTTAAAGTGGTATGATACTACTTTAAATGTATAGTGCAAAAGTAACCTCAAATCAGTGGTGACTTTGTTTTCTCAAGGTGATTTTATTCTCTTAGGCATATATTTAATGTTTTAATTTCTGCTGTTACTTCTGTTTTTATTTGCTGTTTGGACTGAACTTTGTTGTTAATGTATTATTATTATTTAGTTGCCTTGTATTGTTTTGTGAACTGCCTTGGCGGGAAGGACGTGTATTTGAGAGCTGAGGAACGAGCCCTTGAAATGAATACAAATCACTGTGAAGAAATAGTCACACAATCACATCACTTGTTGCGTCACAAGCTGAAAGTAGCAATGAAGCTTCCTGGCTCCCTACCCCAATATCCTGAGAATATGCACCGAGAATAGTTATCTAAGCTGGGGATACCCACACATGTAGGCTTCCACAAAATCTGAAACTCTTGATTGCACAGATCTCATGGAAGCCTACGTAGACATCCATTTCAACTTGTAGACATAAGGGGTTGAGTGCTGTGTGAGCTCAGTGGTGGGGTCGGTTGCTCAGCTCCACGGTCCCTTTCAATTTGTGGTGCTAATTCACATGATTAATTACTGGTGCAGAGGGAGAATCTCCTTCTACGAGATATCTTCAATGGCATAGAAGTGTTGAGTTTCCAGCAATGGTTGTGGAACCTGAGAAGACACCAAGTAACTAAAAAGAGTTACCAGTGTGCAGATCTTTCTGAAAAAGCAAACTCTTGGCAGGCCTTGTGCATGCCACTGTCTCACTGTCTGATACCTGTTCCTCCTTTCTTTCAAACTATTATGTATCTTTAAAATCTAACAGTTAGAGGGAGGTCGCTCCAATATACCAGGTTGTGAAAGACACACAGAATACGAATGTATTTATTTTGAGTTTCTAGTTTATAAAAGCTTACAGCATTATTTTTTTAAAAAAAGTTAGACTCATTTCAAATGTTTAGCCAAGCAGGAAGACTCACTCACTTTTCAATTACCTTCACATTGATTGAACTGAATCATTAAGGATTTTTATAGCTATCTAGTTTACCAAGAATATAAATGTGTTAATTTTACCTCAGGATAGCACTGCAATTATAATTTAGTAGTATCTTTCAGAGACTGAAATGTAAGAGCACTTGTGTAAGCTGGTGCATTTCTTATCTTAAAACATATGACCTAGAGGTACTAATTTTAAAAGCTTATGATAAATTACTACAATTCATAGCTGCCAAGTTCTCCCTTTTTTAAAGGGAAATTCCCTTATGCTGAATAGGCTTCCTCGCGAGAAAAGGGAAAACTTGGCAGCTATGCTACAATTGCCAATGAAATGTATTCAGGTTATGCAAACAAATAGATGTCTCCCTGAATATTGTTTTCCCATACCCAATCACAACACAATTACCAACAAAATCCCTATCTTTTTAAGCATAGTTGATTCGCTTATTTATTTCAACTATCTGTTAATCTCTCTTGGCTAATTCACATATCCATGTTCCTTGCTTGGTAATGGAAGCACCAAGTGATAACCTAAATAACAGACTGAACAACACAGATAGAACTTTTATGTTACCTCCACATCATCTCACACTAAGCATGGTGCCCGTTTGCTGTTGTGAGTGCTGTGAAATCAAATAAATGATAAATCAGTTCTTACCATCACCATTACTGAGTCCTCCATTTTGTTCACTGCTGGCAAGTGGATCTGTAGCCAGACTTGTGACAGAGTGGCTAAATGCCTCCTTATCTGAAGGCTGCAAAGCAAAATGAATGGATTAGCATATCATTTGAACCAGCTATGGGAAGAATTATTGTTGAGCAATTACTGTTATGGATCACTGTTAAAAACACTGTTTATGGAAGACAATCTTACTCGCCTTCAAATGATCGCCAAAGAAGAAGACTGTTATGGAATAAGTTCTAATTTTCAGGATTTGCCTATGCCTTCTATATTGTTTTAAACACCTTGCTTTCAGAAAGGCTACCCAGACATCTAATTTAGTTACCAATATTTCTTTGTAATGGTTGTGGTTTTAGGTATATTTGTTTTTAATGGTTTGTGGTTTAATGGTTTAATTTGGTTTGTGGATTTTGGCAGTGTTTTATTTACAATTTTATTTATACACTGCTTGGAGATTTCTTTGATCAAGAGGTTTATAAATCTTCTTTGGTAAGTACCGTATTGGCCTGCATATAAGCCACACCCACAAATAAGATGCACCTTTAAAAATCAAGGCTTATTTGCAGGTGCAGCCCGCCTCCTGGCACTATGGCATTCCCAGCACTACCTCCCCAAGCTGGCGCCAGGGAAGGCTTGGGAGCAGAGGGCAGGCTGTGTGCCGTTGCCCTGTGCTCCCGGGCTGCTTCCTGCGGGGGAGGAAGCTGCGTCGCTTTGCCACACTTTAACTTTTCACGGCCCGAATTTAGAAAAAAGGTGTGGCTTATATTCAGGCCAATACGGTGAATAAGGTTTATATATGCACAGGGCCATCTTAAGCAGGTCGGGCGCCCTGCGCTGTGGTGTGCAGATCACTCAGGCGCCCCCGCCCCGCCCTGTTTCCCACGGTTGGAGGGCGGGTGCAGCGTGGTTTCTGCGCGGCTCCGCCACGCAGTGCCCCCTACCAACCCAGCGCCCTGCACCACTAGAGTCAATGGGCAAGCCACCCCTGTATATGCAGTAACACTAAACTATTGTTTGTTCAAACAATGATCAGCAAATGAATGGATTATTAGTCTTAAGGTTCACTGTTATTTTAGCCAACAGTACCCTATGTTAGTCTTCCTCTTACTGTATATGCTATGAACTACAGAAAAAGCACTTTCAATAGTAAGTGACTGATTCATTTTTACCACATTCATCAGATTCTCATGGTCCCCATTCTGGTGTTTGGGTCTCTTCTCCCTTTAATGTAAACAAAGATTTAGGTACATAGTTAAAATAAAATAACAGTTCTCAACATCCATTTGTAAGTTTAAACATCAAACAATAATGTTGGTAATGACTACTTGCTGGCCCCAATCCAACTAACATCTTCCTCAAATCAACTGGACATGTATATAAATACCAAAGGAAGTTGCTGCAAACATACAGGGCACAAAACTTCCCTTCCATGAGAGTTTCAGACGCAAGATATTTACATTTCACCACCCTTCTGAACTCAGCAGCAAATCCCACATCAACTGTAGCTGCACTTCTAAAAATTTATTTCGCTGAAAGCAGACTAATTATGCCATTTAAAATCCACGATGCTGCCCATGCAATACACAATATGATTCATGTACACAGTAACTAATTTGCTCCCTGAAGCTTTACTGACAAAGCATCTGCTTTTAATGTCACCCATTATTATATCAATAGCATCAGTGTAACTTTTCTAGGAAGGAAGGGATTTAGTTTAATTGCACTTCTCAGCAAGTACCTGCTCCACAAATATCCTGACACCAAATCCAGCCTAACAACATGCTAAATTATTAAAGTATGATTGCCAGATAATGTCTGGCATTAGAATTTGCATAGCTTGTTAGAAATACCCAGCAGACCGATTCTTACAAAAAATGTCTTTAGTTTTCATCCTCTTGGAAGTGTCTTAGAGACTGCAGGGATTGAGCATGCAAATGAGGGCAGGAGTGTTATCAATCACAAACTTTGGTAAGCATTCTTCGGGGTTATTTTAGTCAGTTCCAATTCAACAGCAGCTTGAGTCTCTCCCCACCCTTGCTATTTTATGTAAACAACAAGGGTAAGGGCAAAGCTATTTATTTTAATGGATATTTCTAGTCAAACATAGCCTCTGTTGTTTGAATAATCAGCAATGCAAAGTGGGCGGCCATAATTAATATGCATGATGCACTATATGCTGGTCTCATTAACAGGCAAAATTGATTGATATTAATTCTGGTTCAAATTCAAACGTACAGCAAAACAGAACTTTGTCTCTTGAACTTGTTCATGAAAACATAATCATTCCTTGATTTTAAGACACTCATTTTAGACCCTCAGCACCCAATATTACACACAAACACGTTTTATGAAATTATAACCACAATCTTTATTTGGTGTGGTTGCCACCTCAAGCTGGGGTTTCCATCCTTTTTGGGGGGGGGGGGACGTTTTGAATTCTGAGTGTGTGCTGAAACATCCAGTCACAAAACAGCTGCTATTGGGGGCAGAAGGAGGATGGCAGAACACAAAATGGCTGCCATGGGGTTTGTGGCATAACACAAAATTAGACAGCCACCCCTGACAATCTTGCACTTACCACGGGAAGTTAGCTATGTTCCGCTGGTGCTGATTTTGTGGCGGTCACACACTATTGATTTTACACACACACACACACACACACACACACACACAATCACTGTCTAAGGGGTCCAACAACACAGTTCCTGTTCATGCCTTTACTGTACCCTGACATTGTATCATGAGCAAGACCTTACCTATCACAGCTAGAGCATAGGAAGAGCAGAAAACTGAAGACCAGGAGCATTGTCATGGCTGCCAGGCTTCCCCATATGATGATGTGAAGCAGCCCTGTACTTAAGAAGCTATCACCAGGCCCCATGATACAGAAGGGGGGGTGCTTTTGGATGGAGGGCAGCTAGTCCTCACAAGATTTTGGCATTTGCGCTGGTAAGAGTTATTCTTTCTGTGGAGCAAAATGGGGGAGAGACAAAGTTCGGTTTAAAGGCTGGGCTGTGTTCAAACTGTATATTTAAAGCACGTTTATAGCACATTACTTTCCCCAAAGAATCATGTAAACCGTTGTTTATCCCTCACAGAGCTACAGTTCCCAGAATCATTATCAAATTACATTTCCTAGGGGGGAAATCATGTGTTTTACATATGTGGTGTGACCGGAGTTACAATTTTAATTCTGCTTTTTTATATTTTCAGAACTACTAACATTTCAGCTACGTTAACCGTCCTGAGGTAATCAGAGGCACCATTATGAAGCTAATGGAAAAATGGGAGAGTTTGTTTGAGGTTGCACAGGTGTGGGATTGGACTGGCAGCTTTCTTGACCACTATTTCTCTTCACCAATGTGCCTGGAATGATGCTGTATCACAACATGGTACCTGATGAGTTCATGGCAGAGTCAATAAGCAAAACTAGTCACTTCCTGATTAGTAGCTATGTCTTTTAGCCCACTATACTACCCCAGCTCTCTAGCAAGGGAGAATGTCTGCATGCGAACAAGTTTAGAGAGGGAAATGATGGTATTTCATAGCAATGAATCCAGACTAAATTTGTTGCACTTAAGCTCCAGTGGGAACTAAGCCACCACACCAAGTTTTTCATGTGGATTTCAGTGGGACCCTAGTGCAGCTAACTGGACAGTGCAATCCTATGCATATCTACTAAAAAGTAAGCCCCAGTAATTTCAGTGGGACTTATTTGTGTGGCAATGTCCCTCCTTCCCGTGTAATAAAGACTCATGACACAGTGATTAAGATTTAATTGGGTGGTTAAGGCCACAACTTTATTGATTATGCATGTTGAGCGGAATTGGCTTAGGCGTTGGAACCTAACAGAATATATCCGACTCCAACCCGTGTGTTGGAGTCCGTGAGAAGTTAACCACCAGTAAGGAGCCCAGTGATGTACATGGCAACTCCAGGCTCAGGACCAAGCCTCACCCCCGCAATCCTTTAACGGAATTACTTCTCCAAATTTTGGGCAGTTGATGACGTAACCTGCCCCTCCTCCATCTAATTGTTATGCAAATTTCCAACGCCTAACCGCCTAACCTAAGTTGTGACGACTTGCTACGAGGTAGGCGAAAAACCCATCATGGCTAGCCCAGTATGGGAAAAGTCCTACCAGGCCCCTGACTAACCAGGCAACCAACTCTCGTCCATAGCAGCGTTCCCTAACCTCTTTTTAAGGGGTGGGTGGGCGGGTGAATTGTTCGCTCCGGCGAACAGGGTAAAAAGAGGCAGAGTTCCCGCCTGCGGGGCGCTTTAAACCGTGTGGCCCCGCCCCGTCCGTCCTTATTGGACAGCCCGGGGGTGACGCAGGCGGGAACCCTCCATCGCGTAGGGGCTGAACTCACAGCCCCTACGCGATGGTACAGTCGGGAAGCCCACAACCCCACCTCCATCGCAGGCGCGGAAGTGGCTTTCTAGGCATGTTGTAGAGGACTGCAACCACAGTCTGGATCTCCCCCCCCCAATAGGGAAGAGGGAAACCAATAGGATTATGGGGCTTGAATCCAACAGTAGTTCTACTTATAGGAGGCCCATTGAAATTAATGGGTATGACCAACTTAGACCCATTAATTTCGGTGCATTTAATCTGGGGAGGACTTAGTTGGCTACAACCCTAGAACTGGAAATAAATACATTTTAACAACTCTGGATAAAAACAAGAAAGGGAAAAGTTGTAAGTATAACACCGATGAAGATGAATTGACACACCTATTTGTCTACTAATTTGCATTAATTGTCTATGCAACAGCCAATTTTTAAAGGTTCAGATGTCCCAGTTTGATAGTCAAACACAGAAATACTCATTTTAAAAAGTCAAATTGTACTGTATTTATCCAGCAAAGGAGCTTTAAAAGCAGATGTTCAGGCTGGGTGCTGAACCACACCATGGAAAAATGAGATATACCCATTTGAAATAGCTGCATGTTAGCCAGGGGCATCTGTGGTGATCCTGAAAAGCTTGGCAGCATTTTCATACAACCGGTAGTGAAACAAATGTTCTGTTCTGTTTTTTAAAAATACAATACCTGTTTCAGGTCAGTTAAAGTTCAAGAGTGCCGGCACAATATGATCTCACTCAAAGCTTTTAGGAATATGACAAAAGTAACTGAGACTACTACCCAAGTTTACAATACTACACAAGTGATTAGTTTGTCTGAAATCACTATGTATCGCCTGGATTTGCCTTCATTTGCCACATGTTTGAAGGGATTCTCTAATGCACTTAAAGTAGCAGAAGGAATGTGTTGCTGTCTCCATCCCAAGGTCTTGTGGTTACCTGAGCCCCAACACCTGTGCATTGAGCAATAACATGGATGACTTCAAAAGAGACAAATTCAAGGAGGATAAAAGCTATCAGTGGCTACCAGCCACAATGGCTAAATTGTACCTTCACTGTCGGAAACAGCATGTCTCTGAATTTCAGGTGCTGTGAATCACAAGTTTGGTTGGCTACTCTAAGAACATGTTGCTGAACTGGAAAGGCCTTTTGCAGGCTCTTACATTCTTCATATGGCAGAGAGTAACCTTACGACCTACACCTCAATGAGCAGTTCTGCTCCTGTGGAAGCAAGCTCTTCCCTTGCAGATGTCCATTCCGAATGCATGCATACTGGGGGAGGGGGGGACGGACAAAGATGGCTCAGAAGTTCTGAATAACCAAGGGAACTGAAAATTCTCCGTCTTGCTATTGAAAAAAACAAGCCTCATGGAATAAATATTAATTTGCACCATGCTCTACCTATTTGAAATTAACTGATCTGAAATTCATGAAGAAACAGGGATAATAATAATTTTTTAATTTATACTTTCCAATTTGAAAACCGGGCTTAGGGCGGCAAACAGCAAATATGAAACATTAATTAAAAGCAACTTTAAAAACAGCTTAAAAACAGCATAAAATATAACATAAGTATAGCATCCATGTCAATAAAATTCAGGGTCATTTTTTTTTGGGGGGGGGAAACCCAGTTTAGTAAACGTCAAGTAATCGCTAGGTCTAACTGGCCAAATTTGGTCCTGCTAGGGCCAGCAAGGAGACCAGGGAAGAGTTTAAATGTGGGGGGTCCCAAGAGGGTTTCTTCATAGAAAAAGGAAAGGGAAAAGGGAATGGAGGATCAGGCTAATTCAAAATGAAGGCCAGGCAGAATAGCTCTGTCTTACAGGCCCTGCGGAAGGGGATCAAGTCCTGCAGGGCCCTAGTCTTGTGGGACAGAGCATTCCACCAGGTCAGAGCCATCACTGAAAAAGCCCTGGCCCTGGTGGAGGATAATCTGGCTTCTTTAAGGCCCGGGACCCTTAAGCTATTATTATTCATGGACCTTAGGGTCCTCTGCGGGACATACCAGGAGAGGCGGTCCCGTGTTTGATTTAGAGTGAGCTTCACTCCTAAGTAATTATTCTGAGCTCAAGCATACAGAATTTTCTACTCTCATAGGTAACAAAAGTTTTTAATAGTTCAGAAGCTTGTTAAATTTTAAAACTAGAACTGTGAGCTTAAAGAACAATTCTGTTGTGACATTGGAGCAGTTATGTGCTTGTTCAACTCCTGGGCACAAGGTGGCAGCATTAAACCACTGTTCCCTGGGAGTGCTCCAAAGCAATCACATTTTTGTAGACTCACAATGCAATGTAACACAAGCCACTTTTAGCACCTCTGATTAACATTTCACAGATATTTTAGTACTATTTAATTGTGGCCTTTTGCACAGTGTTCTGCATGTGATATTAACAAGCACATATTTGTGTCTCTAATGCAACTTGTGCACGCGTGAAAATGTGTGAAAATGCCAGAGGTTAGTAACACTTAACCTAGTTGACTTACAGTGAGACTGAAAGAGTCCTAGTCCTGCACTTCTACACAGGAAGGGGTGTTTGGTATTGTCTTATAAAACCAATATTATCTACATTTTAGTGGATTATTGTCCATATCTGATGCTTTATCCCCACCCCCTGCATTTGTCATACCGTATAAGTGGATGGATTATGATAAGATGGTTAATTTGAAGATTCTGGACCTGCAGTTTTTTTTACACCCATGTTTACTTCTCTAAAACTTCATTTCACTACCAGTAACTACCCTACGGGAATGTATTGACAACTTTTAAAGCTATCCAGTCTGCTCACAAATGCATATTGTTGCATGCCACCCTAATCAACAAGCAGTGCAAGATTCCAGAGGTTCCAGGCACTTACCCAGGATTCCTTTTGGAATGAGGCATAGCAGAGACTGTGGTAACTTCATGATATATGGCTTATTTACACATACATACATCCTGAGCCTACAATGGAGGGCCTCACAGCATTAGCACCTAAAAACGGTATTGTTTCTCTCATAGACGCAGCCTTGGATTCAAACAGAAATTGAACATTGCTCTCAAATGTTTTACAGTCGTCCTTGGCTCCTGAATGCCTTGGGAGCCAAATGTTCCGGCTCCTGAACGATCGAAAACTGGAAGTGAGTGTTCCGATTTCCGAAGGTTCTTTTGGAAGCCGAACGTCTGACACAGCTTCCGATTGGCTGCAGGAGCTTCCTGAATCCAGTCAGAAGCCGCGTTTCAGAAGTCGAACGGACTTCCGGAATGGATTCTGTTCGACTTCTGAGGTACGATTGTACTTCTAAGTCGCATCAATTCCCCACTATCTGGCTTTATCAGTTGAGGAAGAGGGGCTCCGTCTGGCACTGAGTTCTTTAATCCCCCATCACCTCACCAAGGCTATTTTTTGGAATTAGAAAGCTTGATTAGCTGTTAACACTTCCTGGATCCAGGGAATGGAGAAGGCTGGCACCCCCTCCTCAAACACATAAAAATATAGAGAGAGATTGCTTGCATATTAATTGCCACAGCAAAGTTTTAGAGCCATGATAAAAATCCTAAATATCACGAGAAGGCATTTAATACATTGAACACTATTTAGCTTGCACTTTTCACATGCAAGTAAATAAATAAATACACAAGCTTACAGAGAGATCTAGAACAGACATCCCCAAACTGCGGCCCTCCAGATGTTTTGGCCTACAAATCCCATGATCCCTAGCTAACAGGACCAGTGGTCGGGGAAGATGGGAACTGTAGTCCAACACATCTGGAGGGCCGAAGTTTGGGGGTGCCAAGGTGGATCTCAGTGTCCGGGCTGAACAATGGTGGCTGTGTGAGTCTTGGGTATCTGATTTTAACTCACTCCTGATACTCTACAAGGGAAAGGAAATGTCCCGTCCCCCCCGGCCAGAAGTAGTGTTTAGAACTTTAGAGCTTGTCAAAAGGTCATCTTGAGAATGTGAATTAATCTTAAGGAACGGAATTTTGCTGGCTGTTTTGCTTCTTATTATTTTGGACTAACTTAACAAGAATACTTGACTCCAGTGGAAGCTGCGAAGTCATAAGAATTCCACACTTGCATCTTTCAAAGCTAGTGTCATTCTTATTATCTGATCTTGGGAGAAGCTTGCTCTCACCACTGTTTCTGCCCTGTCAAAATATGAAAAAACTGTACTGCAAAAGGATCATGTTTTTTTAATATGTGTCAGGAAAATCCATACAAAGGAAGGACTCCACCATAAAGCCACAGATAAGCACAAGAGATGTGCTAAAACAGGATCAGTCAGTCCAAAAGATTATTGCAAAAAGCGTGCATGAGATAATCAGAGATGCAGATGCGCTCAAGCTGTCAAAGCTCAGTTTTAACACCTTTTCTGTTTATTAGGGTGTTGCTGTTATTTCTAATCCAATTTACAATGTTCAGTGAACATGTGTGAACTGTAGCTACAAAGATGCTATAAATCCCATCTTTTTCATCACCCCCTTGCTTGATACCAAGGTAAATGAGGCGCGTATGCATAGCCAATTACATTGAATATGGGTATGTGAACACATATGCACACAGACATATACTTTTCAAATGCAAACAGGCTGGTAGGTTACCATCCTTTCATTTTTATCTTTTTCAAGGAACACACAATCAGAGAGCTGCTTTTTATTTCTTTTTGAATATGTAATTGGGTCTCCAGGAAAAATAAAGATGATCATTAATAGTCATTTAAATATGAAGAAATGGTGCCCTTTTCTTATTTAGCCTCTTTAGTTATTTTATCATTCAACAATCTGTTTCAGACAAGGAATTTCCTCTTGTTACCTCAAATTCCTAAATTATCCCTTTGACCTCTGCAACCTGGTACATATTCTTGTCATTCCATTGGATTTGCTCTCCCCTCTTGAAGATTTCTGGCAGCTAAGCTCAGAGCTCTTTCCTGTGCCCATTTGTCATGGATGAACTTTGTTCCACCTTTGACAGTGTCCATCAGTCCCTTCTCATGCTTTTGGAGAATTGTTTGATTTCTTCCCCATTCTCCTCCCTTTCCTCTTGCTTCTCTAGGTGCTGTTTGGCAGAGCTTCTGGTCCTTGTTGCACCCCAAGAGCTTCCTTTTTAGGACTTCCCCTCCATATCCCTCTGCTTCTCCTTCAGGGCAGCTGCTTTCTTGTCTACACTGAAAATCCAGTCTCATGACTGCCAGGCATCCTCTTCTGCACTGGAAGTACAAAATGTCCTCATCAGATTCCAATAGTCCTGAGAGAGCACATCAAATGTCGCCCATTTTACCACCACCTCCTTATAGCTCAACTGAAAACGCCAACCTTTGCCCCTCAAATATCCTTCCACTGTTGCATTGCCTGACAGACCCACTGGGGATGGTGCAAGATTTGCTGCCACTGCTTTTTCTCCAAACCCTGCCTCTGTGTACTGACCTCACCCTCATTTGCTTTTGCCCCCCCCCCAATACAGAAGTGTCTCAAGTCCTGGGTCTCCAAACCGACAGTTCCCCATTCTGAGGAAAGACCCTGGGAAATGCAGGGTCTCTAAAGAGTGAGATGTTCTGGGAGAGATTTCAGCCACCCTACCCAGACAGAATATATATAAAGTTGCGCAGATCGTAACCTGTGTTTTATTACATACATTGCTTAAAGAGAGTTTTCTGATGAAGTTGTCTACGGCTTTTTTGCCAAATAAAAAGAAACCTATTGTGACCATATTTCTTTTTTATAAAGCATTTTATTGAATTTTCCAAATAAACACATTTAAAACAATAAACAAAACAAACAAACATTCAAAAACAAATAACACACACAACTATCTTTTTAACAATTATTCCCAAATTTCTCCTTCTCAATGCTCTGCCGAGCTTGACTTCCCTCCCTCCCCTCATTTGGTTTTCTATTCAGCTCTTATCTCGCAGTTCCTTTATTCCATCCATTTAAAATCAATTCGTAGGATTTATTTCAGTCCTGCAAGTGTCTTTAAACTTCTACAGTTCTTTTCCATATAGTCCACAAATTTACTCCAGTCTTTTTGGCACCCTGTTTCCCCCTGGTTCCGGATCCTGCTAGTCATTCTCGCTAGTTCCGCACAGTCTATCATTTTTGTCTGCCACTCTTCAATCGTCGGTAAAATTGTGACCGTATTTCAACACAGAAAAGAAAGCCCAAGGGTCCATGCCAAGTCTCCTGTGCTCCGAAAACTAGACCTTATGTTTCATCCCGAGCTCATCATGACTTCAAAACTATTGACCTGCAAAATTGTAGACAGAAAAATCCAAACTGCTTGCTGCCCCTGCTGAGGCTCTCTGAAGCAGCCGAGCTACCACCCCATTTGCAGCCCGCCCACCCACAAAGGTGGTTGCAGAAATTTGGAGGCAGGCAGAGTGGGCCCAATCCCTGGAACAGCTGCAGTTTAAATAAGGAAATAAATAATTGAGCCCCACTCAGGCCTGAGGATGGCTGTGAGAGCACCTCAGGACCCAGAGGATCATTGGCCAGCTCAGCCCCACCCTTGGAGCAACCTAATTTGGGAACTTTCATCAGGCTCTGCTGGCAGGTTTGCCCCGTTTGGTGGGTGGAAGGGGGAGGTCTGCATCCCAGCAGAGGGATGCAAGTGTTACTCTGACAGCAGCCAAGAGGAGGCTGCAAAGCGAGTGGAGGGATGTGCCCACACAATCCAAACCCCCCACGGCCTGGCATAAGGCGAGCTTGGATTGCAGCCTTGAGTTAGCCACGCTTCAGATGGAAATTAAATGGAACAGTAGTTCAAATCGCACAGCACCTATCTTGCATGCCAAGGGAACCTAAAAATTGATAGCAGAGGCATCGTGGAAGTGTTCATGAATAGTAATAAGGTGATGCGTTGTTTCCTATGGGCTTCACTAACTACTTAATTAATGTCTATAGTGTGGTACTTAGGGAATGCAGCCTTACCTAATAAATGACCACAGCATACATTATTGGCTAATTATGGTATATCATTCTCTCTCTCTCTCTCTCTCTCTCTCACACACACACACACACACACTGATGAGTTTCAGGAACGTAATTACAGTGCTTATGCATTAAGAGCTTACTGATGCAATCCCTGCCTCCCCTAGTTCCAAATTCTCAATGGTTTCCTGGATATAATATACAGCCATGATCACTTACACTTAAAGAATTCAATTGTTTAGACCTCCGCCAGGATTAGAAAAGGGTGATCCGAGCTTGGAATATGTGAGCTTTGGCATCTGCCTGTCAAGAGAGAGAGAGAGAGAGAAGATACACACACACACACACACACACACACACACACACACACAATAATTTTAACATTGCATATATCACGTACTTTGTCTGAATTTGCGTGCAATGACTTTTGACGTACTATATTTGTTGGTTTTTTAGTTTGATTTTAATGGAGTGGTGTAATTCCAAAATGTATCTGCAAGATGGAGGAGAAGGTTCTGGATTCGGAGGAAGAAAATGTACTGTGGGATTTGATTCTGGAATTTTTTTTGGAAATGAAAGAGGAGATACTCAACCCTAATGGAAAAACATTAATTTTGGAGGAGAAGACTGCTGAACCAACAGAACTGAACTTCGAATCAGGAGATTTAATCTGTGAAAAATATAAGGAAGAAGAAGAAAAGGAGGAAGAAGAAGAAGAAGAGAAGAAAATCACTGTTCCACCGGTGGGAGGGGAGGAACAGTGAATGGACTTGATTCGAAAGCCCCCCCAAAAAGGGAAAATCAGAAAGGTTGCCGTCCCAGTGAGAGGGGGAGGGAAGGATGTAGGTTGGGGACAGAAAGAAAAGGAGATTGAAGATAAAATGTTGGGAATGCAGCAGTGGGAGAAGTGGGCAGAGCAAGGGTTGTATTGGGACAGAGTAGGAGTGGGGTGAAGGTGGGATATTGATTTAATTTTTATTGAATGGGTAAAGACGGTCTGAACTTGGAAAGTTTTAAGGAGCTAGCTGAAATTTCTGGAGATACCGATTCCAAAGAAAGGGGGGATGAATTAGTTTAAAGACTGGATTATAGAAGAAGATATAGAAAAGGATGTATGGATATTTTTGGGTAGTGAATAATGGTTTTGAAATTGTATAAAAGTTAAGAGAATTATGATAATATAGGAGAGGAATTAAAAGGGTTTTTTTGTAAGGATAAATGTGTAAGAATTAAGAATCAAGGTTAAAATATGAGAAATGATGTTAAATTAAGATTTGGAAATTGCAAAATCTAGATAGCAAAATAGGAGCTCAAAAGGGTGATGCGAGGAAGTCCGTAGAGTTAAGATATAAGAATGGAGAATGTGTTTTTGTATTTTATTTTTTTTCTTCGTTCTTTTTTTCTTTTTTTCTTTTTGAAAAATCAATAAAAATTATATATTTTTTTAAAAAAATGTATCTGCACGTGGTATATGGTGAAATTTCAATTAAAATGGTTTCAAACAACAAGAAAAAAAGAAACAAGCTGAGGATTGATTGCCAAGCAAAAAGGTAAACTATATTCTGGAGTCCGGCAACCAAACCAGTCATAAAAACAGAAAGAATTTGGAAGCATTTCTTTTTACCCTTACATTTACTTATTTTTTTGACACATGGTGTAAGGCCAGTGCCACTTAGGCAGGGAAAATGCACCCTGATAGCTTTTTAGCTTGATGTATGTGTGGAGAAGCAATAAAAAGCCCAGAAATTAAAGCTCTCTTCATGAAATGCATTTTTCAGTTGTGACACCATAAATTGGTGACAGCTGACAGTTCCAGGAGAGGCAGAGCTAATTCAATTTTAAAAATGTTGTTTGCAGAAGCACTTTGACTGTACATAATTTTGCCTTGCTAATTAAAGCAGTTGAAAAGGCTTTTAATGTGTCAGTTCTCCAGCCCTTGCTGTCCTTAACAATCTTTTTCACTTCATCTATGACACCACCAGAAGATTCTTGACTACAGATGCCATCCATTCTCAAGATTGCATCTGTTTCTCTGACCAATTTCCCCATTCTCCCTTGGGACATCTCATGCTACTAGGCACAGCATAGTCTTGGGCAGTTTCCAGGCGTCTTAGAAGAATAACAGAATTGTAGAGTTGGAAGGGACCCTGAGGGTCATTTAGTCCAACCCCCTGCAATGCAGGAATCTCGGCTAAAGCATCCATGACAGATGGCCATGCAACCACTGCTTAAAAACCTCCAAGGAAGGAGAGCCCACAACCTCTAGATGGAGTCCTTTCCACTGTCGAACAGCTCTTACTGTTATAAAGTTCTTCCTGATGTTTAGTCGGAATCTCCTTTCTTGTACTCTCCTCCAGCTGAGGAGAAAACACGCTCATTCACTCTTCCATGTGACAGCCCTTGAGATATTTGAAGATGGATATCATATCTTCTTTCAGACTCCTCTTTTCTAGGCTAAACATACCCTGCTCCTTCAACTGCTCCTCATAAGGTTTGGTTTCCAGACCCTTTATCATCTTAGTTGCCCTCCTATGCACACATTCCATCTTGTCAACATGCTTCTTAAGTTGTTGTGCCAAGAATTGGACATAGTATTCCAGATGTGGTCTAGTCAAGGCAGAAGAGATTGGTACTATTACTATTACTGATCTGGACACTATACTTCTGTTGATGCAGCCTAGAATAGCATTGGCATTTTTTGCTGCTGCATCACACTGTTGACTCATGTTAAACTAAGACCCCTAGATCCTTTTCACATGTACTACTTGTAAATCAGGTGTCCTCCGTCTTATATCTGTGCATCTAGTTCTTCCTGCCTAAGTGTAGAACCTTACATTTGTCCCTATTTAAACTCATTTTGTTAGTTTGGGCAGAATTCTCCAATCTGTTAAGGTCCTCTTGAATCCCGATTCTGTCTTTAGTGCCATTAGCTACCCCTCCCACTTTGGTGTCTTCTGCAAATTTGATGAGCACCCCCTCAATTCCTTCATCAAAGTCATTTATAAAGATATTGAACAACAACATCTGAATTACAAACAGATGGAATTTAAAGAAACAAGAGACCCGGAAATTGCATTTAATCCCTCCATATGTTGCTGGACTACGGCTTCATTCATCCATGATAGTTGGCCAGAATGGCTGGGTGTGAGCATTCTAATATGTAGAAAAACAAACAACTAAAGATTTCAATTCTTATTAACTCAGCACAGCTGAAAGCAGCAGTTTACAATCACTTCAGGTATTATTCCAGATGCATTTTGAAACACATTGCTTTCCGCTAGGATATGCATGCCACGGGTACATTATGACTTGCTTTTCTTCTGGAACACCCATTTATAATAAATAAAACACAAACGGAATTTGTGTTATGTTCAGTTTACTAGCCTGCCTTCCTCCTGCATAAGCAGAAATATAAAATCACACATTCTGCCCAAGGCATTGAAGCAATGAGAGCTATCCCATGGCCCCGGGAGAACCATTTTAAATTAGTAGGTTTCCTTTCCCTTTAATCTGGCAGGATAAATATAAGATCTAATAATCTGCTACTAATATTGGAAATTTTCACAGCTAAAGCATCACTCCTTCCAAACATAACTGGGTTACTTTTCTTAATAATTATGAAGAGGGGACATGGAGAGACTTTTCATAACATTTTACATGGCAAGTTAGTTTCCAAATCTGATAAACCCAAAACAGCAGCCACACACATATCCTGTCATACTTTCTTAGAAGCTGATCGAATCTTACATGGAACTGCACTTAAGACTTCTGTTTGGATAAGGTCTCCTGATAAGTATGCACATCACCAAGTAATATATCATTTGCTAGCTCACAGTCAGACTCAGATGGCCCAAGATTAGAAGGGTCTGGGATTTTGCAATCACAAAATTAGCCCCACAGAATTTGAGGGAGGAAAAGGGAATAAGCATGAACAAATGTTATAAACACTCAAGACACGACAGCCCCCTGACTTGGGTAGCTTCAGCCAGTTAATACTCCAGTTTCAAACTCATCATGGCTAAGGCCCTCAGTTCTTTTCTGCTCAGATTGGCTAAATTTCTACATATCCCAACTTTTCAAGTAAGCTAGCCAAAAATAAGCGCTGCATTTTTATATATATATAAAAACAAGGAAGGAAAACATAGAGCTAGAAAAATGGCAGGTGTTCCTTCAGAACAGGATGAGCAGGGTTCTGCAAGGCACTATTAGCAATCCTGTCCTCACCCATAGTTAGGTGCCCTGGAAGATGCTGGTTTACACAGAATGCATAAAGAACTACTTGGCACAGTGGCTGTTCTACCTCCACTATACCAGTTGCTGAATCATAGGTGGGCATAGTGCTGCTTAGCTCATGTCCTGCTTGCAGACTTCCCAAGTGTGTCTGATTGGCTACTGTGGAAACAGAATGCTGGATGAGATGAGCCATTGGCTTGATTCAGCAGGCTGTTCTTATCATGGTCTGACCTCCTCATGTTAACCTTTTCTCAGTATGGTTGAGAAGCTCTACCAAGCTTGGTCCTTTTAGACCATAGCTGCCAAGTTATCCCTTTTTTAAAGGGATTTTCCCTTATGCTGAATAGGCTTCCTCGCGAGAAAAGGGAAAACTTGGCAGCTATGCTTTAGACTAGCTCAGGGAGTGCACAGCTTGTATTATACAGATCTCTTTCGGTGTTGCCGAAATATCCAATATTTTGACAAAAGTTAGAGGACACCCTCCCAAGTGTACCGCAACTCGCATAACCTGCTAGCAGAAGATCCTGCCCAAAGTTTGAGATGCAACAGCAAACTTACAGAAATTTGGCTCATCTTTATTAAAAAATGTGCATGCAAGGCTTGGAATCCATACTGACACTATATAGCTGGAACACTACTTGTCATTTTGGAAGTGACACTTCCAACATCATCTTGACAGTTAAAATATCCTTCTGTCTGCTGTGATTAGTTTCAAGGCCATTTTACTTTATGGTACTTGCAAGGTACCTTTATGGTACATTTGCTTCTCTTGAAGCACCGTATTTTAATTGGATGGCAAGCTGGCTCCACTGTAGTGACTTTAGCTATCTAAAGCAGTCCAGCAACCTGAACTGTATGTCAAAGATGCTCAGGACTGAATCACTAGTTGCTTCTGCTGATGCCTGGAGACATGACTTGTTCGCAGTGTTTTAATTATGGATGTTTCTGTTTTAATCTTTGTGTAACTGGCTTTTATATTTTGTTAACCCACTTAGAAGCCTCTTGTGCCATTAAGTGGCACACAAACCTACCCTGTAATAAAAGGCAGGCAGTAGTCACCCCCTCCCCCATTTGCTTGAGCGCTTATGTGCTGCTTTCAGACATTTTCAGTACAACTCGGCACACTCGTCATGTGATAAGCAACAAGTATCACTATTTTGTGTGGGATAAATGGAAGTGCAGTTTGACCTTAGGGCTTAGTCGTATTATTAGAGCAAACAATCTGCTATGCTCTTGTACAGCAGCCTCTGTAAACAGACAGGCGGCAAACAAAGGGGGAGCTTTACAGAGTTTAAAATAGAAAATTGCCTTTGCATTAACAGGCTTATGGCAAGGTTACTTATGGCATATTTGCCTTTAGGACTCAGCAGGCGTGCAGTGCAGCATATTGTGTCAAGCCATCTGCTGAACAGGCAGAATCGATCTCCGAGTCTGTGTGTCCTGCTTCGCTTGCAGATTTACCCACTGTGACTAAACACACCCACATAACTAAAGATTTTTTGGGGAGGGGGGAAAGGAACTCCTCCAAACAGTTGGATTTGACCTTTCCGGGGCAGGGTGGAATAACATTTTCTATTTTCAAGGGAGAAAAGAGATAAGCTCTGAACGCACAAGTCATTTCAAGGAAAATGCAGTTTGAAAGCTTTGCTCTTTTCCAAATCTGAGCTTCAAACAAATTTCACATGGTAATTATAATAATTGAGATGTCAAAAGCATTTTATATTTACATGGTGCTGTATAAATACTGACTAATTAAGGTTCACCGTGATTTTGCTGGGAGAATAAAAGACTGCATCTTTTTTTGGATCTGACGGTTGAAACAGAGACAACACTAGTTGCACACATGAAACTGGGTTCAGAGGTTGGTCCTGAAGGGTTTTCTTTTCTATTTTTTAACACCTCAAGCAAACAAACAAACAAACAAAAAACTACCGTACACTCCTCTGCTCTAGACTGGAATTCTTTTTACAAATTACACCCACATATGTCCCAAATAAAGAAAAAAAAAGACACATATTGTTTAGAATTTGCCACCTGAGGTAGACTGCTTCACATTACATTGTGGTGAGGTCAGCCCTGAATTTGTCACTCCTTCAGTCTGCTGAAGAAAGCTGGGAAGAACTTGGCAGCCACACAATGTTCCTGTTCCAAATACTGAGTGACAAGAAATCTGCTTTCTGAGAAGCCCTTTGCCAAACGTCTATTACTCAGGAAGAATCATGCTGACTCCTTGTCAGAGTCAGATCTGCCTCAGATGCTCATCATAGCTCTTGCTACATGGCTGCACCCATCTTTGGACTACTGCAATGTGTTCTACATAGGGCTTACCTTTTAAGGTGACTCAGAAACTACAACTAATCTAGAATGCGGCTGCTAGACTGCTGGCTGGGAGTAAGCACAATTCAAAGTGTCAGTGCTGACGACCTTTAAAGCCCTAAACGGCCTCGACCCTGTATACCTGAAGAAGCGTATTCAACCCCATTGTTGAGCCTGGACACTGAGGTCCACCTCCAAGGGCTTTCTGGTGGCTCCCTGCGAGAAGTGAAGTTACAGGGAACCAGGAAGTGAGGGTCTTCTCGGTAGTGGAGCCTGCCCTGTGGAACTCCCTCCAGTCAGATGTAAAACAGATATACTATAAGACACTTAGAAGACATCTGAAGGCAGCCCTGTATAGGAAAGTTTTAAATGTTGGATGTCTCATTGTGTTTTTATATTATGATGGAAGCCCCCCAGAGTGCCTGGGGAAACCCAGATATAAATAATAAATGATTGCTATTACTGTATTTGTAAGTGTACAGAATGTGGGAAACCCAGTCAGGAAGACTCTGCCAGGAATAATGCTAAGGCAGGATTTCCCGCAGGGAAGGGATGTAGCTCAGTGGTAGAACAGCTGCTTTGCATGCAGAAGGTCCCAGGTTCAGTCCCAGGCATCTCGAGGTAGGGCTGGGAAAGAATCCCATCTGAAACCCTGGAGTTCCATTACCAGTCAATGTAGACAATGCTAAGCTAGGTGAACCAATGGCTTGATTCAGTGTCAGGAAACATCCAGTGTTCTTAGTTTCCTGAAAAGTTTCTTGTGAGATATCTTCTGAAGAAGAAAAGGGTAAGGAGAAAACCCTGCACAAATCCAGAGTGGAGTCCCTAAGATAGCTGGTGCCAAACATATTGCTCTGTTTTCCTTTGGACCACTTCAGCAAGGCTGAGAGGAGGTCTTGTTGTCTGAGGCGGGCAAAACATACTGCCCAGGCTTGCACACCAGAAAGGTTACCCAGGGAAGTAGCCTTGGGTGATTTCCATGTTCATGCTGAGCCTCTCTGAAGGGCTGGCTTGGGACATCATGGTTTCCATGGGGCTAACTCGAGTGGTTATTGGTCCACCACATTCAGCAAGCCATACCCAGGCTTTCATCTTTGTTCCAATAGCAGAGATGGGTGTTCTGATTTGGGTGTGTGTGTTTGTGGATGGATGGAAGAGTTGTACAATCCAGTTCGCTTCCTTGGAGGTTTTTAATCAGAGGTCAGATGGTCCTCTGTCAGGGATTCTTTAGCTGAGATTCCTGCATTGCAGACTGTTGGACTAGATGAGCATTGGGATGCCTTGGAAACCCAGCCAGATGGGCAGGGTATAAATAATAAATTATTATTATTTCTTCAACTGTACAGTTCTTTGATCCAGTTCTATGACATACCAGTTTCTGGTGAGCTTTGAACTCGCAACAACTCACCTCTGCAGATGGTGGTGCGGAATTCAGGTAGTCCTGGAAACAAATGGAATATGATGGATTCCTGAAAGCTCCAAGGGGTTTTCTAGTGGTTAGAACTGGCGATTCTGCTCAGGTTCTGCTCTCATTGTGCAATGATGAGACACAATAGGCCACTGCCAGCCCCATCAACTCGGACTGGTTATATTCCCTACTATATATGTTTCACCCAATTGCTTGTGGTTTTACAAGTGCTGCAAAACTGGCCAAAGACTGCAGCACACACAAGTAACTTGCACTAAGATTAGAGCAACCTGGTTGCCAAGCAACCTTTTTTTGTTTAGCAGAACGTAATACACAACAGCAGCTTGTCAACTGGGGAAGTTGTAATCAGGTACAAGGACTGGCTTAATGGCTCGTGAACACTTAAGTCATCATGCAATTTGCTGTACGTACTTTTCTCCCCAGGAGTTCCCATGGGGAAGAAGCACTTGGTGGGGCTTCTTAGATGAAAAACTTGTAGATGGACCAAATCAGGCTTTTGGACTCTCACTCTCCACCACTTGACCCTTGAGAGTACCTTTCCCACCAAGAGCAGCAAAACCATTCCGAAGGCGAAAGTGAACACCCAAGCTTACAAACATGGATCCATTACAGTGGTGCCTCGCAAGATGAATTTAATTCGTTCCGCGAGTCAATTCGTTTTGTGAAAAATTCGTCTTGCGAATCACAGTTTCCCATAGGAATGCATTGAAATTTCTTTTTTTGCCCATAGGAATGCATTAATTAAATTTCAATGCATTCCTATGGGAAACCGCGATTCGCAAGACGAATTTTTCGCAAAATGAATTCGTCTTGCAAGTCACCATCAGATTGCAAGACGCATTTGTCTTGCGAAAAAATCGTCTTGCAGGGCATTCGTCTTGCGAGGTACCACTATATATTGGAAAGGGTCACAGCTTAGCAGTAGAGAACATGCCTTGCAAGATCTCAAGTGTGACCCAAGGAAGTGATCTCAAGGAAGGGCTGGGAAAGACGCTTACCCAAAAAACCCTGGAGAGCCACTGCCAGTCAGTGTAGACAATTCTGAGCTAGATGGCCCAATGGTCTGACTTTAATGGAACTCCTGCATGCAAAGTGCTTTACTATCCACAGTCATATGAATAAATCAATTTGTGGAGTGGCTGAAAAGGGGAAGCGAACCTGCCCATAGCTGCTATGGGGTTTGAATTCCATCGATTGAGCTCTGAAACAAACACTCTCCACTGATCCACTTCCGTTAGCAAAAACATATGGTTAGTCTAAGGCCTTAATTCAGAGTGCAGGAACAGGGGCTTAGAACTAAGGCACTCCTAAGGCACTAGGAGACCTGCAGTAAAGTTTCTGTCGGATAACATTCACCCTAAAAAACCTCAGCCCTGTGTACTTGCATGAGATAGCTAGCAGCCTTCCGAATGCTGCTTTTTCAGGATGAGCAAATCCAAAGCACTAACTTCAAAGCCTGAGGCACTGGCAGCTGCTTTAGCTAGAGGTTTCTGCGTATCCCTAAATAACCTCACAGATAACAACCATACTTCTATTGTTGTAAAACTCACCATTATTGTGATCTGTTTATTGAAGAATGCCTTTGAAGTATGGATATTTTAGAAAGAGAGATCTCTTCACTTAGAACTACGCTGCCAGTTATTCAAAATATTGTTAAATCCCTGTCTAGACCTCCCATTACCATGTCTTGAGCCTCAGACATGCATAAAATGGATTATGAATTTAAATGAAGTCTAGCAGTACTCCTAACGGTGGACAAAATAAATATAAAATGCACACTTGATTCCTGCCTTTAAAATACTTCTGTGTGGTGAGTAATCCAAACAACACTGTCAAAGGCCTCTATAAAAATACCAACAGTGTTTTTAAGTCTTCCAAGAGCAAATATCTAGAGAGATTGCCATCCCATTTCTATTATTCCACTGTAACATATAATAAAAGCAACTCACAGGAATAAGAGGATTATCCTTTTAGGGTCTCAGTTTGTGGCTTTATTTAGTCATTCATTTATTTATTTATAAAGCTCACCAACTGTTTTATTCCCTGACTTTGTAATTAACTCTATCTGCACACACAAAAATAAATAATAAAGGATGTCTGCTTATTGTAAAGTAGCTTACAATGTGACTCATGTATTATACATCATTTAACTGTGTGCAAAATATGCAGGATGATGGCTTCACATCTGTTTGTGGTTATTTTGCCACTACTACTACCCTCCTCCACCCTTCCTGCTTTCAGCTGCATTTAAAAAAACCCAAAACCCTCTATCGTAATTCTGAATGGAATATCTTCCATTAATCTTCTTAAACACACAGTACAGTCCATCCAATACACTTAAGTCACAGTGATCATAATAGAGTTTGAACATGTGCAATTGTTTCTGGACCGCAACAAGAACAAGAAAGAGTAGTCAAAGGATTGTGGGGGGTGTCTTTTGTATCACTACTCAGCAGCATCTCTTTCTTAAACAGGAGATTGTAAAGTAATTTATTTACTGCAAAGTGAGATGCCTTTCAAAACGAAAAGAAGACCCTATGAGTAAATTGGTAAGTTTCCTCAGTGGCGGAGGAAGGGGATTGTGGGGTATGTGGTGTCATCACTGGGGTGTGTGTGCGACAAAATGACAAAAATATGAGTTGGTTTTTTTATAAAAAAAATTGGGCTCACTGAACTTTTTAGTTCAGTCAACAAATGTAACAAAATGCGGCTGGCACTGGGTGCCACACCGTGGGGCCAGGACTTACAGCGTGCCCTGCAGCGTGCCCGAGCCACGCATCTCTCCTGGGAGTGACGTGGACGCTTAGGCTCCTGCAGGCTCCGCACTACCTGAAACGGCAGTGTGGGACTTGCGTCTGCTCTCCGCCTCTCCCTCAGATGCCCTACAGCTGAGGGGGAGGCTCCACGCAGTGCGCCCTGCCCCCATGGGTGGCTCGCCCCACCCCGGGCTGCAGGACGCATGCGCCACATCCAGCACCCACGCAGCTAGCTACGCCGCTATGTTTCCTTTAATTAAATCATAGAAACACGAGAACCTGTCTTATGCCGTCAGAAGATGAGTCCATCTAGCTGTGTACTGTGTGCACTAGCTGGTAGTGATTTTCCAGGGTTTATGAAAAGAGTCTTCTTCAGCCCAGGAGTTGAGCTTGGGACATTCTGCATGCAAAGCAGATGCTATGGCCCTCGCAAGTCAGCAGTGCGTCATGTTAGATTGCAAGTCACCTTTGAAGCACAAGAGAGATTCCAAAGCAGCTCATGCAGCTGTTCCATGGGGTTTAAAAAAAAACACAAGCAAATAAATGGTGCAAGTTCAGCTGAGTTCATAGACATTCCTACATGTACCTGAATTTATTCTCTGGATCACTTATTTGCATCACAAAACTTACTGTCTTTCCAATTTGGCCAAATTTATCAGCTGAAATTTGTACTTGAATTACATTGGACAAAATGGGTTTTCATGAAGCGAATCATGTTTCTCAGAGGAAATGAAGGTTCACATTCGTTTTGCAGTGATATTTCCGGGCAACCTTTCTAAAGATTAATATAATACCCCTGGGACCCATAACAAAGTGCTCATTGCTAAGTGTTCCTGTTCAAGTTCCAGCCAGCCAGCCATACCTTCTTCCAGAATACTCGAAAGTCATTCCCCCTCTATCTGTTTTTCTGTCCCCGCCCCCTGCCCCACAAAGTCATTCCACACCCACCGAGAATGCTTAGTACACATTGGGCTGGTTTGGGTATTGCTCCTCACCGTAGGGTTTTCCTACTCTAAAATTGCTTGTTACTCCTAATAAACTTGGGACTCCCCTCTAGCATGCCTGCTAATACATCTCTTGTGCCTGGATGGCACCATTTTGACTACGCAAGCTGCCTTGCTCCATCTATCCCAATATTTCTTATATGATGTACTATGGTAATAGAATTTCAAAGCCGCTAAATTTACAGATTGTGTCATCAATTGTGCAATTTTATGTTATTTTAGAATCAGATCCCTCTGAAACTTCCTTTAAAACTTTCCGTTGTGTAAAATAGAGGAAGGATTGTTTCAAAAGTTTCCCTTTCCCCCATCTTTGCTTTACATTACTATCCCCTGGGGTATATAAGACATCACAGTAACCCAGGGCACAGAATTATTATACATTAAGCAATCCCTTTAGTTCAGTGTAGTTCCACCCCCACCCCACCCCACCCCGTGATAGCAATCATATTCATTTAAAAGAAGGTCATGAGTCATGGGGACGGGGAGAATGTGCACATGAATTCAACAGTGCTTAGTTTATTTTTTGGTTGCTATTTTGTTAATGTTGTTAATATAGTTTTATAAATTATGACTGCTGCAGTACTTTGTGAATTGTAATTGTGCTGTTTAGCTTATTTGTTTTGTTAATAGTGTTTTGTAGACTTTAATTGTTTTACTGATAATTTGTTAATTATTCCATATGATTTATGCTGTATTTGTGATGTTCTATTACTGTATGTTATTGTTATTTATGGTTTGTAATCCACTTTGCAATTTGTGCCAATGAAAAGAGGCATAGAAATATAATAAATGAAATCAATCAATCATTTTAAAACTGGCTGTAAATATGAAAAACCTGACATTTATCAAAGACAACTAATCTTTCTTTTGTCCCATGTTCACCAATTTTAACTCTTCCCTTCTCCTACAAGGAGAATGACAAAACCTGGTATTTCTTTTCCCTGGGAATTTCTTGTTTTATGATTAAGTGAATACAAACAACTACAGCTATGAAAACCCAGGCAGACGGCAGTGTCTCTCTTGGGTAATAAGAGCAAGATCTCCATTCTGATTTCCCTTAGTTATTTCAGCCAAGTTATATGTACTTGGCAATAAATCTGAGAAGCATAGAAGAAATGAAATCGCTCTATTTATATATTAACAGGGGGGAGGGAGGAATATATCCCGATGCCATTTTCTTTACTACCACTTATATATGGGGAAGATTTTCAATTAGGTTTTCATTTAAAGGTGGACCTGCCTATTCAATATTTTCCAAAACAATAGGTGGACGAAAACACACCCATCCTTTAAAATTTGTATCTCTCTGACTTTTGCAATACAGTTCTGCAGCCAAGCAATGGGGGGTATAACATTGTGTATAAAAATGTATATTCTAGGGCAAAGTGTAAAAATGGCTTTGCAAAATTAGGCATATTAGGCAATAATAATAATAATAATAATAATAATAATAATAATAATAATAATTTATTATTTATACCCCGCCCATCTGGCTGGGTTTCCCCAGCCACTCTGGGCGGCTTCCAACAGAAAAATAAAACAAAATAATCTATTAAACATTAAAGGCCTCCCTAAACAAAACTACATTCAAGAGAATTAGGAGAAATTTCATAATGATTTTTAAAAAATTACAAACTGCTGTGGACAATTGAACTTAAGAGTGGAAAACTGACAGGCTTGTCCATTTCTGCTCTTTTGTAACGAAATTCTAACCAGATGATAGAGATATTCCAGTAACCTCTGGATAAGTTTCAACAACTGAGGTGCAATTCCATTAAAGTATAATGGAATCACACAGCCAAACAAGAACACCCTAATAATAAAACTCTAAGCACATTTACTAGAGAGTACGCCTCACTGAACACAGTGGGACTTTCAAGTAAACATTCATAGGCTTTCTTTGTAAGTTTAATATCTTTGGAACAAGTAGATTAATAGCAAACACCTTAAAGTTCTTGTTCTTAACATACATTTGGAATATGTATTTATTTAATTATTATCTTCCAAGTTGCTAAGAGTGGCATGTCTTTTATCTCTCATTTGATTATCCTCTATGAACACTTCGAGCTACACCAATACGACACTGAAAACTAGGCAGAGCAAGCATGGTTTAAATAAATGAAAGCTTTGCAACCCCTGTTTAAACAAATCACTGGAGTCTTGGGGGAGTGTATTTTAGCACTAACATTTTGTAAGTTAATTGCTTTAAAAGTGGTATAGGAGAATTGACTTAACAGCTCTTATGACTCGGAATGAAGTTAAGTAGGAAAATTGGGAAAGGGAAAAATGCAGACATTCCACAGTATATTTAATGTTCTTTACAATCTGCCAAAGTGGGTGATCAGGTAACAGGGGACTTGGAGGAAAACTACACTATCTGAACCATGCTTCTTTCTGCAAATGAAGAGATTCTAGCATGCCAACTGGCTGGAGGACAGAGGGGAAAAGAATGATGAGTGCAGCTCAAAACATTATTTAATGCTGTTGCCTTGCAGTTTGCCTAGCGCCGAAATATACCAGCATTAGAGGACAATGTCAAAGGAACAGCAAAAGAGTATTTTCAGGAAGCTATTTGTTTTGAGTTCTCCTGCTTTCAAGACTGTAATAATAAGATGGAGCAACATATTTGGAAACGAAAGGACAGAAAACCTGGAGAATCAATTAACACTGCTGAGAATTTAAAGATCCATCAAAGTGGAAGAGAGAGAAGCAAGTGAGAAACTGTGCAATACAGATGGGATCCAGGCAACTGGGACATTTCCAAAATAGAACTCTTTGAAGGTTAGGGAACCTTCCCAAGCAGCAGCCAGAAGGAAAGATCAGCAGAGCCTATCAATGGACAAAAGAACGTTAGTCCTATGCAAGGAGTCCTTTAAATGTAGCAATTGATGAAACACAAAAACATCACCTGTGATTTTTAGTTATTTTCTTTTTCTTTTTAATAGCAAAAAAATAGAGTGATGTCACAATAGCAACAGACAATGCTACTGTATGGAAATGTTTAGGGAAATATTGCATAGAAGTGGCATTCTATGCAAATGGCAGGTGCATAGGTCAATTGCTTTCAAAATGCAAAACTGCATCCAAATGTGCATATTATGAGAATTGTGTACAAAACGAATTTTCAAGAGGATGTGGCAAATGTGGAAAGTATGGGAAACTGAGAAACTGTAACCGACAGATTTGTCCTTCTCTATAAATCAAAATTACATTGTTTTTGCACACAGAGCCGCTTGGATGTAGCCGTTCGCCTGGTACCCATAGGCAAAAAGGGACTGCATGCAGGTGAGTGCATGGAATTCCATATGAGTGAATGAGTAGGATTGCAGAAGACAGATGGATATACCTGACCAGAAAACAAGCTGGTTTCCAGGGGAGATAAGAACCTTCCTCCACATCCAGAATAGAAATGCAGGGAGGAAAGAGCTCTTTGTCTTTCTACAGCAGGCATCCCCAAACTGCGGCCCTCCAGATGTTTTGGCCTACAACTCCCATGATCCCTAGCTAACAGGACCATTGGTCTGGGAAGATGGGAATTGTAGTCCAAAACATCTGGAGGGCCGAAGATTGGGGATGCCTGTTCTACAGCATGGTCGGCCCAAGACATTTTGCTGTCTGAGGTAAAGTACAAGATAGCTCCATGAACAAAAGTGTCTAGACTGCCACCTGAATCTTACCTCGACACAGGTAATGGAAGAGAGATTTCCATTGCACTTGAGGGTTAGCTTAGAGGGAGCAGGACCTGTTGCATTATAGCTCTCCTCACTCTACTTCATGGTATGGCCAGCTCTGCTCCACTGCTCAGGAGGCTAAGAAACACTTTTGCAGGTAATAATGTTCACAGACTTTTCACAAGGCTGACCCAGAGATCCCACTCCGTTTATTTAGCTGAGTTTTTATCTACTCTTTTGTAAAGCTAAAGGAGTGGTCATCAGCGCATCTTGAGTGTAGAGTTTGCATTAGCTCAGGCATCCCCAAACTTTGGCCCTCCAGATGTTTTGGACTACAGTTCCTATCTTCCCCAACCACTGGTCCTGTTGTAGGCCAAAACATCTGGAAGGCCACAGTTTGGGGGTGCCTGCATTAGCTAATTACTCATTAGGAAATATTGAATGGACAATACTAGTCGCAGTACAACATCATTTCATGTGAGCATGCAAGAAAAGTAACGGAACAGATATTATATACTTGCGCTGGGTGTTAACCAGAACATTGGTGGTTGGGGCAGGATTCCTGCATTGCAGAGGGTTGGACTAGATGACCCTCAGGGTCCCTTCCAATTCTGTGATTCTATGATGTGGAACCTAAGGCCCGGGGGCCAGATGCGACCCAATGTCTTTCTAAATCCGTGGATGGTCTGGGAATCAGCATGTTTTTACATGAGTAGAATGTGCCCTTTTATTTAAAATGCATTTCTGGGTTATTTGTGGGGCCTGCCTGGTGTTTTTACATGAGTAGAATGTGTGCTTTTATTTAAAATGCATCTCTGGGTTATTTGTGGGGCATAGGAATTTGTTCATATTTCCCCCCCCAAAAATATAGTCCGGCCCACCACATAGTCTGAGGGACGGTGTACCGGCCCACAGCTGAAAAAGGTTGCTAACCCCTGCACTAGCTGATGTCATGCAGTTTCAGTGAGGAAGCAGCAAGATGCATGCATTTTTTAAAAGGGAACTTGGACGATGGGCAAATACCATGTGCTTCCTAGCCTAAAAAATGCCAGAGACATGCATTTTGCACCTGATACATCAGGGTAAACCACTAATTTCACAAGGAAATGCCCACTATTTTATAACCTCAGAAAGCATCATTCATCAAACTCTGCATTTAATGTAGCATATATGAATGTGGCAGATCCAGCAATTAGATTAAACATAACACATTTAAAAACAACTATGCCTTTTACCAAAAAGTAGTAAAGAAACGTATATATGCATTTGGTTGACCAAATTGAATCAATGTATTGGAACAATTTTATGAATGAAATAGGATCAAGAGGGTTTGACCCTTTCCACCTCAGTTGCACCTTAAATACAAAGATGATGTGGAAGCAGGGTAAAATTAAGCAGACCCTGTGATGAGAAAGGCATCCTGGTAACTTCAAAGCAGAAGATTAAGGTGTAGCTACATGTTACTTTGCAAATAGTAGTGTGGTATTTGGAAGTCACGGGTGGCGCTGTGGGTTAAACCACGGAGCCTAGGGCTTGCCGATCAGAAGGTTGGCGGTTCGAATCTCCGCAACGGGGTGAGCTCCCATTGCTCGGTCCCAGCTCCTGCCCACCTAGCAGTTCGAAAGCACGCCCAAGTGCAAGTAAATAGTTACCGCTCCGACGGGAAGGTAAATGGTGTTTCCATGTGCTGCTCTGGTTTTGCCAGAAGCGGCTTAGTCATGCTGGCCACATGACCCGGAAAAACTGTCTGTGGACAAATGTTGACTCCCTTGGCCAGTAAAGCGATATGAGCGCCACAACCCCATAGTCGTTCGCAACTGGACTTAACTGTCAGGGGTCCTTTACCTATTTGGAAGTCATCAGAGCGGAACAGTAGGTGGGAGGCAGCAAGCTTAACCTTGACCCAGGTTCCTGATAGCCTTTTTATGATATGTGTTTTATTGATATTTATATGTAACAAAACAAATACAACAACAAGGGAAATACGCATCCGAGGAAAGGTCTGTTTTTCAAGACTCTGTCTTTGACATGATGATACCAGTTCTGAAGAATATCTTATCTCAGTGC
The DNA here is from genome assembly GCF_965207765.1 of Zootoca vivipara. Classification (NCBI taxonomy): domain Eukaryota; kingdom Metazoa; phylum Chordata; class Lepidosauria; order Squamata; family Lacertidae; genus Zootoca; species Zootoca vivipara. The sequence goes on from NC_142591.1 coordinate 59,453,727, forward strand.
CCTGCCATAAAAATCCATGTGTGGAGGGAGATTGGTAATTGTGTTCCTTTGTGGCTCTCTATATACCATAAAACTATACCAAACATCATTAAAATTGTCTGTCTGAGCATTATATATTTGTACTGTTCTTTGTGCAGTCAACTGTCCCATTAGTGCCAAGAACCAATTTTTGGTACCAGTTTTCAAACACTTGGAAGTTGGGGTTTCCCAGAACTTGGCAACAGTCAATCTTACAGCTGTAATTAGAAACAGAAGCAGATCCCTATGAGTTAATTCAAGTCCTTCTCCACTAAAAATGGAAAGTAATGCCATTTGAGAGTTCATAGGAATTTGTTGGGCTGTTGCTGCACTAGCTTCTTCAAACATATTTTTTGGCCAAATGGTTTAAGAACTAAATTGTGGGCCCTTCGTGGCTGTCACCAGTGTTAGAAGTTAGTGTCTGGTGTCAAAATATGTATTAAATGATAGTGTTTCTTAATCCACGAGGGCTCTGGGTCATATTCCACTCGATGTTAGGGGGGAGTTCAAATGTAGACATAAAAATGAGTGGTTGTGTGTCGGAGAATTATCTGGGTTAAGGGGCAAGATCAAATTAGGCATCCATCTTGGGTGATGACACCACTACCCCAATGGTCTTTTATCCCCTAAATGTCCTGCTGACCCCCCCCCCCTGCAGTTGATTGCTCCCCCCACCACTTTAGTATTGAGTAGCAAACAAGGATTTTGGAATTCCGCCTCTGCTGCATATAATATATTTCTGCTTTTACATCACAACTTGCACGCCCAATTCTTCCAATTATTTTGGATATCAGGACATGCGTAGTTCAACTGTTAACAGCTAAAATATATATTGTAGGTCATATGGCTTGCAATCCCTCCTACTGTTGCCCTTGAATCAATTACATTAAGTTCAGTTGGGCTTCTGTGGAAACAGCTGTATGCCGATTGCGGCCCATGTGTTTTAATAAATAAAGCAGCATATCTATGGGAATGTTTAATCAGGCATTCGGGGTATTTCCAGGACACCTCACCCTTAGGGCACAAGAGCTTACATGGAAAACACATAGCATCTTAACAACTCACATTTCTAAATCTTCTTAAGCACAGGGAAGTTACATTTCAAGTTAACATGGAGAGAAAGATACAAGAAGGAAGTGGTTTTGTAATCTCAGATAATCAGATGTGCGCTTAGTGAGTCTACTAGAAACTGACTAGCTGAACATGTATCTAGGGCATGTGTACAGCTACTCTCAACTTACATTAGTATATTTTGATCACTTCTCCCCATATGAATGCAAAGGCAATTAAGTCTTGGTGAGGTTCCTATTTCACCTTTACCAGCTCTCAAAAGGCAACAAGCTCTTGCTTTAATTCAAAATGCAGGTGCTGTATTAGACACAATTCAGATAGCTTAGAAACCATATGTTTCTGTGTATATGCCCCATAATACCCCTCCCCTATTTTGAGAGCTATTAGGGGACTGAAATTAATATAATTTAGAATTTGCTGCTCTGAAATTCACAGGTGGGAATGGAATAAAGCCAGTGCATTTAATACCTCTAACTCAGCCTTCTAAAGTGATGCATGCTGGAACAAAAATTCTTACTTTCACATATATATCCATGGGGGTATGAATTGTTGGTGACTGACCTGGAAAAAGACCTTGGGGTTGTACCAGATAGCTTGATGAAGATGTAGACCCAGCTGTGAAAAGGGCATGTTCCTAAAGATCAGTAGGAAAGGAATTGAAAATAAAACTGCCGGTATCAGAACGCCATTATACAAATCTATGGTGTGACCACATTTGGAATACTTTGTATAGTTCTGGTCACATCAAACAAGTTGGAAAAGCTTCAGAAAAGGGCAACGAAAATAATCAAGGGAACAGATCAACTCTCCTATGAGGAAACATCACAGAATTTGGAACTCTTTAGTTTAGAGAAAAGGCAAGCTAAGAAGTGACATGATGAAATGGTGCAAAACGTTTTTCTCCCTCTTTTGTAACACTAGAACTAGTGTACATCCAACTGAAGCTGAATGTTGGCAGATTCAGGACAGATAAAATAAGCTTGCTCCCACAGACGGCAGTGATGGCTGCTAACTTGGTTGGCTTTTAAAGAGGATCAGACAAATTCATGGAGGGCAAGGCTATCAATGGCTATTAGCCACGATGGCTATGTTCTGCCTCCACTGTATTGCCTCTGAACACCAGTTGCTGGGGAAATACTGCTGCAACTCATCTCCAGCTTGCAGGCTTCCCCATGGCATCTGGTTGGCCACTGTGAGAACGGGAGGCTTTTGCATTTAGGTGAATTCAAAAAACAACAACACAAATCTCATGTAATACTACAAAGGTAACATGTAAATAGGCTTTAAATGTCTTCTGGCACAAAGTAATCTCTAAGCAGCCCATAACACAGATCTGAACCGATTGATTTAGGCCAGGAAACATCTTTACTTGTTCACCAACAATGACAGTTGAAATGCAGCTGGTCAGCTTGCTGCTGTTCTTAATCAGATAGCAGTTTTTAAATGAGATAGGCAAGAGCTGCTGTTGTCATGCAGCATGTTTCCAGAGTCACATACACAACACAGGGTGTGTGTTGCTTCTTAGAGCAGTTGCTCCCTGGGGATTAAGACACCTCAGGAGTAAAAAAGTAGCAAAAGCCCCACAAGATCAGAACTTGTGAGCAGATCCACAGAAAGCATGGGCAGGATTCTCTGGAATAAAAGCCTCGGTGCTCAACTGGGAGCTACCTCCCTTTCTGCCTCCCTTTAGGTAAATTGTGAGCATGGTTTCTAAAATGTTCCATTTTCAGCCTCCCACAAAACAAAACAAAACAAAACACCAAAACCTTGGGAGAAGTTAAACAAGCAAAGCCATCCAGCTCCCTCCTCAAAAGATTAGATATTTTTAGATTACTTCTCAAGGGAAAAAACCCCCTCTCGTTTATAGTTCACTAATAATGGCTGTTGAACCCTGAATATTTTTCAGAGCACAGCAGCAATTAAAACAGCCAGAAGACTGATAAGCACTCAAAAGTGTGCCTGTTTCTGCATGTGTGAAACATCCGTGCTTTTCCTTTTTTAAAAAGAAAGAAAGAAATGAGACAAAATAAAGGAGATAGATGTTATGAAGGAATAATCGCTGAGGTGACCAGGGCAAACACATGAATTACTACTTAAATGTCAGCTTTGACACAGTTTGCAATCCATTACTCAAAATGCTTTAATAAATATTGCTTCATAATATTTAGTAATGCATGCTTTTTCCATTTTGTTGTATGATGTGGAAATAAGATTAGCTTCACAATATTGTTCACAGCAGCTTTTGCTACAAGAAGTGACCAAGAGGCATGGAACTATATAAGCGTGCAAAGCTATTTAACCTCATCTAGTGGTTGACAGAAATGCATTCCTATTAGCAAGATCCCCAAACCACACTGCATATAAACATTAGCTGCTGGCTAGAATGCAACAGCTAAAGCAGCCTAAATGGCCTTTTCTTCTTCACACAAGTTCTCTCATTAAATGTTAATCCAGTCGACATAAGCACAGTGGGGAGGCACCAGCGCTGAACTTAAATGATCCTCAGAGTCAAAATAAGGCTGCAGATGTTCAATGTTTAAATTTCTGTGTTAAGGTGATGGCTTATTAGCAGATTTAATTAATCACTATAAAAGCAAAACAATTTTTAAAAATTACCTTTATTCTTACATGCTTCTTCATTCAGAACTGTACAGATTGCCATGCAAGGGCAATACCAAACAAGCTATATGTGCAGCATGCTATGAAGTCCTTCCCAGTGATCTGGTTCTTGGAATTTTCAGATTCTTGCCCGCTCTGCTACTTTCTGAATCTGTATGCGCAGCACAGATCCCTACCTTATTTGGCTGCCAAGCCTATTACAGTGAGCAAACAATGCCTTCTCTGTCAGAACACAGAATGAATAGTATCACAAAGACACTCCTCTCATGTACAGCTCTGGACTTTTGCCTCCTCCTCCTTTCAAAGCAATCTAACTAGGGGTGAGAACGGATGACAGGAAATCGCTAGTATATTTTAGTGCGTCCCCTTCCTCAGTACCAGTCATCATTATTAAATTGGCAGCAAAAGAATATGATTTTTTAATTATTATCCAATAGCGTAGATTTAACAATGGAATGCATCAACTGGCTTTATACTTTCTAAGTGACTGGATGTGAAAGCAAACATCTGGAACATCCATTTTCTGGGTATGGAAAGTCTGCTTCAAGCCATCAAGAGCAAAACAAAAGAGCAAGAAGAAAATCTCACAGATTGTCAGCTGAGTGTGGATAAATCTTTCGGCTACTCTCTGTTTTAAAACAGATTTGGCCTTTGAACAGAGACTGGGCTTCGGGAATTGAGAACTTGTATTATGAATGACAGAGCAAGAGTTTGAAGTGGGATTTGTGTGATGATAGCGGATGAATAAATCTTTGGGTGACTGGGGGCTCACTTTGCTTCTTCAAAGCAAGGAGACTAATTTCAAGAAAATGCAAAATGATTCTGAGGATACGGAATGCCTGCTGTGCAGTGATCATATTGGTGCAATGATCTGCCGTGCATTAGAGCACCTAAATGATAAAAATATTAAAATGATATAAACATGTGGTTTAAAGGCTAATCAGTCCCTCTGCTATCAATAATATTTCACCAAAGAGCCATATAGTATACTATTAAATTAAATATCCTTCCAGATAGTGCTGGAAAGATACCTGTGTGTCTTCCAATGAAAGGAATGGTTTTTAAAAAACCAAACCTTTCTGTACATAGCCCATTCTGATTTTATGCTGTCTGGCAGCACTTGTATTTGATTAAACCCATGCAGTGGCGGCTACTTGACCATATCTGGACCATCCTACATTTTCCTTCAAAGACTGCCAGAGGCTGATGGAGAGCCACCAGATGCTACAGATAAATAGACGATGGCTATTCGCCATCATGCCCTACTTGAGTGTTTCCCAGGGGCATTTTGGCTAGCCACTTGTATAGACAGAATGTTGTATCAGGTGGACCATTGGCTGTATCCAGCAAGGGTCACAGGAAATCAGCCAAAGTTCTTCCAAGTGTAACTTCAGACAACTGAATGCACCCTTAATATGAAACAGATGAGTTGAGTGCCATATACATTAATTTTGCAGGATCCCCCCCAACTGCACAAGTCTGACACAACGACACAGTCAATACAATTCCCAGATGACGCATCCCAATGCAGTAATTATGTTTGCCACACTTATTAAATGGCAACTCACTCACAAACTCAGTGGAGGCCCTTTTGTTTTCCCCAAATGAGTTTCGAACAGATTGAGACTGACAATGTCCATGATAAAATTTTGTCATGTTCCTACTCATTATAACAACATATTAACTATATAAAAATGAAGAGCTATGGCCTAGAGGAAATGGCCTGTGCTGCCTGACTGATAGAAGATTGTGGGCCCTTTTACTCCTTTAAAATCCTGCTTCAATATTTATTCTAAAAATGAGTAAAACCAGGTAATTCTACAAGGCCAGCACTGTATGTACATTCAGTACATGTAATGCTACTTGTACGATCCAATAAATGGCAAAAGGGAAATAACACATAAATCTTATGAAGGTTTTAAAAAACATTTATTGCTTGAGGCAAAGCAGAGCTAGTTTTTCTCTTTTTTTTTAAGGTCAAACTGCATCAAGGTAGTGCAGCACTTTATTCTCAAATGTAGCTCGAGGTTTAATGTGCCAGAGCAGCTGACGTGATCTTGAAGACTGCAGAACATCAGCTGTTTTGGATCCATCTTATTGCAGTTAATAACATAAAAATGAAATATTACCTATCAAAAGCACATCTTACGTCACGTAGGTACAGTGAATTACTATGAATCCAGACCCAGAATAACCTTTAATTCAACTAAGCGTTATTGAATATATCCATATGGACATAGAAGTGGCCCAGATGAGGAACAATAAAGTGGAGCTGAATTCTCCTGAGGCAGACACACTGCTGACGAGTAGCTCCCAGTTCTGGGAACTGGAGATTTTGCCTGTATCTAGCAGGGGCCACCTCATGAGAAGAGAAGACTCCCTGGAAAAGATGTTGGGAAAGATTGAGGGCACAAGGAGAAGGGGACGACAGAGAATGAGATGGTTGGACAGTGTTCTCGAAGCTACGAACATGAGTTTGACCAAACTGCGGGAGGCAGTGCAAGACAGGAGTGCCTGGCATACTCTGGTCCATGGGGTCACGAAGAGTCGGACACGGCTAAACGACTAAACAACAACAGCAGCAGGGGCTACCAAGGGCGTACCCACCACGGGGCAAGTTAGGGCAGCTGCCCTACTCTAGAAGCAGGGCTGGTGGGCAGAGGCGGAGCACAGCCCGGCGGAGCGCGAGTTCGCCATTCTCGCCGCGCCGCACCCTCCCTCCAGCTCCCCGGCGTGCCCTCAGGCAAGGCCAAGCGCAGCGGGGAACCAGAGAGCGCGGCGCGCGGGAACGCTGAACTCGCGCTCCGCTGGGCTGGGCTCCGCCTCCGCCCACCAGCCCTGCTTCTAGGGAGGGGCACAGCCCGGCGGAGCGCGAGTTCGCCGTTCCCGCCCGCCGTGCTGCGCCCTCCCTCCAGCTCCCCGTCGCGCCCTCAGGCAAGGCCAAGCGCGGCGGGGAACCAGAGAGCGCGGCGCGGCGGGCGGGAACGCTGAACTCGCGCTCCGCTGGGCTGGGCTCCGCCTCCGCCCACCAGCCCTGCTTCTAGGGAGGGGCACAGCCCGGCGGAGTGCGAGTTCACCATTCCCGCCCACTTTGTGGCCCCTCCCCTTCCGTGCCTTGGCCCCTCCCCTTGCCCCCCCTAGTTTTGATCCTGGGTACGCCCATGGGGGCTACCTTGCCTCTCAAAGAAGTATGCTGTTTAGGAACAATTACAGTCATACATTGGAAATCGAACAGAATACGTTCTGGAAGTCTGTTCAACTTCCAAAACATTCGGAAACCAAGGCGTGGCTTCCGATGAACTGGAGGAAGCTCCTGCAGCCAAGCGGAACCCGCATCGGACTTCCGGGTTTGCGGCGTCCGAGAGCCAAAACGTTTTACTTGCAAGGCGTTTGACTTCTGAGGTACGACTGTACTGGAAAGTTCATGGAGCCCCAGGTAGCAATAAAAGTCTTGCCCAAGATGACTCTCAGCCTTTTCAGCCCAAATATTTTTTTTTCCAGATATTGATAGTAACAAACCAAGAGCAAACTCAGTGGATGGAGCAGATTCACACAACCACCCTGCTGTAGCTCTAAAGCCAATACCAGTGATGCCTTTTCCTGCAACATCAGGTGCAGAGGTGGTTGCATGAGGAAGTGTCATGCAAATTACAATTGTCTTCCCCCTAGCAGAGCTGAAACTTGAAAGCAATAAAACTCTCAATGGTTTTTCATACGTTCAGCTAATCTTGTAGACTCTTGAACACATGTCCTGATCACGCAAACTAGTATGGAGCCCTGAAATAGCCCAACTGTAGCCCTGAAATAGCTTTGATAATTTGGTTGAATATAGAGGTGTTGTGATGTGGACACAAGAATACATGGAGCTCAACTGAAAAAGTGTCAACCCAGAAACCAAATTAGAGTATAGTATCCTCAATCCTGATCAAACTGCGGGAGGCAGTGCAAGACAGGAGTGCCTGGCATGCTCTGGTCCATGGGCTCACAAAGAGTCGGACATGACTAAACAACAACAAATCCTCAATCCTAGGCCTTTATTTTATTCCTTGCTTTGATGTGCATGCCTCTTGTAATTTGCATGAAGCAATTTGTAGCTGATGTAAACCTCAACAGAATGATAGCCATTGTTAAGACTTGCAGCGATGATAGCCAGCAAAATATTGGAAAGCTTATAAGAATCTGATGTTTCATTGAAAAGCAAGGTCTGATTAACCTAATAGCAATATTGTATGTCCTCCACATTCATTTCAGTATTACCCCTCACAAGTTCCTCCAAGATGAATTGAGGGTTCCCACCTATTGCACCCACTGCCCACACGAAGCATGCATGAAATCCTATTGCTTTTGCTTATTCTGGATAGGCATTTGAAGGAAGGGTTCAAAACTGGAGCCTAGTAGGCCACTGATTAAAGATTCCAAGTGCATACTTATTGAAAATAGGCTTTTAAACATTTGTTTTCCTTTTTTATGAAAGGGACAAATAAATTGCTTATTGTTTATTAAATTTATTTTATGTCCTTCCTCCCATTGAAGCCAACGGTGGCAATGCAACAGAGCCTTAGATGCACCATTGATTACTGTCCCTCTAGCTGTATTCACCCACACCACTTGTTAATGACTACATATGGGGGGAAATGCAATGAATAGTAGAATAAATATGCACATTTCTAGTAAGTATTTCAGTTGTTGGACATCTTGAACTGCCTGTCATACCATGAATGTGCCTCATTTAAGAAGATGAAATAACTGACAGGCTTAGTGGTCTTTCACGCTGTTATTTTCATTTCTTAATTAGATTTCCAATCATGCCTCCCCCCTCCTCCATACTTGCGACTTTCACATGCATTTAAAGTAATATGGCTAGGAAAATGACAAAAACCAATCATTTTACCATGTTGTCATGACCGAGTAATAAGAAATCCCTAGATATAGTTTGAATTATGCAGAATATTTCATTTAGCTAAATGAAATTGCTAAGCTCTCAAAACACAAGGGAATCGTAATAAAAACACTTTTCTGACATGCCAAATCTGATTAAAAAGCATGTCAAATAATATGCCAAGTCACTAGATGTCAGCATAATGGAAGACTTTGGAAATTAAATATTCATGAAACTAAAATTATGCCCATCTACCAGAAAGGGAAACCATGCAATATGGCTGCACATTAACAGATAATTAATCGTAAGATTCCCCCTATAAAAATACAAAGAGGAAAGACTGACATCTTGTTGCCATTCCAGTGACAACACTAGGCAAAGTAATTAGGAAAAAGAGAAGCTTAAAAAAGAAATCACCAATCTCGCGTTCTTTTTGTGAAACAGCAGCAATGTTTTTTGTCCACCTATAGATCCCTTTTGAAAGTGGTCTGTGTTCCATTAATGTCTGGAAACTGCTGAATTTCAAAATATGCTTGCTGTAGAACTTCAAAGGTGTTGACATCTGTTTTGGAGGTGATTAATGAAATATTCAGCATTAGACTAGGGATGGGGAACCTATGGCCCTCTAGATGTTGTTGTACCACAACTCTCTCTATTCTTGACCAATGGTCATGCTGGCTGGGCTGATAGAAGTTGGGAGTTCAATAACATCTTGGAGGGCTACAGATTACTCTTTCGTACATTAACTATGGATAGGGAGCTCCTTATACTGAATCAAACCAATTCTAGCTCAAAATTGACTGCACTGATTGGCAGCGGCTCTCAAGAATTTCCGATCAGAATCTCTTCCCAGCTATACCTGGAAATGATGAAGATTGAACCTGGAATTTTCTTAATGCAAAGCAGATGCTTTAGTACTGAGCTACTGCCCTTCCTCAAAAATCATGGTGTTAAAGTAGTTATATTTTTCCTTAACAACCAAGAACTGGAAACAGAACACACAACAAAAATGGCTGCTTCTGGATGGGGGTTATTGAGATATCACAAATGGGACAATGGCAACAGGTAATAAATTTTTAAATAATATTACCAGATTCCCCCTCCCACAAAAGGTACTTACAGATTCAGTTGGGTGGGGGGAATATGAACTGGCAAGTTATGTAGACTCGGGGGGGGGGAATGCATGCATGCGGAGCATTAATCCCCATTTGGATGAACCTGTTATCTATGGTATGTCCCACGGAGGACCTTAAGGTCCACAAATAACATTCTGGAGATTCCGAGCCATAAGGTGGTTAGATTGGCCTCGACTAGGGCCAGGGGCCTTTTCAGTACTGGCCCCAACTTGGTGGAACGCTCTTTCACAGGAGACCAGGGCCCTGCGGGATTTGCCATTTTTCTGCAGGGCCTGCAAGACAGAGCTGTTCCGCCTGGCCTTTGGGTTTGATTCAGTCTGACCCCCGTGTTTTCCTCCCTCATGGTTTTGATTTATGGGCTACTTAAAATGAGGCTGTATTTTAAATTTTAATGATGTATTTTAATCTGTATTTTAATTAATTCTTTTCTTTTCTTTTATGTCTTATTGTAATTTTATTGGTGTTAGCCGCCCTGAGCTTGGTTTTGACTGGGGAGGGCGGGTATAAATAAAAATATATATTTATTTATTTATCATTATTTATTATTATTATTATTATTATTTTAAGAAAGGGCTGAAGAGGGAAATCTCCAGGCTTACCTGAATTAACATCTTCATTCGTTAGCTATAATGAGCAGCTTTTTGATTTTAGGCTGTGAACTATTCTTGGTCCACTTCTACCAGCATTTCCAACTTCCTGGTATCTTGGATCAAGCTCCAGTTACATTTGCTCCGAGTGCTGGGATCCAACCCTCTTTCTTTGTCAGGACGGTAGTGGGAAAAGCACCTATGATACGCAAGAGAATTGAGCGGAAAACCTTTGGCCACCGAGGTTAGACAGGCTATTGCACTAGTAAAATAATGTAGCAACTGGGGTATGCAGCTAGTGACTAGCAGAGCTATAGGTATAAAATAAATGTATCTAAGGTTTAAAAAACAACAACTTGGTACGACTATGTTACGTATGTAAACAGTATGAGCAATGAGACAGGACCTGCTATGAAATATGGACAAATGAGGAATGCTTAATCTTACAATCGGATTGTCTACTGAAACAATGAGATTTTATTTATCATTTTGGACGCTCAACACAAATTGCCTCTGCTCTTTAATTAAAACTATGATTGAAGAGAAATATCACTTATTCAGGGAAGATCTAAATACTAATACGGTATTCATTTCTATGTATGGTGCAGTTTGATCATTTGTTGGAATATATTACTGTAATGAATGAAGTGAAAATTGCAGTGGCCGGGGGGGGGGGGAGAGGGAAGGAGACCAATATTTTAATCAGTTGCCTGTAATGCTTTTCATCACTACAGCCATGCACAAAACACAGAGTTAACATTATTTCCTGAAGTTTCTTTCCTTTCTCGCGTTGGATCCTTATGAGAGAAATTTACCACAGCAGCTGCAGACAGCTGTGAACTTTCCCAAGGGGCATGCAGCTGCTTCTGCTTCTGATAAATCAATGATAGTTCTATGATGATGGTGAAAAGAACTTAGCTACCCCTGAAATAAGATCATTTGCTGGTATTGTGGGAACTCAGGCAGCAAAACTGCTATTACATGTATTCAATGCAAAGGGTGTAAATTAATATCGGGAAAGCAATTGACTAGAAACAAAGTGGGGGGAAGGAAATAAGATGAATTATGCAAAATATTTCTGGCTCTTGTAATGGAAAGTCTCAAAAGAATCTATGGGTCCTTCTACAACGTAGTCATCTCATCTTCATCCTTTCTTCCTAGTCAAACAATTAAGCAGATGAATATAAAATATTGAATATTATGAAATGTTCCTAAATATATATCTAGTTCAATAATTATTTGTGGTGAAGGATTTGCTTTGACATCAAGCACTATGAAAAGGAATGCATTCAATTCTGCACTTACACCTAAAGTGATTTTTCAGTTTTCAGGAACAATAGAAACCTGGACATCTTCAGAACCTTTGCAGTATGATATGCAATGCTCTGGAGTCTACTTACTTCATTGCAAATATATTTTATTCATCAGCATTTTGGTGGGAATTTCTCCTAATAGACACAATTTTTGGTATGAAATTTTGCTTACTATACTCATTTTTGCATAGCAATTTCCTCTAATATAATGCATTTGTGTATGTTGTTTTCACTAATACATGCATTTGAATAAAATAATATAAAAATACTACTAGCTGCCATGGTAAACAACCCCTCACCTTTAAACTGTTAGAACATTTTCAGGCACCACATTTAAAAAGAAAACCACCACCACCCATTTTCCATGCCAATAGTGGTACTAAATTGGATTAGAACCTAAGCGATTAAAAATCTAGAACTCCAAATATAGAATTCTGCTGGTTCTGTCAAGTTTCTTTTCAGCAAGACTCAGTCAACCTAAGGAGCTAAAAAGGCCACTTGTTTTTCTTTGGCACCCTTACCATTACAAGAGACCTGACTTTGCAAGCTGTTGGTTACAAGCAAGGCTGTGGGGGAGAAGAATAGACCTCTCATATACAGGACACTCATTCTTCGTCCTCCTCCTCCTCCTCTTACAATGGCAAATGGTAGAAGTTGGAGGAGAAAATGGAGAGAGAGTAAAAGGGCCAGGCTGAGCAAAATAAGTATTGGGGTAGACGGGGGAAAGCAGTGGCAGATGGGAAGCACCGGAGCCCATGCATGCCTCTTCTTAATTATTTTGTGTGCTTTTCAAGCCATTCTTATTCTGAAGCTGTGGAGAAGCAGCCAGGAAATAAAAGGCCTTTTTTTAATGGGCCAAACTAAATCAATAAAAGAGCTTCCAAATACCACCACTATATTAGGACCATCAAACAAACATACTCAGTAATAGCCCAAGACATAATTTATGACCTCGTAAATGCCTCCCATGAATGAGCACCCTTCACTGCTTGGGTCCCCCATCCATTTACAGCTCTGTATCCAACTTCCTCCTCCCTGATACCCTTCAGCCTCTTATTTATATACATATCCCAGCTGCGTCTCCAGCAGCATTTCCTCTCCAAGAGCTGATCCCGTTTTTTTCATTCAACGTTCCCAGTAACTGAAGTGTTAACATGACCCATGCGTATCAGCTGATGATATCTCCTCTGTTTGAAGCACCACTGAATTAAAATAGCATAAATCCCCCCCCTGCAAACTATCAAAAAAGGGGAGAGAATGCATTAGCAGAAACACCTGGTTTTTGAAAAAATGGCTTTTAAACTGATTCAGCTGAGCCACAGTTTCGCCCTCCATTAGGGAAAGGCCAAAATGCTGATACTGCTTTTCTAAACCATTAGCAAAACTACACTTCTGTTGTCATAACTATACAGGGCCATATCTTACTAGTACTGTATAAATCTAAAAGCGTTTAAGTATCAGCACAAGAGTACTTACATTACAAATTTACATATAGTAAGTCAACTAACTTTTACTCAAAGTAGACCCTTTGAGTGGAATTCAAAGTTGTTCGATGCCAGATGAAATTCCTTTGTGTGCTGTTCCGGGGGTTCGCTCACTGAAATTAACAGACCTAAGTAACACTCAGTTGAATACAATCATAAAGCCCAGTGATTTCAATTATTATGAGTTAGTTGGCTACACAGAATATTTCATAGGATGTTTTAAGGTTTGGGGTGAGACTTCATTATATATTTTTATTTTAGTGCTTTCCATAATACTGCTTTGGTAGCTGCTATTGCCCAAGAGGCATTTCCACGACAGTATCTGTGAGGGACAGGGGATATCGCGAAGTCCCTCCCCTCCTGAGTTCAAGCCCGTCCCCGAGCAAAGGGGAAAGCAGGGAGAGTTCCGATTCCAGTGGGGAAGCAGGAAGTCGTGTCCGAGGCTCAGGCAAGGTAGAGGAGCCAGGGTCCCAGGTGGGACAGGAAGGGGCAAGTAAGGGGGGAAGACCCATCCCCCCAACTCCAGAATTACGCAGGAAGAGGAGGGGCAAGAGGATGGGTCTGCCAAAGCTTTTGTGTTGGAGAAAGACGCGCCAAAAGCCATTAGGAGGTTCTGAAACCGACTGACAACATCGCTCCGTGTAAATAGCAATGACTTGAGCACTGTAAATACGCAGCACCAATAAAAGAATAAAATGCAGAGCTGCGTAGCGTCGTTACTCTGAAGTAGTCCACTCCGGCCACTGTGACAGCAACCTCCTAATCATTTTTGGGCTACTTTGGAGTTGCCGGGATGAGCGTGTCAGAGGCGGAGAAGTGGCGGCAGATCGCTGAGCAAGCCCAGCTAGAACTGCAACAGCTGTCGCTGCAGGCGCAGGGAGAATTGAAGGCAGCTAAAGAGGAGACTAAGAAGGTCCAGGACGACCGGCTACAACTTGCGGAACAGGTGAGAGAGCTCCAGGAAAAAGAGCAGCATTTAAGGGCGGTGGCGGTAGACCTCCAAAACAAGCTGGATGCAGAGAAAAACAAGGCGGGAGGGGCACCCCAAGTCCAAGTGCTGCCAGGAAGGAGAGCCGGGACCCTAGTAAGCAAGTTCAATGGAGACCCGAAGGAGTTTCAGGGCTTTGAGACTGAGATTGTGTATGCTCTTGAGCTGCACCACGATGAGTTCCCTGATGATGAGCACAGAGTAGCGTTTATTGTGGAGCACCTTACAGGGGCGGCCAGGGAGTGGCTAAGACCGTTAATTGCAACAAGGAATCCTTGCATGAAGAATGTCAAACTATTTCTAGAAGGTTTGAAAACGATGTATTCGTCCGATAGTCATATGGACCAGACTAAGGAGGAACTTCATAATTTACGCCAAGGAAATATGACAGTTCGCGCGTATTGGGCGAAATTCACCATGCTGGTGCACAGATTGGGGTGGGATCTGGAGTCTGCCCCAATGCAAGCGGCGTTTTACTTGGGGTTGCATGAGGAGGTGAAGGATGAGCTCTCGAGAGGTCCAAAGCCCAGTAATATGGATCAACTGAGCAAAGCGGCTCTGGCGGTGGGGGTGAGGCAGGAATCCAGATGGAGCGACAAGCAAGCAACGCGCGCAAAGCGGGCTTGGTTCCCACGGTCGCAGGAGAAGCCACTCCCTCAACAACCCTTTCAAGCCACGCCTGGGGCCAGTCAGGACCAGGAACCCATGCAGATTGATAGCGCGCGCGCGCGGGCTTTTCAAACCCCAGCGGCGCCAAGACGCAAGGAGGGAAGGGGTGGGAATTGCTTTCTCTGCAACTCCCCCCAGCATCTCGTCAGAGACTGCCCACATCGCAGGGAGTGGCAAGGAAAGGCGGGAACGGTTGTGCCCTCCCCCACTGACGCAGCACCACAGCAGGGAAACGGGAAAGCCTGGCTGCAGGAGACAAGGGGCGGCAGCCAGGCACAGTCAGCAGACAACAGCCCCAGCCCACCCACCCGCACAGAGAGGAGCAGAGCCAGCCCACCCCTCCCAGAGCAGGAGTGGTTCTAGAAGTGACGCTCACGCTCCCAAATGGCTATCCATTGACGGTCCTCGCCCTAATTGACAGTGGTGCCTCAGCCAACTTCTTCTCGAGAAACTTTGCAGAAGAGCACCAGATCCAGCTTCTGCAGCTGGATTTTCCTCTGCACGTGGCAACCATTGACGGCAGAGAGCTGCTGGGAGGGGCCATCACTCATCAAACCCCCCCCATGAGAATGACGGTTGGAAGGCACTCAGAGACACTGGCATTCAACGTCACCACCATCTCAGACCCCCCAATCGTTTTGGGCATGAGCTGGCTGGCGCGCCACGACCCCTCCATAAGTTGGCATCAGAGATGCATCACTTTTGGATCGGACTTTTGCCTGGAACATTGCATGCAGCACCAACCAGGGGAGGGGCCTCCGATAGCCACGGTGGCCACCATGCACGTCAAAGGGGGTGAGGCGATACCCAAACCATACTGGGACCTGCAGGAGGTCTTCAGTGAAGCGGAGTCCGACCACCTGCCCCCACACAGGCCTTTTGACTGCCAGATCAACCTGGTGCCTGGGGCAACTATACCCCCAGCCAAGCTGTACGCCATGTCAGACCAGGAACTGGAGGATCTGCGCGCTTTTATCGACAAGAACCTCAAGCGGGGGTTCATCAGAGAAAGCAAGGCAGCAGGGGGCAGCCCGGTCTTCTGGGTGGACAAGAAAGACACGCAACAGCGCCGTCTTGTGGTGGATTTTAGACGGCTGAATTCGGTGACGGAGCCAGTGGCTTTCCCCATGCCCAGAGTGGATGATCTCCTGACAGCGGCACGCAGAGGCAAGATTTTCACCAAGCTAGACCTGAGGGGGGCGTACAACTTGATCAGGATCCGGGAAGGCGATGAGTGGAAAACCACGATGTTCACGCCTCTGGGCTCTTTTGAATATCTGGTGATGCCCTTCGGGTTGCAAGGGGGCTCAGCATGCTTCCAGGCCTTCATGCACCACGTCCTGGGGTCCCTACTCTTCAGGAAATGCTTGGTCTTTCTGGATGACATCCTTATTTACTCCAACGACCCAGTGCAGCACGTGAAGGACGTCAGGGAGGTGTTACAGCGCCTGAAGGAGAACCACCTGTATGTGAAGCTGGAGAAGTGCAAGTTTCACACCAAGGAGGTGGACTTCCTGGGCTACAAGCTGTCAGACAAGGGGCTGGCAATGGACAAGGACAAGGTGCAGACCATCCTGGACTGGCACAGCCCCAGGACGCGCAAAGATGCCCAACGCCTACTAGGCTTTGCCAACTTCTACAGGAAGTTCATCAAGAACTTCTCTCGAGTTACGGCTCCCATCACTGACTGCCTGAGAGGCAAGCAGAAGTTCAGGTGGACACCAGAGGCGCAAGCAGCGTTCGAAAGCCTCAAGAGGGTGTTCGCCTCAGACCAGAACCTGTTCCACGTGGTTCAGGACGCGCCCCTACGCATTGAAACAGATGCTTCTGATAAGGCTGTGGGCGCCATTTTGTTGCAACTGGACGCCAACAGAGAGTGGAGACCCTGTGCCTTCTTCTCCAGGAAGTTGACCCAGCCCGAGCGAAACTACACAGTTTTTGATCGGGAACTTCTTGCGATCCACGCGGCGTTCCAGCACTGGAGACACTTCCTGGTGGGCGCCAAGCACCCCATCCAGGTGTGCACAGACCACAAGAACCTGGAGTTCTGGAGAACTGCCAGGGTGCTCAACCAGCGGCAGATACGGTGGGCGGAGTTCTTCTCGAACTTCAACTTCTCCATACACTACATCCCAGGAGAGCAGAATGTCAGGGCGGATGCCCTCTCCCGCAAGCCAGAGTACATGGAGGAGGAGGCGCCACCAGCCCCAAGGCACATTTTCCCCCCGTCGGCATGGTCCTGCGGAGCAGCAGTGGTGAGCGAGGCAGAACTCACAGCACTGACGGCAGCGGATGAATTTGCCAACCGCATCTTCAGAGAACTGAGAGGGGGGAGGGAGCAGGCAAAAGACTTTGCAGAACGCAGAGGGCTGCTTTTCTACAAGGGTGCGCTGTACCTACCCACCACCCAGCTTCGACGTACGGTCCTCAAGCAGATGCACGACAACCCTACAGCGGGGCATTTTGGAAGGGACAAGACCACTCACCTAGTCATGAGACACTTCTGGTGGCCAGGGGTGAGGGAAGATGTTCGAGACTATGTAAGGGGCTGTACCACCTGCCAGCGGGCGAAGGTGGTCAGAGCAGCGCCACCAGGGTTGCTGGAGCCCTTAGCCACACCACACAGGCCGTGGGAAGTGGTGTCCATGGACTTCATCACAGATCTGCCTTCGTCCAGGGGTAAGACTGCAGTGTTGGTGGTGGTGGACCTCATGTCCAAAATGTGTCACTTTATACCGTGTGCCAGGGCAGTCTCGGCAGAAGAGACAGCCAAACTGTTTGTTGATCACATTTTCAGACTGCATGGATTACCTTTAAGGGTTATTTCGGATCGTGGCCGCCAATTTGTTTCCAGGTTCTGGCGGCGGCTCATGAACCTCCTGCAGGTGGAGGTCAGCTTGTCGACGGCTAGACACCCGCAGACCAACGGACAAGCGGAGAGGGTCAACGCCATTCTGCAGCAGTACCTGAGATGCTACGTCAGCCAGCGGCAAACGGACTGGGTGGATCGCTTGCCACTAGCAGAATTTGCCTACAACAATGCAGTGCACGTCTCCACAGGGGTGTCGCCCTTTAAGGCCAATTACGGGCGCGACCTCAGATCTTTCCCAGAGAGGGAGAGGGAGGAGGAGGAGGAGGGCCCACAGGCTGAGGATTGGGCAGAGGAACTGGAGACGGTGCACCAGCAGCTCAGAGAACACTTGGAGAGGGCCAAGGAAGCGTACAAAAAGGGGGCAGATCGCCACAGGCGACAAGGGGAGGTCATCAGGGTGGGGGACAAGGTGTGGTTGTCCTCGGAGGGCCTTCCCACCAGAGGGAGGTGCAAAAAGCTGGCACCCAAATGGCTGGGCCCCTTCACGGTCACGCAACAGGTCAACCCGGTGGCATACAGGCTGGCACTGCCAGAGGACATGAGGGTGCATCCAGTGTTTCATAGATCGCTGCTGTCGCCGTACAGGGAAAGCAGCAGGCTCAGAGACAGCGAACAAACCCCCGAGGGAGGGGGGGAGAGGGAAAGCAGGGAGCAACTCAATGAGGCCACGGCCATCCTGGATTCAAGGTGGGGGGTGGGGGGCCTGGAGTACCTCATGGCATGGGAGGATGCTCCACCGTCCCAGAATGAATGGGTTCCCGCCACTCAGATACAGGAGGAATTCTTGGTGGAAGAATTTCACGCCCTCTTTCCCCACAGACCCAAGCCCTGGCACATGGAAAGGGAGGGGGAGGAGGAGGAGGCACGGGAGAACAGCTCACCATGGCGCTGGGAAGCGGAGTTTGAGGAACCAGAGGATGAGGTATGGGTGTCGCCAAGATCCACCCAGTCAGAGGAAGGAGCAGATTGGCAAAACATTTTTACCCCCACCAGCTCTGACGCCACGGACTTTTTGGGATTCCCGTCCTCCCAGGCGGAAGGGGGGGGCTCGCAGGACTGGGGGGAGGTGTTCACACCAACGGGCTCGGAGAGCACCGAGTTTTTAGGCTTCCAGTCGTCACCGACACATGGGGGGGGCCTGGGGAGGGGTGAAGGAGAGCTTGGGAGGGGGGTGGATGTGAGGGACAGGGGATATCGCGAAGTCCCTCCCCTCCTGAGTTCAAGCCCGTCCCCGAGCAAAGGGGAAAGCAGGGAGAGTTCCGATTCCAGTGGGGAAGCAGGAAGTCGTGTCCGAGGCTCAGGCAAGGTAGAGGAGCCAGGGTCCCAGGTGGGACAGGAAGGGGCAAGTAAGGGGGGAAGACCCATCCCCCCAACTCCAGAATTACGCAGGAAGAGGAGGGGCAAGAGGATGGGTCTGCCAAAGCTTTTGTGTTGGAGAAAGACGCGCCAAAAGCCATTAGGAGGTTCTGAAACCGACTGACAACATCGCTCCGTGTAAATAGCAATGACTTGAGCACTGTAAATACGCAGCACCAATAAAAGAATAAAATGCAGAGCTGCGTAGCGTCGTTACTCTGAAGTAGTCCACTCCGGCCACTGTGACAGTATCAATAATGTATTCGTTTGTCATAGTTTGCTCTTTAACACAGTGTTACTGATGAGCAAGCAAACAAACAAATTAATAAACAAACAAACACAAAACCCAATGCCTGTATGGTTTGCCTTTTGTCACTGGCATTTCCCTCTCCATTTAAAACAAAATATTGCCATATTGCCATTATTAGGACTCAGATGTTAACAAAAGGCGCACATAGGCCTGGAAGTAAATTCACGAAAGAAAAACATTTCTAAGCAAAACACAGAGCCTAATAATGCTTTGATTCATCCCTCCCCCACGTTCCTTGGTGCCAGCTCATAAGAACACAAGAGCTGAAAGGCTTCAGGAACAGGAATTATATCCAAAGCTATCCGAGTTGAATATTATGCTCCCTCATAATGCAGTTTGATATAGAGCTGTAAGCAATGCTTCTCTTAACCCTTATTGCCTGAGGGGCTGAATCCACCAAATTGCTTCTGAATTGTGAAATCATCTAGCTGCCTTACACAGATTATCTATTGGCTTTATATACCTGCTCAAACCTTGAAATCGTGACTGAAGGACCTTCTCCAGGCTCTTCTGCCTAGAAAGGTGAGGTGGGTGCTGGGGGGGGGAGCACCCCCTTGCCCCCTCCTATTTCTGAACTCATGTCATTAACATCTGCTACTTTTCTTTCTCACCAACCTAGAAATATATTTTGCTCTTTCTGTGCCCTCCCCAATTCCCACCCCTTGGTATTGCCACCGAGTGTGTGGTTATTAAAAAGAAGGGTAGAATGCCCTCTCCAGTGAGACATTCCAGAACTTTTCCATACCTGGTGAAGACTTTGCAAAGTCTTAGACCTTTTAGAATGTTTGCCCTTGGAATACATTTTTTTATGCTGTGGTTTCAATGCTCCTTGTTCTGGTCTTTAGGCAGGAAATGGATTGATTAATGTAAATGTTCCAATTAAGTATTTTAATGTTTTAATTGTTTGAACTGTGTGAACTGCGCAGAGGACTTTTATTGATTGGCCAGTGAACATATGGTCTAAATAAATTAATTACAGAGATAAAAAGCCACTTTATAATGGTTTGGACCACTGGTCTATCTGCCCAAAACTATCTACTCTGGCAGCAGCTCTCCAGGGTTTCAGCAAAGGTCCTTTCCTGTTGCTGAAGGTATTCCCTAGCATTTTCAGTTAAAACTAAATCTGAAAAACTCTTTATGTATTCCAGGACCAAGAGACATTAAAAAAGCAGAATGGTAGTTTAATGTGTGTGTGGTTTTTTAAGAGCTAACTAACCAATGTAAGACTTTCCAGTAGCACCTTAGAGACCAACTAAGTTTGTCATTGGTATGAGCTTTCGTGTACATGCATACTTCTTCAGATACCTGAAGAAGTATCTGAAGAAGTGTGCATGCACACGAAAGCTCATACCAATGACAAACTTAGTTGGTCTCTAAGGTGCTACTGGAAGGAATTTTATTTTTATTTTTTGTTTTGACTACGTCAGACCAACACGGCTACCTACCTGTAAACAATGTAGGACTGTTGGAGATCAACTGTTAGATGATCAGTTCTGGGGACCAAGGGCTATAGGAACCACATTTGACATTCATGGTATTTTCAGCCAGGTTGCTTTGATTGACAGGTTAACTGGCAAAGTTATAGGCAGGAGACATTTGTTAACACCATTTGAGAGCAAAAAGATGGGGCAATCAATGTGTTTGCAAAGCAGACTCTCTGGTCTTTCCTGTCAAGGCGGCATAATTCAAAAGGAGGTCTCAAAGATTCAGAAGTGGCAAGTGTTACGTGACCTGGCTGCTTTGGCAGAATGGTGGACTTGAGAAAGTGTGTATCTAAAGGAACTCTATGATTGCAGGGTAGGTCTTGTCACATTATATACACTATAGTTTACTAGCTTTTAGGGGACACATCATGTGTGGCTAGAATCTCTTCTTAGGAAGACGCTAAGTGGTTTGCTGAGGTCAGAACATGCAGCATTCTAAATTAATGAATGATAATCCAGTGGTGACTGTCTGCTGATGGAAAGGAATCCATCAGTAGAACGGAGAGCACTGCAACGTTTGATGACTCTCTTCTGCACCCTCTGCACAGCACCTCCCATATTTGAATCAGCTCTTGGGGTGGTCTCCCCTAACCCTTTGGATCAGATACAAAATAGGATAACTGAAAACTGTCCTCCTCCCTATTTCCTTCCATCAGAATTCCCTTCCATCAGTGGAAAGTCACTATAATGGCTAGGTGGGATATGTTTAAGTACACGAAATAATTTTGAAATATTTCTATAAAAAGATATATGTTTTATGGCTTCTGGTTACATATTATATTTCCCCCCTCAAACTAAAAAAAAGGTAAAGGTAAAGGACCCCTGACAGTTAAGTCCAGTCACGAACAACTCGGGTTGCGGCACTCATCTCGCTTTACTGGCCGAGGGAGCCGACGTTTGTCCGCAGACAGTTTTTCTGGGTCATGTGGCCAGCATGACTAAGCCGCTTCTGGCGAAACCAGAGCAGTGCACGGAAATGCCGTTTACCTTCCTGTCAGAGCGGTACCTATTTATCTACTTGCACTTTGACGTGCTTTCAAACTGCTAGGTTGGCAGGAGCTGGGACCGAGCAACAGGAGCTCAGCCCGTCATGGGGATTCGAACCGCCGACCTTCTGATCGGCAAGCCCTAGGCTCAGTGGTTTAGACCACAGCACCACCCACGTCCCTTCCCCCTCAAACTACTGACCTCTAAAAAACAGCCTTGGCTAGGATTATATGGCGTTGTTTTCCTAATGAGTCTCTGTATAAAACATTGATGTAGAAGTTGCTTGAAGTTGTGAAAGAACAGACTTTTATCTTACAAACCTTATTCTCTTAGATTATTCTGAAATCAATATATTAGACAGCTTACACAGGCCTTTAGCGATATGAAAGTAAGTATTCAAGTCTCCTTTGAAGGCCATTAAGAGTTTGAAATTACTGTGGCCTGAAGCAACTGTTATAAACGCAAACTCATTAAAAAGAAGAAAATGTATTAGTATCTCATGCCCTAATCATAAAGAATGGTCTCTGTGTCACAATCCAAGAGCATCTTTCAACTTCTGATGTGAAAGGGCATAAATTCCATTATTTTCTGCAATAAAAAAGAAGCATTTATTTAACAATCCATTAAAAAGTTGCCCAAAAATGAGAACTGAGCTTTTTATTTAGCTGCTTCTTTAGGAGTATGAGTTCAATTTAAGAGGATAAGCATCACTCTCCATCAGACATTAGTATGTCTGAAAAATGTTTTCCTGGCCTTTATGAATAAAGGAGAGGAACTTTATCGTTTCCTTTTTGATGTTCTGAATAAACGTGGCTAAATTAGTGGAAAGTGATATCTAAGCAAGTTCTTAAGACTTTCTTCTCATTTTTGGCAAAGGAAATTCACAGCAAGCTACGTAATTCAAAACAAATGTTTGCTGATTATGTTATGCACAGAAGTTATCCTCAAAATGCTTAGGTGTAGCTGCTGCTGCATTTTGAATTACAAAATGGTTAAAGGAATATATTTCAGTGGACTAACTTTTATTGATGTAAGGTTAGGCAAACTATTCACTTAGTTCCCTCTATAGTTAAGGAAGAACTAGTGGGAACTTTAAGGTGGTATCCAACTAAATAGTTACATAGCAATGACTTTTAGCTGTGCAATATAGCTTCCCCATTCTCTCTTCTCCCACTTTGCCCCCAAAATCTGCTCTGTAGATAACTCTTCAGCCTTGTATTCAAAGTCTCACTGCCATAAAACTCACTGGATGGCCCTGGACCCAATCACTATCTTCTAGCATAACCGACCTCACAGCTAGGGATGGACAAATCAGTTTTGGTTCCCCTCAGTTTCTCATTCTTCCAGACTTAAAATCAGTTTGTCACATTTCTCCATTTGTTTATTTTTTTTAAAATAGTGCACACACATGCTTGCAAGCAAACTTGCCTAATATGCACATCTAAGGAAGCAATTTTTCCTAACAAATTGCAGCTGAATGTTATTTTCATATGCATTTTAATGCACACATTTATCTAATACATGTGTTCTGTTACACATCTTTTGGTTGTGAAACTACCTTCTGCCTTTGCAGAAGGCTAAAGCAGTGGTTCCCAATTAGGTAAGTACTGCGGAACCCCCCATTTTTCAAAAGCCAAGCCTACTTTTGAAAATTTTGATATATCTATGGTAGTTTTTGTTAACCCTGGGTGTGTTATGTGGACCACCTAAGGTCCACGGACCACCAGTTGGGAACCACTGGGCTAAAGTATTATTTCTAACCAAGTTGACTCCTCATGGCTCTGCAAGTTCTCCTTAGCACCCCATAATGTTGCACTACAGAGAACACAAACAAATTAGACCTAACTCTTCTAGTGCAACATTGATCCTGTAGGGGAGTAACGAGTGGACAGAAAACACACTCAAATCGCTGTAGAATTCAGCACAATTAACTGCATATTATATTCAGAAGCCCAGAAACACATCCTAATACTTGGCTATTTTTAAAGCAACCAGGAGGGGGGTTATCTTGAATGTTTTTCTTATCAAAATATCCCTCGGTCCCCCACCATACAAGATTCAAAATGCAAATTTTGAACCTTCCATGGGGAGAAGCTGCTTGTGGCAATGTTTTAAAGACGGAGAAGAGTTATTCCCTTTCCCTCCAGAAGTTGCTTTTCTTTTTTTCTTTTTCTAAAAAAGAGACATCAGGGGTCCATTAAAGACATCCTCATGTAAATACAATTTGCCTCCCACCCCCCAGTATCAAGAAATATGTCACACCTCATTAGAAATACAAACATTGCTATGGATTAAGTATCTATTACTCTTTGGTGCCTGTGTTTACATTTCAGTGACTGTGGAGTGGACTTTCAATGAGCTATACATGTGTAAAGCCTTCAGCTTCACAATTATCCTTTGGTTCTCTACGGAGGTAATCCACTTTCACAGACGGTTTCTTTCTTGAATTTCTTTAAGAACAAAAAACATTCAGGGCCAACCAAAATGTCACAAAATAGTGTTTCAAGTTATCAAGACCTCTGTATCATCTGAGTTGTTCTGTAAAGCAGGTTGGGGTGGATGGGGAGGGGGGAAACAGGCTGGATCTCCAAACCTTGAGGTCTGCATTTGGACCTATTTTGATGAAGGAGATTGCGAACTGATTTAGGGTGCTACCAGGTGGGGGCTTTATGCTGTTTATTATCCCCCCCTCCCCTGCCTCATGTGAACAATTGGCACACAACTGTCCACAAAACCCTTTCATCTTAATTTTTCATAGGGCATTCTTCACTTTCCCATCCACGCCAGAGGGCAGTTCTCGACAGAATGCAGGCATGTCCAACAGATAGATCATGATCTACCAGTAGATCATGATCTACCAGTAGGGTGTCTGTGGTAGATCACCGGTAGATCAGTGGCTCCCCCCAAAGAAGCTAAAAAACTTTGGCTCCCTGAAAAAAGCTCAACATCTTTGCCCTGCACCCTGAAAAAACAGGGCTTCCTGAAAAAAAAGCTCAACAATTTTGACCTGAACCACCAAAAACAGGTTTTTCCTTCCTAAAAAAACCTCAGCATCGCTTTCCTCCTCCCTAAAGAAGCTCAACAACTTGAACCTGAACCCCCAAAAAGGGGACAGATCACTGCCAGTTTATAACTCTGTGAGTAGAACACAGTCTCTTGGAAGTTGGCCACCCCTGGAATATAGTATTTGTGCTACATTGTTTTATTCTTCCCCTCAACCACTCTATTCAATTACTCTGCTCCCCCTTTCCACTCCAGGAGAGTTTCTTTTCCTTCCAAGTGTGCAAGAGCAAATATGAGTGATCCCTAGTTATGCTGATATTTAGCAGTACTGAAATTCTAATAAATTGGTCTTGGGAAGATTTTTCTGTTCTATTTTTAAATTACTGATTTATGTGTGGCAATTACAGGTATTGCCCCCAAGTGAGCAGATCTTGAGTGAACAGTTTCTCTAAACTTGGTTGCTGAATTGTACCTTCAAGCACGCGACAATCAATGCAATTCCTAAATATGGTATTGGAAACCACCAAATTTCACCTTCACAAAAGGATCTGCAGATATTTTTAGCAGTGCTTTTTTCTGGGGGGGGGGCACTCAAGGGTACACAGTACAGGCCCAGACCCCTCAAATATATTGGGCAAAGACCTCATTTTAGCCATTTATGGATTGTGGTTGCTGGACTGTTTCTTTTTCCTTTTCTGAAATTAAGAACGTCTAGTAATTCATAAGTTCACAGGAACCAGTCACTGAATGATGTTTTTGAATAATTCAATTTAGATCCCATCTTCTCCTGGGGCTAGATTTTGGACAGTGTTAACTGGAGACCATAAACTGCAGAAATAAGATCAGTTTTTCTTTACTAACCTAGTTATTTGGGGGATTAACAGTGACAGTCTTCCCACGTATTTGTTAATACATGTTTTGAACAGATTCGTGTTCACCACACATCTACTATTAATTAATCTCCAAAATGTTATAGGGCAAATATCCAAACAAGTAATATTCTTATTACATTTTTTATTCAGAGTAGTCCTATTAAAATCAATGGAGTTCACCTATAAAATCTCTTATCCTGGCATTTCCAGTTTAAGTCCAAACAGATTTCTGATTAGAGTATTTCTTCCAACCATTAGCATTTTATACTTATTTTTCATTAAGGCTTCAATAACTTTCCACAAACCACAGTTTCTAATTGCCTTTCAGCTCGCTTAATTGCTCTGTGGCAATGCTACATTCCATGTCAAACCATATTGCACTTTCCCCAAGAGCATAAAGGATCTAAAAATAGGCATCAAGAGTGGTTTAACAAGATTAATAATTTGGAAGAATGCACAACTTCTGTTGGAATTGCTATTAGCTGCTTTAAAAAAGAAAAGAAAAGAAAGCTCACTAATGAGCTCATTTTGATTATTGAAGTTTATCTGCACTAGCACAACAACCTTTCATTCCTAGCAGTTTTGTGGCTACCAGTCATGCTATACAATCTATCTGGAGTTAGATAATGGAACCATAAAACTAGCCTTAATGGGCTTAGTGGTCACTACTACCAAATGAAATCACCTCTTTAAAACAAACAGATGAAAAAAACAATTAAGTGGAAGAAATGCATATGTATCACACTTACTTGAACAGAAATAAAAGTCAAATTACCCTTATAAGCAAACAGAAATTACCTTATAAAGTCTGAGAAGATGCAGATAGCAAATATTCCAAAATGCAAGTCTGCAGACTTATCTGAACCAAACAATTTTTTTTAAAGAGCCTTGACTTTTTCATATTAAAAACCCATGATAGGCACAAAAAGGAACTAGATTCGTATCAGAATATGAATTATTCATATAATTTGCTTTCATGTTTCTACCATGTTCCCAGGTTTGCCTATTCCCTCCAGGTGGCAGGTGGAGGGCTTGAATCTCCAGGTAGGAAAGAGCACCTTTACATGTTTATATTTTTTATTAAGATTGTGCAACTTGCAAGCTTCAGCTTAACAGGAGCCAGGTGCAAATTATTGCATAGACACTCAGGCAGGGCCTGCCCTTCTCCAATCCCTTCATCTATCTACCAATTAACCTCCATCACTGCAAATTATTGTATAGATTTTCAATATAATTTGCCCTCTTCTCCTCTCCCCATTAACCTCTGTCTCCAAGGCTGAGTGGTGGGAGGGAACGCAGAGTAAGGAAAAGAACTGGGCTGGGCTCAAAAGGAGGAGGATGGGACTATGACGGGGTTGCCATACACCCAGCGTCTGGGGACAATTTCGGAAAGTCGGCAGAATGTCCTGGAAGAAAGCTCAACAAGTTCTGCACCCTGAATTTTACTTCTAGAAATATGGCAACCCAAGGAGTGTGCACGCACCCCTGGCACAAGGTGTAGGTCTGCAGAACAAGCAGAACATGTGAAGAAGGAGCCAAGTTATGCTGTCTTCATGGCCTGCAGCAAGTCCTGGATGGCCTTTTGATCTTCTTGAGGAGATGAGGATGAAGACGGACTGAAGGAGACTGGAGTGGTGAGAGACAGGAATGGAGACTGGAGAGTCTAAAGGAGGTGCTTATTATTGTCATTTGAAGTGGGGTGGGGGGAGTGGGGCAGGGCCGCTTCTGAGACAGAAGAAAATAAATGCTGGATTGAGATGTTCCCAATCCCATTTAAAGTGTGTTATTTCCTTCTACTTCTAGAGTAGTCCCCCCCTCTGCTTTCCCCTAAAAGTGTGGGAACCAACTGGGAATCCTTGGAATGGGCATAAGAAATCACTCTGGATATGGAAAGGAATGGTGTGATAAATTTTCCAAACTAAAACCTGAATTAGAGACAAGAGCTATATTGATTCACAACAGGGGCTTCTGCTAGCCCAGTAGTATTTTTTGCTTCCCCTCTCCCTGCCCCGTGAATTAACACAGAGCTTGGGGCATAAGTGTTATGTTTGAGTGTAATAAAGAAGTTTGAAAAGGCCTGTTCTTGGTGTGAAAAGAGGATCCTTGGTGGACTAGAAATCCCATCACATCCAGTGTCTTAAACACAGAACTTGGGGAATAAAGGTGTGTGTGTGTGTGTGTGTGTGTGTGTTTAAAACAAAGGCTGGGAAAGTGAATCTGCTCTGTGCTAGTGGCCCTATTCCTGCCAGATTGCTCCCCACTTCTGCCAAAATGCCTTATATGCCAGACAGGTAGACCTATATGGTTGATGCTGTGTGTCATATGTTTCTATGAACTACAGTGGTACCTCGGTTTACAAACACAATTGGTTCCGGAAGTCTGTACTTAACCTGAAGCGAACTTTCCCATTGAAAGTAATGGAAAGTGGATTAATCTGTTTCAGACGGGACCGCGGAGCACTCAACCTGAAGCATACTTAACCCGAGGTATGAGTGTAATTGGTTCCAGAAGTCCATACTTAACCTGAAGAGTACCGTACTTAACCTGAAACGAACTTTCCCATTGAAAGTAATGGCAAGTGGATTAATCCGTTCCAGACAGGTCCGCGGAGTGCTTAAACTGAAAATACTAAAACCGAGGCGTACTTAAACTGAGGTATGACTGTATTAGATATGGGTATGTGGGCGTGTCCTGAACAAGGAATGTATTGTGGCACCTTAAAGAGTAACACATTGTATAATAGCATATGTGTTGGAGAGGGGAGTGTAGATAATGAGGTCAGAAGGAAATTAAATGTATATAGTACTGACTGCCCCTTCATGGATCAATGCCTTGTCGTGGCGAAGGGGCTTGAATAACTCAGAGAAGCTATGAGCTATGCCATGCAGGGCCACCCAAGATGGACAGGTCATAGTGGAGAGTCTTGACTAAACGTGATCCACCTGGAGAAGGAACTGGCAAGCCACTCCAGTATCCCTGCCAAGAAAACTCCATGGACAAAGACAACAGGCATATAAAAGTTATGACGCTGGAAGATGAGCCCCTCAGGTCGGAAGGCGTCCAACATGCTACTGAGGAAGAGCGGAGGACAAGTACAAGTAGATTCAGAGCTGATGAAGCGGCTGGGCCAAAGCCGAAAGGACGCTCAGTTGCGGATATGCCTGGAAGCGAAAGGAAAGTCCGATGCTGTAAAGAAATATATTGCATAGGAACCTGGAATGTAAGAACCATGAGTGGAGGTAAGCTGGATGTGGTCAAAAATGAGATGACAAGAATAAATATCGACATCCTGGGCATCAGTGAACTAAAATGGAAGGGAATGGGCGAATTCAGTTCGGATGACTATCATATCTACTACTGTGGGCAAGAATCCTGTAGCAGAAATGGAGTGGCCCTCATAGTCAACAAAAGAGTGGCAAAAGCTGTAATGGGATGCAATCTCAAAAATGACAGAATGATCTCGATACGAATCCAAGGCAGACCTTTTAACATCACAGTAATCCAAGTTTATGCACCAACTACCGGTGCTGAAGAAAGTGAAATTGACCAATTCTATGAAGACCTACAACACCTTCTAGAAATGACACCAAAGAAGGATGTTCTTCTCATTACAGGGGACTGGAATGCTAAAGTAGGGAATCAAGAGATAAAAGGAACAACTGGCAAGTTTGGCCTTGGAGTTCAAAATGAAGCAGGGCAAAGGCTAATAGAGTACTGTCAAGAGAACAAGCTGGTCATCACAAACACTCTCTTCCAACAACACAAGAGACGACTCTACACATGGATATCACCAAATGGGCAGCATCGAAATCAGATTGATTATATTCTCTGCAGCCAAAGATGGAGAAGCTCTATACAGTCAGCAAAAACAAGACCTGGAGCTGACTGTAACTCAGATCATCAGCTTCTTATAGCAAAATTCCAGCTTAAACTGAAGAAAGTAGGAAAAACCACTGGGCCAGTAAGATACAATCTGAATCAAATCCCTTATGAATACACAGTGGAAGTGAGGAACAGGTTTAAGGATTTAGATTTGGTGGACAGAGTGCCTGAAGAACTATGGATGGAGGCTCGTAACATTATACAGGAGGCAGCAATGAAAACCATCCCAAGGAAAAGGAAATGCAAGAAAGCAAAATGGCTGTCCAACGAGGCCTTACAAATAGCGGAGGAGAGGAGGCAAGCAAAATGCAAGGGAGATAGGGAAAGATACAGGAAACTGAATGCAGATTTCCAAAAAACAGCAAGGAGAGACAAGAGGGTCTTCTTAAATGAGCAATGCAAAGAAATAGAGGAAAACAATAGAATGGGGAAAACCAGAGATCTGTTCAAGAAAATTGGAGATATGAAAGGAACATTTCGTACAAAGATTACCATAATCAAGGACAAAAGTGGTAAGGACCTAACAGAAGCAGAAGACATCAAGAAGAGGTGGCAAGAATACACAGAGGAATTATACCAGAAAGATATGGAGGTTTCGTACACCCCAGGTAGTGTGGTTGCTGACCTTGAGCCAGACATCTTGG
Source organism: Zootoca vivipara (assembly GCF_965207765.1). Taxonomy (NCBI): domain Eukaryota; kingdom Metazoa; phylum Chordata; class Lepidosauria; order Squamata; family Lacertidae; genus Zootoca; species Zootoca vivipara. The sequence continues at coordinate 59,483,901 of NC_142591.1, forward strand.
AGAGTGAAGTCAAATGGGCCTTAGAAAGCATTGCTAATAACAAGGCCAGTGGAAGTGATGATATTCCAGCTGAACTGTTTAAAATTTTAAAAGATGATGCTGTTAAGGTGCTACACCCAATATGCCAGCAAGTTTGGAAAACTCAGCAATGGCCAGAGGATTGGAGAAGATCAGTCTACATCCCAATTCCAAAGAAGGGCAGTGCCAAAGAATGCTCCAACTACCGCACAATTGCGCTCATTTCACACGCTAGCAAGGTTATGCTTAAAATTCTACAAGGCAGGCTTAGGCAGTATGTGGACCGAGAACTCCCAGAAGTGCAAGCTGGATTTCGAAAGGGCAGAGGAACCAGAGACCAAATAGCAAACATGCGCTGGATTATGGAGAAAGCTAGAGAGTTCCAGAAAAACGTCTACTTCTGCTTCATTGACTATGCAAAAGCCTTTGACTGTGTCGACCACAGCAAACTATGGCAAGTTCTTAAAGAAATGGGAGTGCCTGATCACCTCATCTGTCTCCTGAGAAATCTCTATGTGGGACAAGAAGCTACAGTTAGAACTGGATATGGAACAACTGATTGGTTCAAAATTGGGAAAGGAGTACGACAAGGTTGTATATTGTCTCCCTGCTTATTTAACTTATATGCAGAATTCATCATGCGAAAGGCTGGACTAGATGAATCCCAAGCCGGAATTAAGATTGCTGGAAGAAATATCAACAACCTCAGATATGCAGATGACACAACCTTGATGGCAGAAAGCGAGGAGGAATTAAAGAACCTTTTAATGAGGGTGAAAGAGGAGAGCGCAAAATATGGTCTGAAGCTCAACATCAAAAAAACCAAGATCATGGCCACTGGTCCCATCACCTCCTGGCAAATAGAAGGGGAAGAAATGGAGGCAGTGAGAGATTTTACTTTCTTGGGCTCCTTGATCACTGCAGATGGTGACAGCAGTCACGAAATTAAAAGACGCCTGCTTCTTGGGAGAAAAGCAATGACAAACCTAGACAGCATCTTAAAAAGCAGAGACATCACCTTGCCGACAAAGGTCCGTATAGTTAAAGCTATGGTTTTCCCAGTAGTGATGTATGGAAGTGAGAGCTGGACCATAAAGAAGGCTGATCGCCGAAGAATTGATGCTTTTGAATTATGGTGCTGGAGGAGACTCTTGAGAGTCCCATGGACTGCAAGAAGATCAAACCTATCCATTCTTAAGGAAATCAGCCCTGAGTGCTCCCTGGAAGGACAGATCGTGAAGCTGAGGCTCCAATACTTTGGCCACCTCATGAGAAGAGAAGAATCCTTGGAAAAGACCCTGATGTTGGGAAAGATGGAGGGCACTAGGAGAAGGGGACGACAGAGGACAAGATGGTTGGACAGTGTTCTCGAAGCTACGAACATGAGTTTGACCAAACTGCGGGAGGCAGTGCAAGACAGGAGTGCCTGGCGTGCTCTGGTCCATGGGGTCACGAAGAGTCGGACACGACTAAACGACTAAACAACAACAAAAGTACTGACTGGTGATTGCATCATTAACACTGGCTGTTCACAAGAGCAGTTCACAATGAGCATACTGTAGTGACAAACCCTTTAGCTAAGGTGTCCTTCTTAATTTACAACCAGTACCATATTCGCTCATATGTTGTCCTTGTTTGTTATTTGAATGGCATGTCCTCGGTGACTGCGGTTAGTGCTTGGTGTGCTTTGCTTAAAGACATCTCAGGAGCCTGCCCCTAGGTCTCAGGTTTCAGCCCTGAAATCAAGATCTGAGAAATTTCTGACCTGGCAACTGTATCACCAATAGACTCAACATTGTGAACAGTGTTTTGGTTTTTTGACCTGGAATTTAAATAAATATACCCCAAAGCTTTTCAGTATTTAAAGTTGTAGCCATCAATATACTTTCTTTAACAGACGATAGAAATTTAAGATGCACACTAATAAAATAGTACTACAGAGAAATGATGAAAAATGATTTTACTGATGGAATTGGAAGAGGTCTGGAGAAAGAGTTGTGTGTTTTGAAATTATTATGAATTATAACAGCAGCTGTTTCTCCTGGCACTCATGATGTAATTGATGTTAAGATTTTTAGCCTCTCTCATCTTGAGAACTTCTGGATGGCTGATGAATAACAACGTTTAAAACAAACAACCAAAAGCCCCAATGGGATAAAATAAAGGGCATTCAAAAAGTAAAATTACCATATCGGTTTTAACAAGAGCAGCTAAAAGCTGATCTAAATGGCAACATTTTACAGAAAGCTTTAGAAAAACGTTCAAGCTTGGAAGTTTGTACATCTGCAAGAGAAGAGGGCCTCCCCGTTGTGAAGCAGCCAACATATGTTTTAATAATTTAAAAATAGTTTTGCAAGCCTAAATCCATCACCCTGTCAAATAAATTCTTCCCCTATAGTGCAATTTATTCAGTGTCCCTGAAATCTTCCTGCTTAATATATGCTGGGTATATAGATACAGCACAAAGACAGAAAACAAACTTGTAGTTCCAAGATACATCTTTATTAACTCATTCTCGTGGTTGGATATCTCCTGAAGGGTTAGCAGAATGTCAGTGCGTGCCCTATACTACAACCTCCTCAGCACATTTAATTGCATAGCTCCCACAGATAAAGCACATAAGGCACAAACTGATTGTTTTCATTCTGGCTCAAAGATCACAAGAGTTCACAACGGCAAAACTTCCCCGTTAAATGTACAGCACAACTGAGAATTTCAGGATAAACACACAAATAGTTTTCTAAACCAGCTATATTAAAACCACAAATTGTTGGCAAATGGCTACATTTTTAAGGTTTAGTTATTTTGAAACAATCCAGTCTGCTATTTCTAAGGAGTAAAAGGACCCCATTCTGCACAGCCTGTTTGAATGTATCCCCGTGTATTTAGTTTCCTTTGTAGATCAAAAGATGTCACTCATAGCTGCCCTGTTCTCTGGTTCATTTTCTCCACTTCAACCACCCTTCCATGGAGTTGAGACCAAGGCTGAGAGGATAGATGAAACAGGAGGAAGCAGGAAGACAAACACACAAAAGGGTGCCATGCATGAAGGCTGGCTAGGTGGATATTTGAGATATTGATGAGGTGGGCAGAAGCTCTGCTCTGTTCTCTGATTCCTTGCCCACATTTTATATAAGGAACAACAGCTGCCTCCCCCCAAAATGTAGTTATTCATAAAAAGGAATAAAAACAGCTAACTCAAATGGGGGTACTAAATGTAAAAAAGTAAATACCAAATTCTATACTGTTCTGTTTCATTTGGGACAGTTTAGTTGTTTGATACTTTATCTTTTCTTCTTCTTTTTTTACAATTGTATGTTATATTGTTGTAACCCATCCTGAGACCTTATGGTGGAAGGGCAGGTAAGAAATCTTAGAAATAAACTTGTTTCTGTATCTTATCTCCCTATCTATCTCTATCTCTATCTATCTCAACAATGACTTTATAATGTTGTGGACATGGGTGTTGAGAGTGGACTTTGAATCTACAAAATTAGAAAAAAAAATTAGAGAAAAAGCAAGCTTATGTTACTTGACTACTTGTTTAAAACATTTATATCTGCTTCATCCTACACTCATACCACCTCACAACTATAATGAAAATTGCAACAAGGCTAACACTTACTTCAATAACAAAGAACAACAACATCCCAAACCAGCAGCATCAATAGGACTTTGGGCATTTGGGAACTGATGAAATTAAGTCTTGCAGGCAGTGCTCAAGGACATCCGCAAAAGTGAGCATCCTTCATAAAGCCATTTAACAATTCTAGGCTGGTTACCAAAGAGGCCATGATCCTTGCTGAGACTGTCTTGACCTCCCTGACTGATGTAACTTGAAGCAGGTCATCTGAAGCATATCTTAATTGGGGAGATGAGAGCCAGTCTCATGGGAATGTGGCCCTCAGGCCTTGACAGACTTTTTGTTGTGGCTGCTGAATGAGAAAATGTTGTCCATCTAGCTTAGCTGTTACTCTTCACCAGATGCCTCAAGGAGGTTTTTAAATCAGACCACAATGTGGTAATACATTAAAGTGGTTTTCAAAAACCTTCCACTTTTCAGGGAATGTTTTCTACATCAGCATCTTTGCTTTTAGGCCGCACAATTATGCTTCAGGAATTGTGCACAGAGACAACTTCAGGGATGTGGAACTTATGGCCCTCCAGATGATGTTGGTCTACAACTCCCATCATCCCTGACCATTATTCACATTGGATGGAGCTGGTGAGAACAGGGAGTCCAGCAAAATCTGGAGGGCCACAAGCTTTCGATCCCTGCACTTGATCATCAGGCACCTACAGTTTCAATTGTTTGCATGCCAAGGGGAAATATTCATGTTCTCCCTCACTTACACAGCACCTTGGAGGTTAGAAATAGTGAAAATAGTGTCACCATTATCTGTCTCGGTTCCCCAGACTCCTTTCCAGCAAAAGTTAGTTCAGGCACTAGGATCTGCCTGATATCATTTGCTGTGAAGACAGATGCAAGGAATTTCTTCAGCTTCTCTGTAATCTCTTTTTCCTCCTTTAGCACACCTTTGGGTCCCTTGTCATCCAATCACTTCCCTGGACTATTGCCACCACCCAGAGTCCACTGCGCATCAGAAGACATGAGATAGGAGAGTGGCTAGTATGCTAAGCTGATATTTGCAGATCTCTAAATAACACCCAGGTGGTGCTGTGGTTAAACCAGAGTCTAGGGCTTGCTGATCAGAAGGTCAGCGGTTCGAATCCCTGCAACGGGGTGAGCTCCCGTTGCTCGGTCCCAGCTCCTGCCCACCTAGCAGTTCGAAAGCACATCAAAGTGCAAGTAGATAAATAGGGACCGCTCCAGCGGGGACGGTAAACGGCGTTTCTGTGTGCTGCTCTGGTTCGCCAGAAGCAGCTTTTTCATGCTGGCCACATGACCCGGAAGCTGTCTGTGGACAAACGCCGGCTCCCTCGGCCTATAGAGTGAGATGAGCGCCACAACCCCAGAGTCGGACACGACTGGACCGGATGGTCAGGGGCCCCCTTTACCTAAATAACACACATTTGAGGCTGAGCATTATAAAGCAAGGGACCTTTCCTGTCATTACTGATTTTCTTATTAAAGAAGAAACCCTGGATAAGCTTGGGTAGTACCAACAACATTTTACTCACAACAGACCTACTGAAATTAATGAATCTAACGTAATCATGTTCATTAATTTCAATGGGTCTGCTCTCAATAAAACTTTGTAGAATACCACCCAGTGACTCAGATTCAACTAATCTGGTACTTGCAGAAGCCACCTCAAGGGATCCTGTTAGCACAACAGGGTTTTCGCCCGTCTCCTCCCTACATACCTCCCCCAAACCTGCTCCGGAGGGTCAGGAGAAACCTTGAAACTGTACACAGGGGGGAGGAAAGGGAGTGGGACTGTTCCATCTAGCAAGGGGAATGCTTCTGCTGATGGAACAATCAGAAGAATATGCCACTGAAATCTTCCCGCTGTTTCCAAAAATGGGAATTGCAGTCTTGGCCTTCACTAATGGGCATTGAAAAGACTCTTTGACATAATTGTACATACTAACCAGAGATAGTCAATACCAGAAGTATCTAATAGCTTTATGTTGAATAGAATCAACATCCTTGCTACCTTTCTTTCTTATTCTGTAATGGTGTTAGGAATAAGAATGTGCCTTAAAAGATAAAAATAAGAATTTACAAAGCACACAACAATTACTTGCTCACACCACTTCCACACTGAGAAAATATTGAGAAAATAAGCAATGAAGCTTCAGAACTGAAGTTGTCAGTAAGATGCTGCATATGCAGAAAATTATTACCATCTTACACAAATGGATTTAAAACACTGAAATGTTATTCTTTAGAATTATAAACATTTATGACCGCAGGAGTGTTTCAAGTTAATTTCTAATCTAATCTTGTTTTAGCACCACTGTCAAGGTACAGTTGCGGGCACAGAGGTTATTATGTAACAGGAATGGAATTCCAGTTGCTAGTGACAACGGAAGAGCATTAAAAATGATTTTTTTAAAAAACCCAGCAGCTACAATGTAGAAAAATATAGACAGCATCTGCAACAATCAATCATTAACATATCTAGAAATCAGAGGTCATTTTCGGCAAAGTGTAGCAAATTAGGAATATGAATGCAATACACTTGGATAATTTTGAAGTGCTTTTTTCTTTATTTCTATGGCAATTTTCTAGGCTTACACTTCATTTTCATTGCACTTCCATTAAGCATTTTCATCTTTGTGTGATTTATGTGCATTTTCTTAGGTAAGTGAGGAAGAGTAACATTGAATCACAAGTGCTTTAAAGCCAGGAGACCACCCATCAACTGCATTTCATTATTTGATCAAAAATGCTATTGTGCCAGCTGCCACAAGGTTAACTAATTGTCCAGGTCCTACTAGAGGTAGTCCACAGAGACACAGAAATGGGGCATGAAAAATAGAACAATTAAATAAAATGCCTTTTACACATTAAGGGTGATGTATAGGATTAAGGTGGAAATTTAATTAGCGCATATACTTCCAATTATATTTGAAGGGACAGAAGTGGGTATGCTTTTATTGCCTTCTCTTTATTTTGCATGGGTTTGTGTTGTATTTTCAGATATTTCTTTTCCTGATGCCAGGGTCAGCTGAAAAAGAATCACTCCAGCACCCACCTACAATCAAAAGGTAAACTGAGCAAGCTCTCTATTTTTATGAGTGAAAACTACAGGAAGTCCCTTTGGAATGGAGTCCAGTGGGACTGTAAATATACTGAATTCCAAGATAGCCAAAACTTGTACAGTCATAGCTTGGTTTTTGAACAGCTTAGTTCTCAAACTTTTTGGCTCCCGAATGCTGCATCTATGCTGAATCTTTTGTTTAGTTGAAAATACTGTAAGAAATCAGTCAGATATGTCCTTATTTCTTCAAAAAATTTCCCGGATTATGTTATTGTTTCTTTTCCCCAGAACCATTCCATAAGTTGCCCACTCCCCTTTCATGTTCTTTTTTAAAACTGCTATTGCTTCTAAAGGAGAGGTCCACCAGGGGTTTGGGGGTTCCAGAAGGTCTTTATATTTATTCCAAATTTTGTATAAGGATTTCCTTACTAGGTGGTTTAAGAACCCCCTGTGGACCCTTACCTTTTCATAAACTAGGTAAGTGTGCCACCCAACAATTGTCATGGCCTTCTAAATCCAAGAGCTCGGTGTCTCTTAAGTTTATCCAATCCTTGATCCAAGTTAGTCCAGCTGCCTTGTCAGTTGCTGCCATTGCTAACTCGCCTCTCTCCAAATGAACTGCTCCAAGCTCTGCAAACATCACCTGACACCTGTCTTTGTTTTTCCCCGTCCACAAGAGCTCCAGAGGGTTGCAACATGAGAAGAGGCCTTTTCTGTGGTGGCTCCCCATTTCTGGAATGCTTTCCCCAGGGAGGCGCACCTAATGCCTTCATTACGTATCCTTAGTTGTAGGGGGGTTGTTCTTTCATTTGTTGTTATGGCATGTATTTTTGTGTTTTTATATTGTAAATTGCCTTGTGATCCTCAGATTCAGCTGTTTTAAGAGCAAATTTATAACGGTAGGGGGTTAGGATGTACAAATAGTTCCCCTTGTGGAATGTTTGATCCAGCATTGTAAAGCCCCAACTACCCTCAAATATATGAAAATACTCTGCACCAATCTTTTAGAATATTAATTCTATTTTCTACTGGTTACCACTTACTTAAAGAGATGTGGCATCTTCAAGTCTGAAGTCTAATAATGTTATCGGAATGCTGGATAATTTGAAGAGCTGGAGCTCCCTGCTCATTCAAATGAATAATGTGATGCTAATGTCATCACCCATGCATTCTGTCAGGAGTAACTGTGCAACAAGCACGCTGCGCTAAAATCCTACTGCATAACACGAGTTTTCACTCATTTTATGCATGCACACATGAAACATTTACATCCACAAGATATCTTAATGATCCTCTCCTCCTCCTCTTCTCTGTATTGTCCAAAGGAAGAGATCTATTTAATGAAATGCATGAAGGCATCTTTCTGTGTTTAATTTCAAATCCCAGGGCACTGTTATCTCGGTAGTTCATTTTCATGAACTAATTATTCTTTAATAACTCTTCAAGCATGTATTTACAATAAATTAAGCTTGAAATAGAAAAGACTAATATAGATAAAGTCGTTATCAACCGTGCTGGAATACGAGTTTTGTTTCTTCTCTGTATCCTGCCCTGAAGCCTAACATTCTTCCATGTATATCCAAAGCCATATATTAGATTTCTGTGTGTCAATGCAAGACAAATAAAATGTGGCATACTGGCATTTGATACATGCCACATGGAGGAAGTAAACTTTCAGATTGTCCTGTGACCATTCAATGTACAGTCGTACCCTGGTTGTCGAACGCCTTGGTACTCGTACGTTTTGGCTCCCGAAAGCTGCAAACCCAGAAGTGAGTGTTCCAGTTTGCGAATGTTTTTTGGAAGCCAAACATTCAAAGCAGCTTCCGATTGAGTGCAGGAAGCTCCTGCAGCAAATTGGAAGCCGCGCCTTGGTTTTCGAACCATTCTGGAAGTCTAATGGAATGGATTAAGTTTGACAACCAAGGTACCACTGTAGCTTGCATACTGTATTTCAGAAGAGTTTTGAGGAAGGAGGGACATGGTTGAGGCCACCCCAGTTCCAGCGATCTTGCGTTCAGGGAGATGTAGCCATGGGAAGGGAATAAGTTAAAATGGAAGGTGAGAACAATGCTATTTACACCTTTTTCCTAACTCACCCCTAGCATTCCTGTTTGAAAGTAAAGAAGAGATACAGGGTCAAAGGCTAATTTCCCACCCCCAGGGCAAAAAGATATACCCTATCTTTGCATCCATGTGTGAGAAAGCATATTGGGAAGTGGACGAAAAGTCAGGAGGGTCTAAGTAGCACCTCCTACCATATTGTGGGGAGGGGGGATATGGAATTGTTCCCAGTTTCAAAAATCAAGTGCTATCCTCTCAGCTTACCCAGGCTCAGTTCAGTAATTAGTAATATAATAAGATAAACATAATGAATGTGTGTCTGGGATAGAGACAACACAGGTAAACTATGATGTGTGGGTCTGCTGCCAAACAACCTGATTTATTCATAGGATAGAGGCAGCCCCTTCTTTTGCAAATTGCAAATGTACCTATCAGTGGGGGCAGTGGAGATGTCAACGCAAGATGTATTCTTGTTACCAAGCACTATAGAGGAAATAAGGCTGTCACTATCTTGCTACAGTCAAGAAAGCAGTATTCAAATTTCTAAGTGGGGATAGAGCAGAGAAAATTACTGTAATCAAGAAGAGAGGAGATAATGGTTAGAATATAAGTTTTAAGTAGGCAAATGTCTGAACTAAACTTGGATTAAGGCAATTTTTCAAGTGCTAATGGAAACAGATTTCCACATTCTCCACATGAAAGATTCTATTTGTAAGGAAAAATTGCTGCTGAAAGAGCTGCATTTGTATACTTTATAGCAGTCACAGGGTGATCAGTGAGAATACATTTGAGGAAGGATGCAGAAATCATCAGTTTCCATCAATTAGTAGATCACAGAGTATTAAATGAATAAATGAATGTCACAGATAAGTACAGCTTAGCAGTTCAGAAAATACACGTGTTAATAAGAATTATACTTAATTCTCAGCAAGCAAATACACTTAATGCTGTAACTGGCTATAAATTAAATGATCTCTAAATATATTCCTTTTGCTATTGCTAATTTTTATTTTACCACAGATTTTTTACCGAACTGCTGCTTCCACCGCATAACACATGACAAACTGAAAGTACATTTTGTGAGCAGAAACATGTTTCATTGACTGAAAAATTAAGGTCCTGGTTTTTATCAAGGGCTTAGCAATACAGATCAACCAGCATCAGTGGAGACTGTGAAGGTATGTCTGGGGCAGCCTATCTGGACTCCGTTAACTCCCATGCCACTGCGATAACATTCAAAGGAGACCTCAGACATGTACTAATCAGACCACAGATACTAGTACATCTAATTGCACATGGATGGGTAATAGGGTGATGACTTTTTCATATTTTTTTCTCGAAAATTATTTCCTGTAGCACAAATGGATGAACTTTTGCCTATTAATGACTAAAATGATGTATATTTCATTGAAATATTTAAAAAAGGTTACGCACAAACCGTTTTTTATTTTTTTGTATGCTGTTTTACCATTTCATAAAATTGTATTAACAATTCTATTTCAATATATATTTCATATCAAATTTGGACACAACACCACATTCCACAATGGGGAGTATTCTTAGCAACATAGGGTATACAAATGTCACACCTGCGCAAGGTAAAAGCCCCTTTTGGGGACCTCAGAACTCAGCCAGCATGCTGGGAAAAGAACCTACAGGGGAGGTAGCATCCTCTAGCGGCATCTATACTGTTACTGCAGCTAAAAAAAGCTTCCTTGTGTGTTTTATGACCCTATATAATGTTGTATATATGTGACTCTAAAGCTTGGGTTCAATTTTATATCTCCTTCAGTGACTTCAAAAATGGTCAAAAAACTGATAAATAAAAATTTTAAAATCATTTTGTGCATGAGGGGTTTTTTTTAATCGAATCTCTTTGAAAGTAAGATTTTATCTAATCTTTAATGAAAGCTCATCAAATTATGATACAGGGAAATGAAGTTGTAAAAAAGTCATCACCCTAAGGGGTAACAATCATGCAAACCTATACGTGGGTATGTCGTAGAAACAAGCACCATGCACTCTGAAGAAACTACTCGAGATGGTTAACAATATATTCTGCGTACGTGGATGCATCCTGCAGAAACACCCAGTGAACGACCAAGCCCTCAAAAACACTTCTGCTTACATGATGCACAGTCCACTGTGCTAATAGTGTGGATATATGCACAGACATTAGCGTGAAATGAAATATTCTTATGGTCAAGGGAAGTACACAGCATGCATACTGAAAATGTGTTTAGGCTGACTGAACGACGACGGAGAAAGTTTAAAAATTTGATTTGCAGAAAACAATTCCCCCCCCCCACTCAAGGGGGTCGTGAACACGATTATCCTATTAGAAATAAAAGAGGAGCTGTCTCAGAAACTGAGAGGAGGATGGAAAATGCTTGCTTCACCTGAATACCAATAAGAAAAACGAGCTAAAAATGTTACACTTCAAGCTTTAATAATAGCTGGTTCTTTCTCCAAATGAATGAATGATTGCAGAAAGGAGTGTATGTTTAGAGTAAAGCAGGCAGGGAGGTTTTCCTCACAGGTTTCTTGGGGTTCTGGAATAAGCCTTCTACAATGTTATCTGGATTACAGATTTACACCTCTGTAAAAGCCTCTCAGGCATCTTTTCTTTCTTATGAATAAATAATATGGTGCCCTGGAAAGCATTGATCTAATGGTGGAAATCAATGTGTGTCTGGCATGTGATAGACTTTCATTCAGCTGAAGTCTGTCTAAAATTTATAGACCAATTTTAATGACAAAACAAGAAAGGAAGAAAAAAAAAACCCAACACTTTAAAAGGGATGCTTTAAAAGCCTGCTGCTGGGGCTGCACTATCTGCAAGAATAATAATTATTTTCAAAGTGAATAGGTACACTGATTGCAGAGTAGTCTGTGAATAATTGGTGGATAGATTTCTAATACTTAGCACAAAGTAAGTGATAGTAAATGGATAGTAAATTCTCTTGATGCTTGGATTTGTTTCAGCGAACATCAATGTAATAAGCTGACTGTCACTGCATATGGCTCAGCTGAAAACTAAATCTGCCAGCTAATGCTAAAATGGTGTAATTTTTCAGTGAAAAGTCTGTCCCTTCAATAAGATAAAACAAGTCCACCTGAGCTGGCAGAATGTGAAGGGTGTCAGATTCATACACACACACACACACACACACTTACATGTACGTTACTTCAGCATTTCTGAAATTCTTCACCAGTAGCAAATACTGCCTCTTTCAAGATGGCTCTCTGGATGCCACTATATAATGCGTGCAAGCATCATCTTAGGAAATGAATTACCCAATTATCTTTCTCCCTTCCTTCCACATGCTGCATATACAGGTGTTGGCACAGCCTTCCAGATGCATCTCTTGTTGCCAATCTCTACGACTATTTTAACAGCACACGCACTGACTCTGGCAGAGAGGGATAAAGAGATGGGCCTTAACTAGGCAGCACACATGTGTGCAACTAAAACTGGAGCAAGATTGTAAATGAATATGGTAGAGGTAATGGATAATGGGGAGGGAGGGAGATGGGTTTGTGAGAACATGTGGCAGAACTTCTCCTTCTAATGCATGCACCACAGCAACTCTTTAGAGCAAGAGTGGAGAACCTGTGGCTCTCCGGATATTGGACTAGAATTCCCATCATCCATGACTGTTAGCAATGCTGGCTGGGGCTAATGAACGATACATAACATGATCACTAGGAGATGAAAGTGCAATCTTTCCAAAGAACAAATAAAACGCAAAGCACATAAACGGTCCTATGATTACAACTAGAACATGTCACAGTACTCCCATCCCAAAATATATGTACTGCCATAAAGCTCCCTGACAAGCGTCTCTAACATAAAGCCTTACGCCCTGGAAAAAGAAGTGTTCTCAAGAAGCAGGCAGAAAACAGCAGCTGACATGCTACAGCAGCTCAAGCAAACAGACAGTAAGAGATTGGGGAGATTTTTTCCATTACTGAAGCAGTTCTGCTGATTGCTTAGATCACGGGTGTCAAACACAAGGCCCGGGGGCCAAATCCGGCCCACCAGACCTCGTCTTGTGGCCCGCCGAGCGCCCCAGCCAGCGGGACCCAGCAGCGGGACCTTGCTGCTGAAGCGCTGCGCCGACAAAGCGCCGACAAACACCTGGGGCCGGGGGGGGGGGAGTAGAAAGGCGGCTGGAGCAGCGCCGCACGGAGATTCCCGAGCCTCTGCGACGCAGCAGTGCTCTGTAGCACTTTGAATCCTCCTCCTCCTGCCACGGCTCGGCGCCTGGAAACGGCTGCTGCTGCTGCTGCTGCACAGACAAATCACCCATCAGTGCCGCGTGGAGGAGGAGGAGGATTCAAAGTGCTACAGAGCACTGCTGCGTCCCAGAGGCTCGGGACTCTCCGCACGGTGCTGCCGGGCACCGACCTGGCAAGCCGCCTCCTCCTCCTCCTCTTGCCTCACCTCCTCCTCCTCCTGCTGCGGCTCAGCCTCACGAACGTGCAACTCTGAGGCTTTACACACTTCTCCTAAAATGGACACCCGCTGCCTCACGCTGCACGGGAAATGCTTTTTGCCCCTGGGTCCCTTCGCACTCTTTTCTGGCGCTGAATCAAGGCGGCGACCCCCCCTTCCCTTTCTTTCTTCCTCTCTCTCGTTCTTATTCTTTCTTTCCCTCTACTTCCTTCCTTCTTTATCTCTGTCTTCTCTCCCTCTTTCTTTTTCTTTCCTTCTTTATTCCTTCTTTCCTACTCTTCTTTCTCTCCCCTCTTTTCTTCCTTCCTCTCTCCCTCCTACTCCCTCTTTTCTTCCTCCCTCCCTCCCTCCCTCCTTCCCCTCCCCTCCCCTCCTTCTCCCTCTCCTCAGAAACATAGGATGCTGCTTTATACTTCTGGCCCTTAAACCCTGGAACCAGGAGAGCAGCTCCAGTGAGTCAACCTCAGCCAGTCCCTTTGGTGAAGGGTGGTGGCTCACTGGCAGAACATCTGTCCTGCATGCAGAAGGACCCCAGCATCTCCAGGTACTAGTAGCTCTGCAAAGGTCCTGCATGAAACCCTAGCGAGCCTCCACCACCCAGTGCAGTTACCAAAAATCATTTTTCAATAAATTGTACAATAATTGTACATTTGAATATCTACTTGCCATTATTCTAACTATGTTTCTGCTTTCAGAGCTAGTTATTACTTACATTATTACAAAAAACAGTAATAATTGAATGCAGTGACAATAATTTATGATAATAAAGAGTGGACACATAGTCCTACAGATACAACCGGCCCTTTGAGGGTGACCAAACTGCTGATGCGGCCCCCGATGAATTTGAGTTTGACACCCCTGGCTTAGATCTACTTGGCAAGATCAGGCAAATGATACAATAGCATGTGAGACTTGTTTCTAAACAGGACAAACTTTTCCATTGTGTCCAGAACTTAGATGTTGACGTTATTAGCCAGAGCCTGCCCCCAGACCGACTAACAACTGGGGCTGGCTGGACCCTATTTCCAGGGGATGGATCCTGATCTGGCTAGACCTAGTCCAGGAGGTACTGCCTCCAAAGTGGCAGCACCAAAGGGGAGCCACTTCAGGAAGCTGACTCAAAGGCCACCCTTCCAACATTTTTGCTAGGATTGGATGTTTGAGGTTTGCTTGGATTTTTTTATTGGAATATCTGGAGACAGGCTTTGGTAGGTTATGTCCTGCTCTGAGTGAGTATATGGCAGGCATCCCCAACCTGCGGCCCTCCAGATGTTTTGGCCTACAACTCCCATGATCCCTAGCTAACAGGACCAGTGGCCAGGGATGATGGGAATTGCAGTCCAAAACATCTGGAGGGCCGAAGGTTGGTGGTGCCTGGTATATGGGATCAAATGGGGGAAGCTGGTGGGTCTGAATTAGTGTCTCATGAATAGGGGAGTATTGATAGAAAGTAGTCCAGGAAAGGGATACTGGCTTAGACGGTTAACGTCTATATGCCATGTTTCAAAGTTTCTCTCAGGTTTGGTGGCTACCCTATCAGTCTCTGGGTGCCACTTTTGACTTCCAGGTTAATCCAGAATAACATATCTCTTACTGATTATTTAACTGGGGATGTGGAAGCTAACCTGGCATGTATAATCAAGATGTGGGTGGAGAAGACAGCAGCTGCCTATGTCCCTAATCCAACCTGCCTCCAATGCCCTATCATTCCTCACCTATGTGGCATCCCGACATCTTAGGGACAGGCACAGAACAATCCCTGTTGTCTTCTCTCAACAAACTTCAGAACCTCTTTATTAATTCCCAGCCACCACCTTAAAGGCAAAACCTGTAAAAATAAAATCAATGCACATTGACCTTTCGTGTGTGGAGGGGAAGCTGTCATGCTGTGCTCACTGTATTTAAGAGAAACAAGTCCCAACAACTTTGATTTTCAGCCATTTCATATATCTTGAATAAAATCTGGTCATTTCTTATTTTCACCACTTCCAGACAGCTGCTATTGCAGCTGTGCCCCATAACAACTTCCTTCCTGCCTTGCTATATATTCCTCCTTCACGTTTATTGAAAGATGTGAAGTACAAGGCAATTTCTCTGCAGCTATGTGTCATTTTGATAAAGGTGGCTGGTTTCAACCAGCTCCAAAATCAGAACCCAATATCTATATCACAAAAGGAAATGATCTTTGCCATTCTTACACTCAGCACATTTCACTGAAATCCTGCCCAAAATCTCAATAGAAAATAAGAGCCATTCATTTCTTCTTAGTTGTAATGCGATTTCTGCTAAGCTCCTTGTGGGAGACAAAAAAGCTCCTTTCATCAACGATGCTTTTTAGTTTCTGATAACAAAACCATGCGCTAATTTCATTTTTTTTTCAATTAGCAAACCAAGAGCTTTATTTGAGCCTGGGATCAAAACCCAGAGAAAAGCTTAGGTCGTGGGTCTCCTCCATGGGTAAATGATGTACCAATGTAGAGGTCAACACCCTTCTATATTTCTCCCCAGAGGAGGGGGGGGGGACATGATTAAAATGCAGAATATTGATACCCCTAGGACTAATGTTTGCTAGATAAACACGTTAATTGTTTAAATGTGATACAAATAGTGAAAGTACTGAGAAATACTGAGTGGTAAGGAAATGACCTCATCCACATATCCTTACCCTGTTCATCTCTAACTCTTATACAAAGGGTGGCTAATCTGACACCGTCCAGGACATTGGGAGGAGAGGAGTGTCAGAGCAAATGTACAAGAAATTATAGTCTGAAATCCCCTTGGACCCATGTTAATACTTGTGTGATTCTTTCAATTTAAGCTTTTTTGTGGAAATGTGTTCAATATTTGTGAAGATCAAGACAACTATGGAACAACTTTGCATGGCAGTAGAGCTACTCCACCAAAACGTTTTGCTCAGTAACATACTGCACTGCATACTGTTTTTGATTATAACTGGTCAGAGTTTTTGACCTGATTTATGGTGTGTGTGTTATGTCCAATTGCTTGCAAGCACATATATCATTTTCACTGCACTACTGCCAAAATATTTAGGATTGAAGTGTTTGTGAAAAGGCTTGGTGGTGGTGTTCAAAAGCCGATGTTAAGCTTTAGTGGTGTTTTCTCTTTCTTTCTTTCTTTCTTTCTTTCTCTTTCTTTCTTTCTTTTTAGTGTAAGTTAACACAGTACATGAAGGAATATTAAATCATAAGAAAGGTTCGATAAAAGCCACATGTAATTTTGTTGCTGCATTTAATTGCTCAGAATAGGAGCCTCCATAAATTGTAAATGTCCATATAACAGACCCCTAGGTTGACCTCCAGAGAAAGTAAAAAGCAATTATATAAATAATCACAGAGCAATGTCTGTAAGTTGTTCTGATGTTGAAAGTGATCTATAATATTGAAAAATGTTTCTTCCTGGCGAGAGAGTGGGAAATTCTTACAAACCTTGGCATGTGAATTAGTAGAAATGGGGAAAGTGGGAGTGGGAAAGAAGAAGGGGAGAAACAGCAAGTCATTATTTTCAAAATCCAAATTAAGGCAATACCTTTATTAGGCCAACCAAGATATCACACAATTGTGGGTAAGTGTTCAAGTTCTCCAGGAGCCAAGGAGTCTGCATCTGATCAAGATGGAATGTAGAAGAGCCACAGCACTTAATGGAGTCTCATTTGAATGTAAGTTGTATTACCCCACATTCCATCTTGAGACTCCATCAGTGAAGTTTTTTTTTTCTCTCACAAGGTTTTTTTTTTTAAAAAAAATCATCCAAAAGCTAAGCACCTTTAAAGTCCTAGTGATTTCAATAGAAAATATTTAAGGGCAAGTTAGCCTTCCTTTAGAAATCAATGGGATTTTATAGTGCCCTCCATATTTTTAGAAAACAAAATCTCCCTAGCTTGCATTAGCATAAGTTCATAAACTTTGCAATTAATGCACCTTCTGTATTGATGAAATATAGCACTCTAGACAGATTGGAGTGTTATCTTCAGTCCCATATTGAATTTACATTTCTCTTCCACAGACATTTGCTATGCACTGCAATAAAACATGAACAACTCTGCAAAATTAAATCAAATTTTAAAATAAACCCTCTTGAAATGGTTCCAAATAGTATAGATGGAACATGCTCAGTCTTCCTTGTGAAAAGGGCTACAAATAGAACCTGGAGGTTCTAGTACTTAGCTCAGCGTCTGGGCTGAGGGATCAGTCCTGCTTTCAACTCTGGCCCAGGTTAAAGCTGATTGTAATATTTCATCGGAATCAGCATAGTCCCATACTGTCACATTAATGCATTCTGGACTTTTCCAGAGAGCTTCCATATTTTTGGTTACACAGTATTGCATGTCGAGGTCCCATGACCATCACGTTCCTTGAGGAGGATTAAATAACTAGACAGTACACAGTATGTTAGGTTTATGGGATCAAATAAGGACACAACTTTATTGGTTACAGATATGTAGGCTTTGGCCATAGGCATTTCATTCCAGCACGTCTACTGGCAGTGTCTCCAAGGGTAAAGCCAACTGACTGGGAACGTCCTATGACATTCAAATCACGGCATCCCCCAAGTGGTTCCTGTCAGAAAGGTGGAATGGCCCTAGCCAACGGACAGGAGCCACTCTTCATGGATCCTTTTAACAGGATACCCTTACCTATGGAGGGTCCTGTGGAAGCTACAACCATTCCAGATCTTAGCTTACCCATTGCCTATGTGCCAATCGAGCTGTCACCAGCTTGCCACCCATTGGGCAGTTGATCCTGCACCCAGGGAAATACCCATAAGGCCCTGCCACCATACCTGCCAAGTTCCTGCCGGAAAAATAAGGGATCGCTAGACCGGAAGTAGCGCTGCCGCCATTTTGGAACTGGGTAGAGCAGCACCGGAAGTTGCTTCTGAGCATGCTCCGCCCAGTTCCAAAATGGCCACCGCGCCAGAAATCACTTCTGCGCATGTCCAGAGACTCCAGACATGCGCAGAAGGAGCCTCCCCCAGCCGGTAAGTAAACCAGGAAAAAACAAAAAAATCCATTTTTCCAGCTGGGAACGGCTGGAAAAACGGGGGTTTCCCGGGGAATACAGGAGACTTGGCAGCTGTGCCTGCCACCATTGGTCAATTTGGGCAACAGGAAACAATCTGCCCTAAAATACGCAAGAGCGGCTCAGGCCTGCCCACAAAGCCGCCTGCCCAGGAAGGGCAAATGGACCCGCCCTTTGACTCACCAAAACTCTTTATGGCTCAGAACCCCAATATCTTCTGAACACCACTCCCAGTGTAAGAACTAAGGGTCAAGGTAGTTTCATACCAGGAATGGTGTTCAGAAGATATTGGGGTTCTGATACCATAAAGAGTTTTGGTGAGTCTAAGGCCCTTCTCCAGGTCCCTTCTTTGAGGGAAGCTTGGAGGGGGACTCTTTAGTTGTGGCTCCTCATCTGTGGAATGTTTTTGCACTGAAGTCCTCTGGAACCTTTACTGACATCTTTTTGGCACCAGGTAAAAGCCTATTTCTCCCCCTCTCCCCTGGCAAGCTTTTGATGGACTGAGACAATTATTTTTGCGGATAGTATGGTGCCAAAGCTCCCTAAGGCTGTCATTGGGGGCAGGTTGATTTACAGTGTATACTTTTATGAATTTTCTGTATTACAATGTTAATATTACAAGGTATTTGTGTTTCCTTTTCAGTTTTTAAGTACAGTGGAACCTCGGTTTATGAACACCTCGGTTTATGAATTTTCAGTTTATGAACACCGCGGACCCATCTGGAACGGATTAATTCACTTTCCATTACTTTTAATGGGAAAGTTCGCTTCAGTTTATGAACGCTTCAGTTTATGAACAGACTTCCGGAACCAATTACACAACATGTTTCAGTTTATGAACGCTTCAGTTTAAGTACTTCGCGGACCCGTCTGGAACGGATTAATCCACTTTCCA
This sequence comes from Zootoca vivipara, assembly GCF_965207765.1. NCBI lineage: Eukaryota > Metazoa > Chordata > Lepidosauria > Squamata > Lacertidae > Zootoca > Zootoca vivipara. The sequence continues at coordinate 59,503,047 of NC_142591.1, forward strand.
TTACTTTCAATGGAAAAGTTCGCTTCAGTTTATGAACGGTTACTCCGCGGACCGTCTGGAACGGATTAATCCACTTTCCATTACTTTCAATGGGAAAGTTCGCTTCAGTTTATGAACGCTTCAGTTTATGAACAGACTTCCGGAACCAATTGTGTTCATAAACCGAGGTACCACTGTATGTTGTAAGTTGCTTGGAGACCTCTGCATGATCAAGCGACTAGCAAGTCTAATAAATAATAATAATAACCTCGACTTGATTTATGTCAGGGGTGGCCAACTCCCAAGAGACTGCGATCTACTCACAGAGTTAAAAACTGGCAGTGATCTACCCCCTTTTTGGGGGTTCAGGTCAAAGTTGCTGAGCTTTTTATAGGGGAGCAAAAGTTGTTGAGCTGCTTTGGGGGGAGCCAGTGATCTACCAGTGATCTACCACAGGTGTCCAGAAATCTACCAGTAGATCACAATCTACCTGTTGGACGTGCCTGATCTATGTAATAGGAAACTTTTCAAGTACTGCTTCAATTCTGCAATGTGTCAGAATAAACAGGGCGAAAGAGATTGTGTGTGTGTGTGTGTGTGTTTAGATCTTTAATGGCATCTATTCTGATCACATGCTAGGAGACAGATGAGGCTTCGGAAGTACAGGTTCTGCTCTTTCAGTGAGCTTTGAAAGCACAGCAGCTCTTCAGCTAGACTCATCTTACGTGTGCATATTGTATTTTAACAATTCTCTCTTTCATACTGAGGTTACCACTGGTTTAAAGAGCCATGTTTTTATATCACTCACTGAGATGCTTTTCCTATCAACATTTCCTTCAGGATCTCCCCCCCCCCCCGTTATTTTAAATAACTTAAGTACAGAAGCAGTACATCCTTCTAAACAATAGCATCTCAACAGGACATGCACCAATCCTTTACTCCAACATCTAGTTTCTATGGTCTAGGAATTGCATTATAAAAGAAAGCAATACTGCCAAAACCGCAATTGATTACCTTAGATTTCCTTACCATGCAACATGTATATACAGATCAGTTCTCCATTTACAGCTGAAAAAGCAATACCCAGTAACAATTATTCACGTGGAGTGAGACCACATAAGTGCATATATGCTATGCTATTTTATTAAGGAAGCACAGATTGCTTTTGCCCCTTTGTATCATCATATTGGGGGCAGGGGAAGGTGGATCACATCTAAACAGCAAAGAAAACCTGGCATGTGTGTTTTGATTAGAGCTGGGGAAGTCAGCTGTTTCACACATATCAACATCATCATCACCTGCCATTCCGAAAGGAATAGGTGTTTGAGCAATAGCTCACTGTAATTATTTCAGGCCTTTTACATTCAGAGGCGTTTCATAACTCCTAGTGTGACTCTCCATCTGTTGCAAAACAGATCACACAGAACTAATATAAAAACTCCTAAGCCAGATGGGAGCACCCTGAACATTCCCCTTCTACTGTTTGTTGCTTAGATGTAGTTGAAACACGTATCTTAGATGTGTATTAAACTGCCATTTTGTGCTTTTTCCTCCAGCAAATATAAAAGGCAAGACGTTGGAGACAAGTCATTCCAGTACATTTCAAAGAGCTAAAAAAATAACTGCAAATTTCTAACTTAACAAGCCCTCGGTACTGGACCTCAGTGTCCAGGCAGAACGATGGGGTGGAGACGCTCCTTTAGGTATACTGGACCAAGGCCATTTAGGGCTTTAAAGGTGAGCACCAACACTTTGAATTGTGCTCGGAAACGTACTGGGAGCCAATGTAGATCTTTCAAGACCGGTGTTATGTGGTCTCAGTGGCCGCTCCCAGTCACCAGTCTAGCTGCCACATTCTGGATTAGTTGTAGTTTCTGGGTCACCTTCAAAGGTAGCCCCACGTAGAGCGCATTGCAGTAGTCCAAGCAAGAGATAACCAGAGCATGCACCACTCTGGCGAGACAGTCCGCAGGCAGGTAGGGTCTCAACCTGCGTACCAGAAAGAGCTGATAGACAGCTGCCCTGGACACAGAACTGACCTGCGCCTCCATGGACAGCTGTGAGTCCAAAATGACTCCCAGGCTGCATACCTGGTCCTTCAAGGGCACAGTTACCTCATTCAGGACCAGGGAGTCCTCCACATCTGCCCGCCTCCTGTCCCCCACAAACAGTACTTCTGTCTTGTCAGGATTCAACCTCATTCTGTTAGTTGCCATCCATCCTCCAACTGCCTCCAGGCACTCACACAGGACCTTCACCGGTTCTGATTTGAAAGAGAGGTAGAGCTGGGTATCATCCGCATACTGATGAACACCCAGCCCAAACCCCCTGATGATCTCTCCCAGCAGCTGCATGTAGATGTTAAAAAGCATGGCGGAGAGGACAGAACCCTGAGGCACCCCACAAGTGAGAGCCCAGGGGTCTGAACACTCATCCCCCACCACCACTTTCTGAACACGACCCAGGAGGAAGGAGCGGAACCACTGTATGACAGTGCCCCCAGCTCCCAACCCCTCTAGACGATGCAGAAGGATGTTATGGTCAATGGTGTCAAAAGCCGCTGAGAGATCCAGCAGAACTAGGAAACAGCTCTCACCTTTGTCCCTAGCCCGCCGGAGATCAACCAGTGCGACCAAGGCAGTTTCAGTCCCATGATGACTGGATTAATTGCAGTTTCCATACACCAGATTACAGACAAATTAAGAACAATACATCATTAAATATTTTCACAGTAGTAAAAGTTAACAGTATCCCACATCCTTTGGGCAGCTACAAGGTAACTACACCCTAGAACTTTGACTGTCACATCAGTAGAAGTGCCATTAGGTAAAGGGACCCCTGACAGTTATGTCCAGTCACAAACAACTCAGGGGTTGTGGCACTCATCTGGCTTTACAGGCCGAGGGAGCCGGCGTTTGTCCACTTCCGCAGACAGTATTTCTGGGTCATGTGGCCGGCATAACTAAGCTGCTTCCGGCGAAGCTAGAGCAGTGCATGGAAACGCTGTTTACCTTTCCGCTGGAGTGGTACCTATTTATCTACTTGCACTGCATGCTTTCGAACTGCTAGGTTGGCAGGAACTGGGACCGAACAATGGGAGCTCACCCTGTCGCGGGGCCTCGAACCGCCGACCTTCTGATCGGCAAGTCCAAGTGGCACAGTGGTTTAAACCACTGCACCACCTGGGTCCCTTAGAAGTGCCATTACTTCATTATATCATACATAGCTGCCAAGTTATCCCTTTTTTACAGGGATTTTCCCTTATGCTGAATAGGCTTCCTCGCGAGAAAAGGGAAAACTTGGCAGCTATGTATCATAGCTGCCAAGTTATCCCTTTTTTAAGGGAAATTCCATTATGCTGAATAGGCTTCCTCGCGAGAAAAGGGAAAACTTGGCAGCTATGCATTATATACTGTATCAGCCTTCACCATAGTAGGGCCTTCCAAATGTTTTCTGATTTGCCCTTCCTCCACTACTAATCACAGCTACAAAAGCCACTTTCTGCTAAAATAACATGCTAGGGGGTCAGCTACATGTAACTCTGATCCCTAAACACCTGCACTACAAATGAGCACAATGGAAGAATGATTCCCCTCATATTTATCAACTGAATGAACTCAAGGAGACACAAATTTTAGGAGATATTGCAACCCTCAGGCTGGTAGTTGTTATTACTTTTTAATCCTCCTGACAGAGTCCCGATTCCTCCCCCATACCTTCTTAAACTAATGGATGAGGGAAAGCCGTTTGGCATTGTGAAACAGAATCCGCATTAAAGTTCTCTGAAAATGAAATGTGGCAACACACAATATTCCCATTAGACCAGTTTTGGATTTAACAGATAAGCTACCCCATGTAATCAGCAGGGATGGACGCAATATACCATTGCTCTAGTTTCTCATGGTATAGAAATAATAAAAACAGTTGTTAGAATGTTAAAAAAGGAAAGGGGGGAAAAACACCACAATGCAGCAGATTAATACATCATCAACCAGAAAGAGTAGCAAAACAAAGTTGCTTTAGAAAAATCAAGTTGCTTAGCTCACAGGCAATTTCTTTAAGGCATCACAAGAATAAAATGAACTATATCCCCATCTACATAAAGCTTAGCAAAAGCAAATGGACATATATGGCAAAAGAATGCAGCGACAGCAAAAGGAATGAAGTTGGACAGTAAGTGAATATTTACATTTCATCCAGGAATGATACATGGAGCACCGCAACTACCATGTGTCAGGGAACATAAAATACACCATCTATTATTGATAACATTTCATTCCTAAGCTATCTATAGCTGTCTCAGCTGTGCTGAGGTAAAGCTAGCTTGAATTATTATCTGTTACAAAGGAACAGCGATAGCTTTATAAATGTTTCTCAATGCAGCTTATCTGACTTGCATCACTAGAACAGACTCTTACAGAGACAAAGCTACTCTATAATTTCTGTCTTTCTGAGACTTAGAAAGTAGTCATTAAAATAGCTGACTTAGCAATTGTTGAGGAGGGGGGAAATCCAGGAATGTTTGCATTTTATCACCAGTATAAGATGTGTCTCATCAAAATACTGTCACCATCACATAGAACACATAAGGATTCCAGGACATAGTGGAATTTTTTGGCATGTACTGAGAGCAGCCATTTTGCCAATGAATGTTGTTTCGATGCACAAACTTGTATTGCTCTTATGTTTGCTGTAAATATACTATCACCATGAAAGGCCAAAAAAGTTAGTAAGCATTGACAATTATAATTAGGATTTCACCTAACAAAGGTAGGGTTAAAGAGAGGGAGGAAATTATGCTTAAATGTGAAAGTGTTTAAGCTACATATGTGTACACAGAGAGAGGAGGAGAGAGGGAGGGAGGGAGGCAGAGAGAGAGAGAGAAGAAGCCCTCACTTGAGTACAGTACTTACAGAACTATGTAAATTTTACAAAAACTGCACTTGAAAACACTGTGCTGAATGCTAAGATAAAGTTTCTGTGATACCTATTTAAATAACAGAATTAAAAATCACTGAAACCTTTCCAGCACTTTGCACATGTTTGGGAGCAAATACAAAAGTTCCAACTATCCTAGGAGCTATGGATATATTTTGTTCATAGATTAGATTGTCAGCATGATATTTCATTCCTAGGACAGATTTCTGCCGTTCTTTAAAATTTTCATTTAGAGAAAAGAAAGAATCCAATCTACAAACACATGGGATTTCATCACAGTAATTTTCCTTGGGTATCATCATCTTGAAGAGGAGGGCTAGTGGAAAATAGCCTTTTCTAATCAACATCTGCTGCTTTGCTCTCAACATGATTATTTATAATACAGATAGTGGGTGAACAGTGTGTACCCTAAAGTCAAGATTTCTGAAGCTTTCGTTTTAGTGGCAGTTTTAAAGAACAGAATGGGTTTAAAAGGGTGAAAATACCCACAGCTGTTCATTCCAGAGAGGTAGTTATATTAGTCTCTTGCAACAGGAAAACAAAGACAAACAAAAACAATTATTTTGCAGCATCTCCAAGATCAACAGATAGGTATTTCTACACATACTTTTGTCCACTTGAACTCTGATCTACACAAGTTTATGTTACAATAAATCTGTTGATCTTGAAGGCTTATGTAGATGATAGGAGATTTATTCATTATCTCAAGTAGGTACTGTATAAGAAGACGGCTTTCCAAATTTGGAACCGATTACAAGCAGAAAACTGTCCTACTCTTGAAGATGCCACAAAACTGTGCCATAATCAATAGTGTGACAGAAAGCCTGCTCTGGAACATTTCCAGAAGATATAATATTTATTTCTCCCAGCTCGAACATATGCGTCTGCAAAAATAAGTCTCTGCAAACAATCACATTTATCAGCAAGGTCCAAACCAAAGGATAGAAATGGGAATTTGCACAGCGACTCACGAGACAACTCATATGGGTAATTTAAGGTAACTCACGCTCTTCAGTTCCACAAGATAGGGAAGGAAGGAAACATGCCTCAAATCAAAAGTCATGAATATTTCATAAATACCATCATGAAATATCCAGAAGAGCAATTCCCATTTTTTCCACCACTCTCTATCACTCAAGTCAGACTGCAGCAACCACCAGACTGCTGTCTGCAACCACGACATATGACAGATCATATTATGCCAGTTTTGTGCAAGCTTCAATAGGTTTTCTGGGATCAGTTCTGGGCAGGTTTTAGCCTTTAAAGCACTAAATGGTATGGGATGCGGGTTTCTTAAGGAACTTCACTTCTGGGATCCCTCACAAGATTTCACCAATTCAGCTGAATTTCCCCACTTCTGTGCTGATGCAGTAACTGGAGTTCTCAGGAGGGTTGGTGAGAATAAGATAGATGCCAAAGTGGTTTACAATGATTTTACAGCATTAAAATCAGTGAAAACAGGTCAAAAGTATAAAGTTGGTCCCAAATTATAGCTATATATATCATCGATATCAAAGGTCAAGGTAAAGAAGTGTGCCTTCAGCATACAAGGAAGACTACATGATGAAGATGCTAGGTGCATCTTCTCTCTCTCTGTGGGGAGAGATGTTCATAGTTCAGGGCTGCCACAAAGAATGTTCGGTCCTGGGCTGTTAGCTCTCAAGTTTCTAGAAGCAGTGAAACTATCAAGAAGGCCTCCTCTGTCCCAGAGGGTCCATAAAGAAGGAGACAGTCTTTCGGATATTTGTGGTCTAGGTTATCTAAAGCTTTAAATGCTAACATGAGCACCTTGAACTGGGCACAGAAGCAAACTAGCAACCAGTGCCGCAGTTATAACACAGGGGTTATGCGTGTCCTAAATGGATCACCTAGTAGATATGGCTCAGAAGAGAAAGAGGCAGATCCACATTCATATGTGTACAGTAGCATTTCTTGCTAAATGTATGAACTGTGGAATATATAGTGGATGCAAGCATGTGAGAATCTGTCCAAGTACTAAATTTCTCTTGTATCAAAGAATGGGAATGCTTTGTTGTTTTGCAAAAAGTTTTATTTGAAAGGTTATATACCCCATACTTTACATCCTATATGGATGCTAGATTACAGCAGCTACCAATAAGATTCTAAAACAATAAAAACCAGCAAACCATAAAACAAATCAGCAGGACAGCAGTATAGTAGTAAATACAAGCAGCCAAGTTAACAGACATTAAACCTATAGATAACTCAATTCAGAAAGCTCTTAAAAAAAAGCTTTTCTAAACAAGGTCTTCTTTGATGTTTTAAATGTGTTTAGAGAAGTAGTCTGTGAGACCTCATGGGACAGAGAATTCTGTAGTCCACGCAGCACCAATGAAAGGGCCTGGCCATGTGTCTCTATGCTCCTCACTTCACACAGCGCAGGCACATGGAGCAGGACCATCCCCAAGGACCATAATGAGAGGGTACAGGCTCATGTGATGGGAGGTGGTTCTGGAGGTATCCAAACTGCAAATCTTTTAGAGCTTTAAAAGGTGAGAATCAGAACTGGTTCCAGAAACAAACTGGGAGCCAATGGAATTGGTGTCATATAAATGTAACGAGAAACAGTCTATGGTGTTGTCTCTATTTTCTTCTGTGTTCCCAAAGATTTCTCTGAAATGCACGTTCTACTTTAGAGGCTATTCCAGTTACCAAAGTGGCTTAGAGTTCTTTTCAAATGCTGCTGCATTAACTCACACCCCCTTTTCACACACACACACACGGTTTCCTCCTCCCCAGTTCCAGCCTTTTGCATACATACACACATGCACCACAATCCACTTGCTAGGGGACCATAGGTTCTGCAACCACTGCCATACTGCGATGGTCCAACTATAAGCCTTGACTGACTGTGAAGTGTGACATGTTCCCATTACCATTATAGTGCCATCATCATCTACGAGCATTTATGCCCAAATAGTCCCAATGAAATTAATGGTACCCAAGGTGCTTACAAGTCAGCACTTAAACCAAATGGATGGCAGGCTGTGGTCTATGCATTTTGTTACAAATATCTGTGTTTCCTTTGTCACAAACAAATGGGTTTTTAAATCATGTTTGTATCTTTATTCCAGGAAGTCAGATTATATGTAAAGCTATCATTGGCTGACACTGAGGATGGAGATTTGAAAGCTTATCTACACAAAAGGGAAACATGAAAGGCTGAAGGATCACCATACACAAGTGCCATTTTATATACAGTCTCAGGCTGTCAGGGAAGCCTATATAGGATTTGACAATGCCACTGACACTAAAAATTCTTATCTGTATCACAACGTTATCGGGATCCAAGTCTTTTCTAGCCCTTATCTGACAAGGCAAAGCACCCAAGGCAACCTGAGTTTTTCCTTGGGGGAAAAATAATAGACCATACATAATTTAGAAGCTCACATTCTGAATAGAGCTGTAAGTGCTTTCTCCATTTCTAAACTGGCTAATGTGTGCATAATTGGAATTACTGATACATACAGACTTTTAACAAGCTTTCGTAAGAAGCTTCCTTGGTTAATACTCAGGATAGTTGATCAGAAGAGATAATCATCTGCTGCTAGTTATTTTGTAATAAAACAAATTTGGAATTGAGAATAAAAGGTTTTTATGATTTTTTTGGCAAAACTTTTATGCATGAAATTCTTCTAATTTTAAAAAATTAAGAAGTAAATAAAATTAATTTGTTATATCTCATCCATCAAAAAGGTGCCCAGATTGGCATACAGCAAGATCAATAAAAATGCAGGTACAGCAGCCAGCTTCTAAAAACAAAGAACATAATACAACCAACACACACACACCCTTCTAGCAGTAAGGGTAAGAAAAAAACTAGTAAGAATAAAAGTTCTTACTAGTGAAAGACACACAAAGAGGCAAACTGGCAAATTTCATTTGGGAAACCATTCCAGTGTCACACCGCTGCCAGAAATAAAGGGCTTGTCCTTCCCGTTTATATAGGAGAAAGAGGTCTCAAAAGTAACCCAGTCCTAAACTGTTTAGGGCTTTAAATCAGCATTTTGAACTGGGCCTAGAAGCAAATAGTGGAGCTGATGTATGACTGGATATAAGATTGGAGTTATATTCTCTGACCTGCAAGCACCAGACAAAAGTATAACAACTATCTTTTGCACCATCTTCCATGCTATCTTCAAAAGCAGACCCACATAGAGTGCATTATAGTAATCAAGCATGGATATACAGTAACTAAAGCATGGATGCTTTGCTCAAGCGAAGTCTGTCTTCTCCAAAGGCTGCAGCTGGCCATAGCTGCCAAGTCTCCCGTTGAAAAATGTGGGATCAGCAGCGGCGCAGCACCGGAAGTTGCTTCTACGCATGTATGGACATGCGTAGAAGCAACTTCCGGTCCCGGCGCTGCCTGATTTCTGGTGCCCAGATATGGGCAGAGCAGCACCTGAAATGGAGCCTGCCTGGCAGGTAGGAAATCCAGGGGATTTCTGGGATTTTTTTCTATTCAGGATAACAGTGGGAAACAGATTAAAATCTGGGGGTTTCCCGCGGAAAACGGGAGACTTGGCAGCTATGCAGCTGGCATATCAGCCAAAGTTGATAAAATGCACTCCTAACCACAGCAGCTATCTAAGTATTCGGGGAACATGATGAACCAATGAGTATTATTCTGCTCTTTTGGAGAAGTACTACCTCACCTAGATCAACAACATTCTTGTATGGACCTCCATCTTGTCTGGATTAAGTATCAGCTTGGAACCCCCATTCACTCCTGATCTGAGGCACCAATTCCTAGAGTTAAGAACAGAAAGAGTGGTTTGTAAAATATCTATATTTGGAACAAGGAGTTTGCACAAACTGCCTTGTAGTACAGATCACCAGGCCTCCAAACTTCAGTCAGTTTAATTAATTGACAGAAGTTTTAATCACAGATTAAAATTTGCATCCCAATTAATCAGTGGAGCTGACTACAAGTAAAGTCTGAGACTTGAGACTCTTGAAGAACACACAGGCCCTGCAATACACAGAATGAAGAAGTGGAGAAAGCTTAAAATAAAACAAACAGATTTTCTTCCAGTATATACATATAGCCTGAAAGGCAAACAATGTGCTTTCCTGCATCCTTCTGTTACAACAATATAAATCCCGGGCAACTTTTAAAGCAGCATCTTCTGCACAGTTGGTGAGAGGGAGGGAAGCTCTTACAATAAAGCAATTTACACTGAACCTCTATTCTTCATGGATTTTCACCTGAAGTTACTCAAGTGGCCACCAGTCTGGTCAATCACCAACCCCACCTCTGATAGCTTTAATCAGCCAAGAAGGGCAAGGGTTCAGAGGGCATGCGGTCAGACACATTCTGGCCCAGCTTGCCACCAGTCTGCATCACCTATAAGTGGGATTTGCACTCAAAACATCAAGGTCTGCAGAGAGATGAATTATTTTATCTTCAAAGCACTTCCCAAGTGCCAAGCACAGGGCTAGCAAAGCCTCTTGCACAATACTTCCCAAGCACCCACAACTAGATTTGACAGGTGTCAATCACCTGACATCATCATAAAATCAGATGATTGACCAGTCTGTACCCCTGCCTACCCATCAAAGCACGTCTGCAGAGTTGAGGGGAGATGAAGGTCTGGGTTGCTGAGTGAGAAATATTCCCTAGCCCTGCTGCATATTCACAGACTTCTGAGGGTGGTAAGTATAGGAAGTCATACTGAGAAACCTCTGGACTGTGAAAGTAACATTTGCTTATGCTTAAAATGTAAGTTTCCCCCAGGCATCTGGTTGGCCTCTATGAGAACAGGATGCTAGACTAAATGGGTCATTGGCCTGATCCAGCAGTCTCTTTTTATTTGTGCCTTTTTTCAGATCCTCAGGAAACAAAGCTTGACTGAGAATTTGCATTGTGTGCACTTATTTTACTAATTTATCATCTAAAAGCTACTCAACAGACCAAAAACATTTCCAACTCCTATATGTCAGTGAAGGAATTTCAATTCTAAACAATGTATTTAAAAAGAAACACTTGTGGCAATGACTTTCAGTTAAAGTAAGCTTACGAGGATAAAAGTGACCAAGAATTATCTCAGTTTAATATAGTGTTCATAAATGCCAAGTACCCCATTTTCCCTGGGAAACCCCTGTATTTTCTTTCAGTTTCCCGCAGGTGTCCCAAATGGCAAAATACCCTGTATTCCCCCAGATTACGGAGCTCCTGCCAGCAGCCATGTTCTTCTGGTGCCTCACTGGCACCAGAAGTTGCTTCTACGCACTTCCAGACATGCGTAGAAGCGATGTCCGATGCTGCTGTGCCCATTTCCAAAATGTCTGCAGCGCCAGAAGTCACTTCTACGCATGTCCGGAAGTGTGTAGAACCGACTTCTGGCACTGTGGACATTTTGGAAATGGGCACAGCAGCATCGGACATCGCTTCTTCGCATGTCCGGGAATGCGTAGAAGTGACTTCCGGTGCCACGGTGCTACTGATCCCGGATTTTTCAATCCAGAACTTGGCACCTATAATCGTGTTGTCCTGAAGTACATGGACTCGTAAACAAACAAACAAAAAGATTTCTGTGGCTTCACATGGAAAATATTTTCCTCTCTTTTCTCCAAACTTTTATTTTATTATTGACTAAAATAAAGCATATGCCAAATATCATAAACATGTTGCCAAGTAAAAAGAACACTCAGAAAAAAAAAGCCTGCAATGATAGCTATGCGGACTTCAAGGAAACTTGACTACTGATCATGAGCTGAGGTCCTAAATTCACCTGTTTTGAACCAACTTCCCCTAAAATGAGCAAAATGATGCACCGGCTTCTTTTAAGTGCAGCCTAAAGAAACTGTTGTCTGCCACTTCTAATTGAAAAAATCAAGAAAGAAAATTTCCTATTGCAATTTTCCAATCGTTTTAGTGTCCAGGTTTACTTAACATTCTGGTGTGTGGATGGTGTGATCTCCTGGGAACAAACAGCACCTGAATACCACCCACGGCCAATAAAGAGATTTCAGTGGAAGCCTCTTTTTGGAGCAAAACAAAATCACAACTCTCTTAATATTTTTCCTTACATTATGAATTGTTTTCCCCTTAAAAGGCAGACTCCAGATGGTGCCGTCTACCAAATTAAAATCATTTTAATGGCTGGTTAAATGTGGAGCTTAGGTTACTTAATGGAGTCCTTGGGAAACTGATGCAGGAACTAACCCAGCCCCTGCCCCCACATTGTCATTAAAACGCCTTGCAATTAGATTTATGCAGAGCACTGGGTTTTGAGATGCATTAAGAACTAGGCTGCAGATTAATTTTTCATTATATGATTTTTATTTTTTTACAAAAGGAATTAGAGAAAACCATTTATGTGCATTTTTAGGATTAAAAAGATCTTTCTAGCTTTTTAGTCATGCAAGCAGTTCTTGTGACTTACTTTGGCTCACATTCTTTGCAAGATCTATTGACAGCTGGTTGCACAGCAATGCTGTGATGGGAACATTTAGGACTCAGGTGTTTAAATTCTAGAACTTCAGGTGTAGCCAATTCTGCTTACAGGGCTGAAAGTAACCAAGACTTATATCCGTTTAATATTGTGTTTTCCTGAAGTGTGTGGACTTGTAAACCATAGGAATAATTGGCTTCACATTGGAAATGTTTTCTTTCCTCCATTTTTTAGTTCTATTTTATTACTGACTAGAACAAGGTATGTATGGTTATAGACCGCTAGAAAAAAAATCTTCTGGGACCACTTTTTTCAATATACATATTAATCGTAATGACAAACATTAAATAAATAAATAAAATGTAGAGTTTTTAAAGACATTGGACATTCTCCAAAATACATTCCTGCTTAGGCAAGAGAAGCTTTAAAAGGTATTGCTAAAACACTATGGCAACAACAAAACTGCAGCAGAATTTGATGCAGCATGTCTTCGGCTGAGTACAGTAATACCTCTGGTTACGAACCGTTCTCCTTACGAATGCTTACGAGCTCTGCTAACCCGGAAGTAGATGCTCCTGGTTGCGAACTTTGCCCTGGGATGCGAGCAGAAATCTGGTGCCAAAGGCGCACACACAGCAGGAGGCCCCATTAGCACCTCAGGTTAAGAACGGTTTCCAGTTGAGAACGTACCTCCGGAACTAATTAAGTTTGTACCCAGAGGTACCACTGTACAGTAAAGGGGAACACTGTCCTGATCCTAAGAAGAGTTGCTTGCAATGCTATGGAAACCAATATTTCAAGTGTGATGTTTTGAATTGCTTGACCACATAAGTCGCTGCAAAAGACTAGGCTGCAGGAGGTACACGTGAAAAGAACCCTCGTGCATCCTTAGAGGTGCAGTTTCGTGATAGTATTCTACCACTACTTCACCACTATGTTTGATTGGTCCCAGGGCTGTTATCCTGAGAACACTTTGCATTGGCAGAATCCCAATGTGATACAAGGTTATTAAAGTGTACTCATAAGACTTTCACCATTAACAAGTGGAAATAGCAAATAATATTCCATAAGATGAAAAAACAAACAAACCCACACACACAGAGAGAAACCCCAAGCAGATCAAAATGATGCTGTGGCATGAACTACAAAATGTATTTTTTAAATTAAAAATATATATAACAAGAAGCAAGTGTTTTCCTGCTTTTGTTGTTCAGTTGCTCAGTGTTACATATTTAATCAGTTCAAGTATTCAGCATCACTGATGATCTATTACTGTGCTTAAAGCCAGATCCCTGGGTGACAGATCAGAATGAAAGGTCAAAGAACTCTACTATTCAAAGCATTACAGTTCAACCACTTATAAATCACTGGCTGTGTGTATAGATAATTAGGTCTATTAGTGTGGTGCAGCTGAAAAGCTTTTCCGTTGCATGAGTTTCTAAGTCCCTCAAATAACAGTGGGATTATTTACCATGGAGGCCTCCACATGCACACATATGCCTCCACATCGGAAGGGAAAGTGGCTCTACAACTGTAGTCTGCACACAGAGAGGAGCAACATCCTTCCAGTGGCAATCCCCTGCTGCGCCTGATGGAACTTAACCTTGGAAAGAAACATGTGAGGGAATGCAGCTGAGAGAGAAAGTGGAAATGCTTCCTAGCAGCAACTACATGTGCTGGTTAGATACAAACAGATGATGGTCAATACATGGCAAATGTATCTTTCCATCAGCTCACTGGCTCAGTGCATACAACACACACAACCACGGTTAGAAGTGCAAGCCATGATGCGATGCTTTAATCTGTGTCAAGTTCCAAGTGTGCACACTAATTTGGATTGAGTAGGAAATGGAAATCCTAATTAGGGATGGACAAAACAGGTCGATTTCTGTTTCTCTCAGATTCTCGTTTTTCCAGTCTTAAGTCCAGTTCTCCAGATTTCCTCATCAGCTTCATTTTTTTTAAAGAAAAAAACCCACCCAACTTCTAATGAAAATTTCTCAGCATTTTTGCAATAATTTTTTTTCACTATATATTTGTACAGTATATGCATTTTCCCTAACATAATGCATTAAAAATTCATTAATATATTGCTGCATGCTGCTCCAATCTCCAAGTGGTGTAGGATTCCAGGGGTTCCAGCTTACCTAGGCTTTGGTTTCCTCAGAATGAGGGACAACAGAGACTTCACCCACAGTCACAACCTTGGATTCAAACAGAAATCAGGAATGGCTCTGCTTCTCAGCTGCCCAGCCTGCAGCTTCTAGTTCACACACACACAACTCAACTCTCTCATTCTAACTAACAGACGTTTGAGGGATTGGAGTCCCCCCCCCCCATTTGTCCTTTGGCACAGAGCCACTTCCTTTGTTACCTTAATGAACCATACTTGGGGCATTACCAATAAACTTGCTTAGCAATTTGAGTCTCTGCTGGATCCAGAAATTGGACAGACATACAGCCTATCCCCATCCCTTAAACTCACAATGCTGTGCATTTATTTGCACACCGCGGTATACGCATTTTTGTGCATATGGCTGGAAAGATGCATTGCAAAATTTAAAGAAGTACAAATTGTCCTTGCTGAAGAATGAAGGCTCAAAGGAGGATTCTGTGTGATGTTCAGACTGCTGCAGTAAATATTCAAATCACTAGCTTATGGCACTTCAGGCAATACACACAACTGATTTCAACAACAAATATATAACTCCCCAAGTTTCAGATGTTGATCCAGCACTGAAACACACCCTTGCTATCCCATATAGAGGAATGGGGCAGGCTCAACCTAGTGCAGCAAGTGTTTTTACAATCTCTCCCTATGCCTAGTAGGTGGAACCATCTGTTCTCTCCTTCTCTGGTATCTCTTGGTGTCTCTGCCCCCTGAGAAATGGGTGAGCATCTGACAGCACCAGGGTAGGTGGCACAACAGGCACCAAAACGCTGACAGCTGTGAAGAGGAAGATGGGGACGGAGGAGAAGGCGGCTCTCATCATGGAGTCAGGTAAGGTGAGAGACCAAGTTGAAGGGACTCCCCCCCCCCCAAAAAAAACCTCACTACCGGTATCAAGTTGTCCCAATTCTAGGAGATCTCTGGTCCCTCCTGGAGCCCTCCCCTGGGTCCTCAGCAAACTCCCCACCCTAACTCTGCATCATCCGATCTCGGCCACCCCACAACACAAATGATACAAATTTGGAAGGATTGTGGTGTTTCAGTTTGCATATTGTTTTAGAAATTGGGCAAATTTGCTTTTGAATGCAAACTGAATCAAATTTCTCCACCATCCCAAAATCCCGAGCACACTTTTGCTTGGGATTAGTTAACAAAAATGTAAAATGGAAGAGACTGGTATAGAAAACACCCGAACAAAGAGAGCTCCTTTGCAACTGGTTATTCAGACTTGGCAGCAATCCATTAGGTGCCACATGATCTATGATCAGATAATCTGGAAGTGAATAATCCCACAGTGCTAGAATAAATTGCACAGGCTGGCTATGTACACCCACTTATTCTCATCACACGCTCCCTTTCTCCCGTCAGTAAGGGTTTTCCTCCTTACTAATGAAGTCTCCACCCCATCACAACTTCCCAGTTTAAATGTCACTATAGATCCCAGCTGCTTTTATCGCAACCGACAAACTACTCAGAGATAGTTCCATTGAAGCTGATTGCATTGCATGAGATCACAGACAAAATCTGCTCTCAAACAGCTGAAACCCCAATGCATAACTACCACTGCTGGACCTCTCTTGTTCGCTACTTCCAAATAAGAATGCGAACTTGGAAAGCTTAAAGGATGCAATCTGATTTTAGAATTTGGATGCTTATTTTTGGCACCTAAACAAAAACAGAGACTATGAGACCAAGTGATCTGAGGTTGGCCACCGTCAGCTAGTTTCTGTAGATATTGTGCCATGCATGCCTCTCATCCAGTGGAATCCTATACATGCCTACTCAAAAGTAAGCCTCCCTGAGTTGAATTCCTGGTAAATGGAAATAGCTTTGCAGCCTGTTTCTCTCCCCTAGACTCCAGCTGCCCCTCTCACTGCAATATTATTATTCCACATTCCAGAGTGCCTCTCAGCCACAAGCATGTTTACAATTCTTATCTCATTTATCCCTTCCTTCGCTTTAATTTAAACTGAGATTTGCCCCAGACCACCCAGCGAGCTGAGAAGGAACATAAAACCACTACACATCGTCACACACAGCCTGCTGCTACCACAAACGCAAGCTGATGTCGATTACCCAGCAGCAGCACAATCCTAAAACACTTCTAACTTGCAAGCTGTCGCAGTTATTTCCATGGAACTTTCTTCAACCCAAGTACTGTAATGCCGCTGCAGCCCTAGGCAGGCTGACTTGGGACCGCAAATGCTGCTTAATATCGTGGGAGAAAGTGTAACTAGGATAAGGCTGCACCTGCTCTTTGAATCACAGCCTAAAAGCAGCAGTCCCCGAATCACTGGTTTATAAACATTCTCACGCAGCAGAAATGGCAAATCCGTGAGATCCTTTAGGAATGAAGTAGATTATGGATCTTTTATCAGTCTGTTATTCCCAGGCTATTTGTGCCCCCTCTCCCGTCTCTCTTTCAGATTACTGCTCTTTATCCACCGCCACGGACAAACCGCTTCCGGGCATGTGTGCGCCCGCTGCCCCTTCCACCCTCTATTTAGGAGCTCAGCCTACCCCTGAAAGTTGACATTCTCTCCCATTCCCACCTTGCACCTGTTTTATTTAATTTCAGCAGATCCAATTCTGGGTCCCTATATTCACGGACAGAGTCACGTCTGCCAAACCATCGTCGGGCATAAAAGCCGTGCCTCTGAGCATCTGCAGAGTGCACACTGCTGGATATCCGCAGCCAGGCACCACCAACACCACCTCCTCCTCTCCCCACTACACTTTCGGCTTTCCGGGAAGAGTTCAGCGTTGCAGTTTCTCCCGCATCACACAATCAAGGCTGCGACCCTTTTTTCTCTCCACTTACCAGAGAGGCAGGTCCCCCGGACAGTGGCAGCAGAGTCGTCCCTCTTTCGAGCTTTTTCGGATCCTTCCAGGTGGCGCGCCCCCGCTGGCGGCTTCGCGCACTGCAGCGCGAAAGCTGAGGAGGACCCCACGCTCCGAAAGGCAGCCGGCTGAGGCGCCGAGTCCAAACGAGCTGGTCCTGGCAGCGGCGTCGAGCCCACAGCGCCCCACTTTCCCTCTCCTCAGCTTGGCTTAGAAGAGAAGAATGGGGAGCACCGGCCGGCGGGCAGGGAGGTGGTGCGCGTGGGAAAGCGCAATGGGGGGGGGGAAGAACCAATACGTCGCAAAGAACAAACACAAAAAAAGGCTTCCTGGTGGCAAGGGAGGCGCAGAGAGAGAGAAAGAGGCAGCCCCAGAGCGAGCAGCTTCTAGTTCAGGGAGTCCCTCACACAGGCGAGGAGGAGAGAGAGAGAGAAACAGCAGCAGCAGCGAGAGGAGGAGCAGAAGTGGCGCCGGAGAGGGCAGCGCGCGAGCATCGCCGGCAATGCGCATGAGCCCAGCTCGGCGAGGCTCAACACCACAGGCGCTGCTGGCGGCGGCCAAATGGCGAGGGAGGAGGCATTCCGGGCTCTCGGCGGGGAAGAAAGCCAGCCGAGGCTGCAGGCACCTTTCTCGCCCCCCTGAGAGGATTCCCCGGCCCGCAGCTTAGCCAGCCCCTCCTGCTTGCTCTCTCGCCGCTGTCCTGCCTGCTTTCTTCTCCCTCTCCACTCACCGGGCCCCCTCACGCTGCACCGTGTCGCCTTCGATAACGGGAGTCGCCGCGTTCAGACGTGCGCTGAGGAGGAGGAGGAGGAGCGCTGACCCTCTGCTCAACTTTCAGTCGGGTCAACGTTCACAATGCCCGACGCCTTCCAGAGACGGCTGCTGTTGCTGTGGGAGGGCGCTGGGCAAATGGAGCTCGTCTGACGAGAGCGAGGCAGGTACACGCACGCACACACACACCGAAGAGATTGCCAGGTCCTCAGCCTGGCAGGCGAGAGCGGCGGAGGCGGCATTTAGTGGGTCAGTGGGGCGAGACGTCGGGGGCGTCGTGGTGACCTGGGGATAATCCAGGGTCACGTGCTTTTAGGCATTATTCTCTCTATACTGTACATTTAGGTGATTAAATAGAGCGGGGGCGATCCCAACCGGGCAGTGCTGCGTCCCCGTGTGACGTGAAGTCAATGGAGAGCTAGATTGCACCGTGCCTCGAGAGAACATATGGATTACTGCAGTCTACCTACCGGTAAATGGAAAAGGCACTGCCTGCCATTCCTCAAGCGGTGGAGAGGCCCTGTTCCCCAACTGGGAGATGGTTTAACTCGCTGTGAAAAGAAAAAGTTCAAACTCTGCCCCAGCAAGCTTTCTGGTAGTGATTCGTATTGTCATCATAAAGCACCTACCATTTTGAAAGTGTTGCACATATGTTAAAAGCGAGTAGGGAGAGTAGAAAGCAAGCATTACAGCAGTTGTTCCATCCATAGCCTATAGCTTGGGGCCACGTTGCTCTCTATCCCCTTGCCATGATGGTTTTCCTGGAAAGCAGCAGGTGCATCCTTCCAGAGTAATTACTACAGAGTAATTTATTTATTTATTTATTTTAAAAATGGTATGGGTTTCAGTACTAGCTGTGGGAGGAACATGGTGGTGTCCCTGTTGATCCTTGATAGGTGAGGCTGGAAAATAAGGAAATCATCAGCTCAGAGTGGCAGAGTTCAGAAGACGGGTGTGCAAAAAAAATGTGCCTCTGCCACTAGAGGATTTCCCTTTCTTCTAGTACTTTTTTCTTCTCGGTTTCCAGTTTAGTACCATGGGACTACGCCAGCCGTGTTACACTGCATATTTGCCACTTGATCTTGCAGGCATCAAATGGCAGGTGTGGATTTAAGAACTTGCCATGAGCCTTCCTCAAAAGTGAATTCACAAGGGTGTGAGATCAGACTTCTATACAGATACAATCTGTATGCAGATGTGGGAGTGATTCTCAGACCTGCAAAATGAATCATATAAATAATGTGTAATTAATAGCCTTTAACGAGTAACATTTTGATAAAGCTGGATGGACAGTTGGATCAGCAGCCATACAACTCAGAGAGGCTTAATTCTGAGTAATCATGTTTAGGATTGCTGTGCTAAGCCTCTTTTGGCTCCAATTCAGAAGAAAAGCCAGGTGGCAAAATGAAAGAGACCTGTTATTTTCTAGCTTAACTGAAGCTATGATTTGAAAATGCTACTGGGCTGCTTTTTGTTGGCAAGGTATTCCAAGGTGTGCGGCTAAAAATAGAACTGGATATTTTCTTTCCCTTAGGCACTTCTGTGCATGGCAGAGAGCACCACCAGGGAGAAAATGAGCCCCCAACACTGAATGCAAAACTGCCCTGTTTCACGAGCCAACTGTCAAATGTTTGGAATTCTGCCTCAATAAAAATAATGAGTTATCTAAAGTACATGCACTTTGGGAGAATTTGTTTCAAGTTCATTACATTCCAATTTTTTAAATACATTTCCAATGAAATGCAAGTAACTATACGGAATTCAAAGAAGCCATCCATCCATCCTGCACGCTAAAAATAATCCTGCATGCACATATACACAATTAAAATGGTTATTGAATTTCCACATGTGTTTTCTTAAAGCAACTGCATCACTATGCTCTCCAACACTGCAAGTCTATACATTGCAAGCATCAGAAGTAAGCCTGGTTTAGTTCAATGTGGCTCACTTCCCCCCTGGTAAGTAGGCATAGGGTTGCAGATCTAATGACTTTTTTGCCTGACACTGCAACTACACCAGCAGCCGCACTGGGACTCACTTAAATGCACAAAGCTTTTCTCCAACTAGCTTTAGCTCAGCCTGCAATTTGTCACTCCCAGTGGTGTAACGGTAAATGTTGAAGTACAGGACTCATCGTGACAGCTCCCACAGTCATACCCCCAAAGAGAATCCAAAAATGCAGACATCTGTGTTGATCCATTATTATATCATCAACAGCAGCAGCATGTGGCATAATGCCCAACTTATTAAGATCATCATGACTCCAGTCTTATGCATATTGTTTCCTGGAAGCAAGCAAGCAAAATAAATTCACCTTTGAAGTGACTGCATAGGTTCAACTTGCAAAACACACTGAGATTTAACAAAATATATTCAGCCAGATGAAATGCAATTTCAGTTTTTTAATTAGAAATGCAAACAACCAAATGCAAACAAAACGAATGCAAGTGTTATCATTTAAACAGTGTAAAGTAGGAACCCCTTAAAAGAAAAGACATATGCAGTCTCTGCTTGTTTTTCTTACTTATTCTCCAGTTTCCTCTGTGCTCAGGCAGATTTTGCTAAACTACAACACCCATTATCCCAGGCCAGCAACACCTGGAGGGCCAAAGGTTCCCCACTCCTGCTCTCTGCTTCATTTTCACCTCCCTCATCTGCCAGATCAAGGAGGGTTGATCAATCATCACCCCAATGCTTCAGCAGCTGGCACCATCACGCCTGAAAAACATCCCAGAGCAGCACTTTCCTGTGCCCTGCCTTCCACTACACTGGTCATTCCGCTCCCTTGGGGTTTTCCCCATTGCTCCTAGATGAAAGCCTGAGAAGAAACTACACAATACTGAGGCAGCTTGTACATGAGAGAGGCTATGACAGGTTGTAGGCTCAGCTCTCTGGGTTAATCTTCAGCCTTCAGACCCCCTGGCCCTTTAACTTAGAACTAAAGACAGAGAGTTGATTGTGCTGCCTGAGATAGTGTCAGTGTGTGCTGTCATTTCCCTTGGACGTCTGGGAATCAGCCCCACACATTCCTCACTGCTGCTTCCCGAGTAAGCAAAGAGCCCTGCATGTCCAGGGAGAGCAAAGGCAGTGAATCCCAGGAACATAGGAAACTGCCTTATCCCAAGTGAGATATTGGCCTATCTAGCTTAGTACTGTCTAAACCAAGCTTCCTCAACCTCAGCCCTCCAAATGTTTTGAGGCTATAATCCCCATCATCCCTGACCACTGGTCCTGCTAGCTAGGGATCATGGGAGTTGTAGGCCAAAAACATCTGGAGGGCTGAGGTTGAGAAAGCCTGGTCTATACTAAATGGCAGCAGCGGCTCTATAGGGTTTCAGGCAGGATTCTCTCCCAGGCCTACCTGGAGATGCCAGGGATTGAACCTGGCACCTTCTGCATGCAAAGCAGATGCTCTACCAGTGAGCCACGACCCACCCCCAATGGAAATTATGATGGCTACCCATCACAATCCATTCTTTGCCTTCCACCTTAAGACCAAAGGATATCAGATTCATAAGATACCAGTGCTATGGCGAGAGGTGGGATGGATGGGGTGGGCAACAAGAGCAGGGTTTTTTGTATCTTATCTGTTGGGGGTACACTTTCCCCCTCCAGATTAATGCATTATTATATAACAAAGAATAAAAAGTTTTGGTAGCAACCTGACCTTGTAAACAGGCACACGCACACTTCACTATACTGCCAATTCAATCTGACTGTTCCTGGCAATAAAGTTTAAAGAGCTTTGTTTCAGGATCGGTGCCTTAATTAGCCCTAGGGCTTTTATAACGCAAAGAAAAGCAGGAGAGAAACAGCCATTACAAGTTTTTATCAGCGTGATGAATGATACCGACTAATAGAAAAGAAATAAGGAAACAAAGATGTACCCTATCAGGCTTATATGATGCTGAAAAGTTAATGTGGCAAATCTGAAATGAGCAATCATTGAAATACCCTAAAGGAGAAGATAGGTCCTGTTTTAAATGCACATTTCAAACAATGTTGTAAGTTAGGAAAATCTTTATCACTTCTAGTGTAATTATGTTGCTTCTTATTGGCCTCTCAGTGCTTTCTTTCTTTCTTTTTTATGCACGGGATTTTGGTGATGCCCCACATGCCACTTCCTTGTCACATCTGAACAGGCAAGAAAATGCATAATGCATGTATTTATTTATTTTTAAGTTTCTAGATGTCAATGGCCCAGGGCACTAAGAAGCAAGCAAAATATATCTTCTCTGCAGGCATGGAGAAAAGTTAGACATAGCTGCTAATGCCCTGCATTTTGGATCGACACAACTACCAAATGCCAGCACAAATAAAAAGCTCTTGAGGTTCTTTGAAATAAATAATGGCAGATCTATTGGTTGAATCATGGGAGGAGAAGCTGTGGAATGCAATTCATTGGCAATGGAGTAGTCTGGATGCTCCAGTGAACAAAGGATAGCAATGTTAGACTAAACTGCAAATATGGGATCAGCCTGTCCTCTCTGCTTACCCTGACTCACTTCATACCATTGAATTATATCATTATTGCTTCTAAGCAGTCTCCCTGCAGCGTGGCCTAGTGGTTGGACTAGGACTTGGGAGACCAGGGTTCAAATCCCCGCTCAGCCATGAAGTTCACTGGATGACCATGGGTTAGTCACTGCCTCTCAGCATAACCTACCTCACAGGGTTGTTTGTGCGGCTAAATTGAGGAGGGAGAGAACCATGTACCCCACCCTGAACTTGGAGGAAAAAAGTAATATATGGATGCAATAAATAAATATTATAATATCCATACAGTGGATAAAATGAATTAATTTTGAATGCGGGAGTGTTCCATTGGGCATGTGCTTCTTGCACTCATCAGATGCACTGACTCGCTTTTCAAGGCTCTCTGTGACAATCAGTGCACCAGAAACATGCCTGAAGTGGCAAAGTTCCCCAGTATGGCATTAGCTCACATACCAGGCACCCCCAAACTGCAGCCCTCCAGATGTTTTGGCCTACAACTCCCATGATCCCTAGCTAACAGGGCCAGTGGTCGGGAAAGATGGGACTTGTAGTCCAAAACATCTGGAGGGCCGAAGTTTGGGGGTGCCTGTCACATACTACGGTATTGTGTTATGTAAGGCTTTGCAAGTACTTGGCCAGCACCCCACCCCTGCCAAAATAAACAAAAAACAAAAAGCCTCCCTATGAGGGAAGGAGAAATCGTTGCTTCCCAGTTCTGAGCTCCGTCGACAACTTAGGGCTAAATTAAACACTACTTGGAGGGTTTTTTTTACATCATCCATCAAGGGTCACCACCATTGTGTCTCTCAGATGTTGCTCATAGCTGCCAAGTTTTCCCTTTTCTCGCGAGGAAGCCTATTCAGCATAAGGGAAAATCCCTTAAAAAAGGGATAACTTGGCAGCTATGGATGTTGCTGGATGAGACAGCTACCATCTCCAACATTCTCTAATGGGTATTAGACTCCACCGACATCTGGAAGATAGCACATTGGCAAAGGTGGTAGTCAACTAAGTTCTATTCAGAGTAGACACAATGAAATGAATGGATCTTAGTCATACTCATTAAATTCAGTGGGTCTACCCTTAGCTGACTCCCACCTAAGGCTACCAAATGACACAGTGCAGGCACAGATTTGTGCAGTTCTCTGAGGTTCTTTTGCTGGAAAGCGACCAGCAACACGTGCTTGCTTATGAGGTTGGAAGTGTGTGTTTATATCTGTGGAAGGTGCAGAAGCCTACCATATGGCCCATCTTGCATAAAAGCTGTTCAATGTTCTTATGAATATTCTAGCAGCCCAGCTACTCTCAATTTGTGGTTAATTCCCAAACGACTTTCTCGCACAACAGTGAAGTAGCACGTGTGCTTCTGTCTATGCTGCAGAGGCTTATTCCAGAGCAGTGTTCTGTTTTAGCTGTTCTTCTGTGGTTGTTGTGAAACATATCAAGGACTGGGACATCAGATTAAGGATTCTTTTCAGAGTTGTGGCCTGGTTTGCACATCACACTAAGCCAATCCATGGCTTTGCATCAACATGCAGGCTCCTGGAGAGGAAGTTGCAGCCACTTCCCCCCCCTCCCTCCCTAGTTGTTCTGCTGTTGAGCTGAGCTAAGCCATAGTTCGGTTTAGCCTGTCATTTATACCTGGTTTTGTGGTTTAGCTCTCTCCAGGATAGCCATGGGCTGTAGCCAAGATCTGTCCTGTGGTTTACAGCTAATGGTAAATCAATTCTGTGAGGAACCAAAATTGAAAGATTTTCACATCCCTTTGCATGAAGGGCTCTAATCTGGGGAGCAAGGGTGCACATTTTGATCACATTTTGGTTTACACAAGGAGATGTCCCATGTTCCTCTGAAGAAGAAGTGTTAATTATAGAGCTGGAAACTGGTATGTGGTGAAGGGTTATGAAATTTTCTATCAAAGTATGGGTCTAGCAGAGCAATAGCATTCTAGCTGTCAAAAGATCACCATTAAGGAGTTTACCGAAAGACCAAACCATGAGTGTTTTTTCAGCTTATGGCTTAAATGTCTTATGGTCTTATTTAAGTGTGTTCATAGGCTTAAAGGTTTTTAAACCTTTGTGGCTTAGTGAAGTGATACAGGATGGAATGGTCTCCTATATATTTTTTAAAAATAAAAAAGAGGTAAAGGAATAGGCGATCTGGGGCTTAGGACAAAAGACCAAGGGTTTATGGTCCCTAACAAAAACCCTGACAGGAAGCATTGGGGAGGAGACATCCATTTTCTGCAGCTTGCTAAGAACAGAGTTGTATAAGCGTACTTAGAACAAGGCACTCAGTGCATGTACAGAATGGAACTCAGTTTATAAAATACAGGGCACCCACCTACACACACATGCCCTCAAAATCTGCTCCGGAGGCTTGAGGGACCCCCCCAAGGAGATTTTGGGGGTGCATTTTGGCGGGGGGGGGGAGGAAGGTGAAGCCCTGTTACGCAAGCAAAAGTCAACTTGCACAATGTTAGATTCCTTCCAGAATAAAAGACCTTCCATTCAACATCAAGTCTGCAACTGCTTTATCTTACTGAGGTTTATACACTGTGACTAAAGGTGGCTGCATGATGGGTAATTGATTATGAATAATATCCATGATGACATTGTTGTTGCATCTGGATGCAATTTTCCATCATCACCAAAGCCACAGAGTTCTATTATTTTTAAAAACTCTTTAAAGCAGGTGTGGGAATCCTTTGGCATTTTGGATGTTGCTGAACTATAAATCCCATCATCTCTGGCCATGGGCCATGCTTGCTAGAGCTGATGGAGTTGTAGTTCTGCAACACCTGGAAGGTCAAAGGTTCTCCCACATCTGCTTTAAAGATTGGTCTTTAACACATAAGTGCTCAGATACTCATTTAAAAGTGACCAGCACGAACATCTTGCTACTGTATTTCCAAAATCAACAAATATTTTCCAAAGTCAACGACCTTTGCTTTCTCTAGCAAGGTTCCCACCAAATCTATTATGTCTGGACAGATGATGCCATAATGCTTCTGCTGCAAGATTAGAGCTAGAGAAATAGGGGGAAACTCTTGGCCATTTTTATTAAAGTTCATCCATACAAGTGATTGGTGAACTCAATGGGCCTTGGCAAAAACGTGCAAGTTGTTAGGAGGGACCTCCTTCATTGTACCGGAATGAAATTGCCACTAGCAAATATATCTTATATAGCTCTCTTGCAGCCTTAAAAAAAAAAACTTCAGAAAACCTGGATAGCTTCATGCAGGGCAATTCATTTCTCAAATCAATGACAAAGTGCATTATGGCTGATATGTGCAAAATAAATTCTGCCAGACAAGACTGGCAATCTAAATGAACCAATCACTGTTGGCTCTTTGTCTTCTTTAATGCCAAGTGCTTATGGATTGCTAAATTTAGTATTTCCATTTGAAAACTGGCCTGCCTTGAGGCCAAGCCCTTCAACTGTCAAGATTTATCTCAAGAGCTTCTAGCATCAAAGTTAAGTTTCAGAGAAGCCTCACCATTGAATGGAATACCCTAAGCAGCTTGGGACTGAGTTACCTGAAGTTATGAGAGCCCATCTTTTCATTAAACATCAGCTGTTGGGACAGCTATTTTTTTACTGGTAGTAGGGAAGTAGCCCTACTACAAAAATTAACGTATAAATTGAGATCTTCTGGAAGTCGAAAGAGTAAAGACAATTTCTGTCAGTCTAGGACAACTTTATTGCTTATGAATATGATAATGATTGCCTCCCACAGCCTTTTTAATGTTGTGGTTAATAGAATAAGGAGAAACTCATGGAGCTCTATAAGCGTCTGTCTGTTGACTGAACAGCTCACTTCCCCTGCAAAATAAATAAAGGGTATTTTGTTAGCGGTGTCTTTTAATTCTTTACATGTTTGATGTGACTCCTTTTTATGCTAACTATAAAGAATGTACTGTCTGTGCTTATTTACTAATGTTATTTTATTTTAAATTATTGCCTGTATTATTCTTTACTGTTCCTGATTATAAAAATGAATAACAATCACAAACACACACAGACAGACAGACAGACAGACAGACAGACACACACCTTTTGCACCCCTCTTGTATGCACCTTCTGAGATAAGGTTTGGTGACAATGGGCAAGAGGGTCCTCTCAGTGGTGGCACCCCATATCCCTTCCCCAAGAGATTAGATGATCTTCCTCTTTATTTGCATATTGCCAGCAATTCCATACATAATTGAATGTAGGTGCTACTATTTGTGTTTTGCTGCTGTATTTAGTCCAGTAACTTATGCTTGAATGGTTAGATTATTTCTATTTGTAAGCCACTTTTACCAACTCCTATGTTGGAGGGGAAAAGCAGGGTATACATTTTGAAAATAAATAATAAACAATCCAGATCCGTTAAGCTGAAAGCAGTCTACCAACTATCCCTGCGATCTACCAGCTTCCAGGTAACACCTTGTTTTTAAAACTCTCAGAAGGGAAGCAAAAACATTAGTTGAATTAAAGTCTGATGGACCACCACACTTGGCTTGTGGTGACATGTGGCATGCAAGCTGTAAAAGTCTGTCCTAACCTGCAGGCTGAATTATCTGAAGGCTTGTCCAGACAGTAGTTTATTGTGTGATTGTATCTGTTTGCCTTCCTATTTAACTTGCATGGTCCACATGACATCACTCTCAGACAACACCAGTTTCACTTCTCCCCCACTGTAAATTTGGGTTAAACCAATACAGAGATAAACCAGAAAATTGGGGGAATTGGGTTCCAAACTACTCCCCAGGGTCAGTGTTTTTGAGTAAGTGGATCAATCTTTAGCAGTACATTGAGAACATACATAAATTTTATAAAACTACCAGTACTCAGAAAAACCTAGAAACTTGAATAAGGATTTAAGTGAAAGATACAATTCTATACCCACTTACTTAGGAATAGGTCCACTCAACTTGGTGCAGCTTCCTTTTGCGTAGACCCACACAAGATCATGCTGCAAAGATACAATCCTATAACAAACTCAGCAGAATAGAAATCTTACTAATATCAGCGTTGTTTAGTCGTTTAGTCGTGTCCGACTCTTCGTGACCCCATGGACCATAGCACGCCAGGCACTCCTGTCTTCCACTGCCTCCCGCAGTTTGGTCAAACTCATGTTCGTAGCTTCGAGAACACTGTCCAACCATCTTATCCTCTATCGTCCCCTTCTCCTTGTGCCTTCAATCTTTCCCAACATCTTTTCCAGGGAGTCTTCTCTTCTCATGAGGTGGCCAAAGTATTAGAGCCTCAGCTACAGGATCTGTCCTTCCGATGAGCACTCAGGGCTGATTTCTTTAAGAATTGGATAGGTTTGATCTTCTTGCAGTCCATGAGACTCTCAAGAGTCTCCTCCAGCACCATAATTCAAAAGCATCAATTCATCGGTGATCAGCCTTCTTTATGGTCCAGCTCTCACTTCCATACATCACTACTGGGAAAACCATAGCTTTAACTATATGGAACTTTGTCGGCAAGGTGATGTCTCTGCTTTTTAAGATGCTGTCTAGGTTTGTCATTGCTTTTCTCCCAAGAAGCAGGAGTCTTTTAATTTCGTGACTGCTATCACCATCTGCAGTGACCAAGGAGCCCAAGAAAGTAAAATCTCTCATTGCCTCCATTTCTTCCCCTTCTATTTGCCAGGAGGTGATGGGACCAGTGACCATGATCTTGGTTTTTTTGATGTTGAGCTTCAGACCATTTCTAAGGAAATATTTTTAGGATATGAATATTATTGTGATGTATTAAGATAATATTTGAGAAGCTTTAAAATAAGAGATTCTGAGAGGATGAGCTCTAGGTTTCCTTTCCCATTTGCCTTCCATTCCCTCAATACTTTTCTATTGAGCCATCCCTGGCATCCCACTTTGTCTGAAGGATTTCATTTGTTCCTTTCCTTTATCCCTCTAAATGTTTCCTTCTTTTGACAATACACTTTTTTCAGAGTTGTTGCATGGGCTAATAAACTAAGCCTATCTATAGTTATACATTTTCTGCTGTCATTTAAGGCAAATTAAAAATAAACCACAGAATTACCTTGTGTAGATAAATGCTGAATTGCTGACAAGTTGTGTGCCTGTGTGTGTGTGTGTGGTTTTGTGTTTGTTTGTGATGTGCCTTTGAACAGAGGAAAATGGCTGTGATGCGAGTCCATTATAGCAGTCTAGCCAAAATACTTGGAAACACATCAAAGTCTGCCTGAGGGGCAGATTAAAAATAGATCTTCAGAATTCCTATTTCATATTTCAATTAATGGCCCACCTGCCAAGTGAAATGAACCCAAACTGATTGTGGCCATTAATGTTCAGATGTAGCTTTCTGCTGGGAGAGACAAGAAAGAAAGCATTAAAAAGGGGAGAAAGCAGTAATGCTGCCATCTACCCCACTCCTGGGTCTCTCATTTGCTGAGCCTAAAGAGCTGGTTCTCGTCAAGCAATGGATAGAAACAACCCTGCTTACAGACAGGGTAAGAGTGGGCTTTTATTATTATTATTATGAGAGAATGATAAATAGTAATCCATTAAAACCAGACAGCCTGCTCACAAACATCTGATCTGTCGAGCAGTAAAATAATGCTGGCACAAACTTACCGGCTCTCCTAGTCACCTGCTGTGTTATCTAGTCACAGACTAGGTAGATTTCTACAGGGATTTTCATCCAACTATTTCAAATAGCTTTACCCAACCTGGTGCCCTCCAGATATTGTGGACTAGCTCCCTTTCGCTCCAGCCAGCATGGTCAATAGTCAGGGATGATGGAAGCTGTAGCACAATTGCATCTGGAAGGCATCAAGATGGGGTGGCTGTTTTAGACCCAACAGGTGGGAAAAGGCATTGCAACCTATTCTTTCCTACAGGTTAAATTGGAGGCTCCATCCCCTCATGGAACAAAATGCCTTTTGTCTAAGTGCTTGACAAGACAAAAGAGGGAGATGTAGCCGAATTACCTTGCCCTCTCTGTTCCTGTCTCCAAAACGACCCAGTTCAGTGGATTGCATGTTACTGGTCTGTATGTCTACATATTTTCACAGCTCAGTTTACATGTACACACTCGGCTTCAAAGTTCACAATGACATAATGACCTTCTCTCATAAAATAAAGTTTTTTAATGTATCTAAGGGGCAGGGACACTAAATATGGTGATTGGATTTAGTGGCTTTTATTGTTTTGTGGGTTTTATTGTTTTAATGCCATTACTGGTGAATTTTAAAGGTTAGGTCCAGTCTTAGTCATGCTTAGTTAATCCACTGGAATTCACTGGGTTTACTCAGCCCGGTTGTATAACCTCAGCAATGACCAGCAGAGGAATGACCACCTGGAGAAGCTCAGAAAGAAGAAATGCCATGGTACATTTGCATCAGCACAACCATACTCCTTCACCTGTCCCAGCTTTTTCAGTCTCTACAACCACAGCAGGTGCTGTAACTCCCCAGTGGCTTGATTTCACCCCGGAAGACGCACTCTTTATCTCCTGAGACAGACGGATTCCAACAACAATTCTAATCATGACTTACGGTACTCTCAAGCCAACCCCCAAAGCTGTCTGATTTTTACTTTCATTAGTCATCTTGAATGTTTTTCCTTTTTTGGAAACACGGGAATGAATTAAAATAAGACTTTTAAAGGGGAAAAAAATAGTGTCAAGGCTTTCTGCTGGAATCCCAAGCAAAGAAGATATTGGTAGTCTTTTAAAATTGAGAGTGTCTATATGGATTTGCAAAGCTCTATGAAAACAAATTATGAAAATGCATTTTTTAAATAAAAAAGTAAATAAATAAATACACCCAATATTAACATCTAGCCAAGTTTTCCCCTCAAATAAATAAAAACTAGTTTTGCCTATCACTTTGGGGAGGGAGAGAAAGAAAAGCTCAACAACTTTTGTGTCCGGATCTTCAGTTTTTGAAGTGAAGTGATCTTGCCGGAAAGATCTCGCAAGATCTTGTTGCATTTTCACAAGGCATCACTGGAAGCTGCCACCACCACTGCATCTGAAGAAGAAGAAGAAGAAGAAGAAGAAGAAGAAGAAGAAGAAGAAGGAGGAGGAGGAGGAGGAGGAGGAGGAGGAGGAGGAGGAGGAGGAGGAGGAGGAGGAGGAGACGGTGCGCCTGCAGGAGAGCTTCCCGTGGGATTCTGCCACCCGAGGCAGCTGCATCAATTTGCCTCATGGGCAGGCTTGATGATAAGGTTTGTGGCTTCAGCACGTCTGTCAAATCCTCACTCTACTTAGGATACATTCTTCTTTAGTGACTAGACAGAAATTCCATGTTGCCCCAGCATGTTATCTGACCATGTCCTAAAAGGGGTAGTAGTCACACACTTCTAACCAGGACAAATGTCACCCAGCGGAACAAAGCATTGCCCGTGATGTTCAGCAGGCCTGGGTTCAAATATTATGTAGACTCTAACCTTAGGGCAGCTCCACAGCAATATGTTCGGATGGCAACTGCGTGGTTCCAGGCATGTGACACCACACCCTTGTGAAGGTTCTGGGTCTGTTCAGTGCCTTGAGGGTGGCAAGCTGGCCACTCCATGTAGTCCCCCTTTAGTTTTGTCAAAGAAAAACAGGGTTCGAAATAAACAAACATGCCCCTAGTTCCATGCACACGAGTGCTTAATAATACTTATGCATATGTCCTTTGTCACACTTTATGTGTTTGCTGCAAGAAACACTTCTCCACTGTTAGGAGGACACCAGATGTGTTTGTTGCATAATTTGTGGCCGTTGCTCTCCTCGGCCTGGCTTGCGCATAAAGATAAATCAGAGTCAGAAATAAACAGTCACTTCCCACGATTGGTGCACATTGATCCGCTGCCCTGCCCTGCCTCCAGGAGAAACGAACGACGCGTGTTACCTGTCAGCTAGTGCTCATACTTTGTTCCTCTCTTAAACAAACCACAAGAGCAAGCCAGCAAGGTTTGTTCTTGGCTTTAACTGTTTGTGGTTGTCGGGGAGGAACAAGCCACCAAGACTGCTTTGCACGTGATGCTAAGTCTAGCACTGTGGCCGACAGGACAGACAGCATGTCTTCACACAGTGCACCTACTGCCACAAGAGGCAGTGATGGCCGCCATCTTGGATGGCTTTAACAGAGGTTTAGACAAATTTATGGATAAGGTGATCAGTGGCTGCTGTGTTTGGCGGCCACATGCTGGCAGAGGCTGTATGCTTCTTAATACCAGCTGATGGAAAACATAGGAAGGGAGAAGGCTATTGTGCTCAGATCCTGATTGTAGGCTTCCCATAGGCCTCTTGTTGTCTACTGAGACAGCAGAGTGCTGGACTAAATGGGCCACCGACCTGGTCCAGCAGGTTCTTCTTATGTTTCTTCAGGAGACATTTTGGGTCTGTAGTGCAGTCACTTCACTTTGCCTAATGGTAGGGCTGGTCCTAGCAGAGAAGGAGCAATTGAGCAGCATACACACTGTCATGGTTTATTTCTGAGCACGGCTTACTGCTATGTGCAAATGAGGCCACTGTGTGATCTTCAGCAAGTCATGCACTCTCAATCTTCCCCTCCGTATTTGCAGCATGGGAATAATATAAGTGATCTGTCACATGGGTTTGCCGTGAAGGCTGTAGCACTAAAAAGACTGAAAAGCACATTGCATGTCTTAATATGCTTATTTCAAAATGTATATCCTTTCTCATCTCATCATGCCTAAGCAGCTTACAAAACATTAAAACAGAAAATGCTATAGAGAAATAATTAGTACTAATTAGCCACCTGCCAGTGAATAAGCCTGTGAAAGAAAAAAAATTCTTGGCAAGCTGTATATTTTTTGGGAAGAATATTCTATTTTTGGTGTGCATGGCAAATAAAATACTTTAAAGGACCCAGTTTGCATACATAATTGTGTGGTAGCAAGGCTCTAAACTTGCAAGGAGAAATTTGAAGACTTTTTAATACAGCAAGCATTGTTGTGCACTATCAGAGCCCATGAAATACAAGCCATTAAATGTCATTGACCATCAGCCTGAATAATGAGCCTAGCCTTACATTAGAGCATCTCCCAAATGCCTAGGCTATGATTACTCTTACATTTATCAATATTTTTTTTCTAATCTAATATATTGATAATCTCCAAACTGGCAAAGAAAAGTTCTCAGCAAGGATTAGGATGCAATGTTTTAAGGAACACTGATGGTCACAGTGATTAGAGGCTAAGGACGATAGAATTATGATGAACTTTTGTTAGCCTACTAGAGGAAATACATTATATTGCTGGCTAGCAACCTCTACATCTTCAGGAAACGCTTCTGCACCGAACCCCTGCATAGCTATAGTGTAGCTCTTGCACGTCGCAGGAAAATTCTGGTGCATGTTCCAGGGAGTTCATTTGACATGCTGATGAGGTGCACTGGACCTTATTTTTGCCATGCATTAACTAAAGGTTGAACTTTAGAATACGCACAACCAGAAATGGCTTGCCAGATGGGGCAGAGTATAGTAATACAGTAGTACCTCGGGTTACGAACACGATCCATTCCGGGTCGCAGTTCGTAACCCGAAAAGTTCGTAACCCGAACCGCCATTTTGCGCATGCGCAAAGCGCTATTTTCGCGCTTTGTGCATGCGCAAACCGCGCATGGGGCCGAAAATACTTCCGGGTTTGCGCAGTTCGTAACCCGAGTTGTTTGTAACCCGAGGTGTTCGTAACCCGAAGTACGACTGTATAGGAAGCTGACATACTGAGACCCTTGGGCTATCTAGCTTAGTATTGTTGACATTGACAGATAGTGGCTCCCCAGGGTTTCAGACCTGGAGTCTTTTTCTGTCATAGCTGGAGATGCCAAGGATTGACTTTGGGACCTTCTACATGCAAGGCTGATGCTCTGCTCCTGAGCTATGGCTCCCTTCCCAACAGGTGGATTGCTGTTTCATACCAGGAGAGGGAAGCAGTGAGGAGGTTGGCACAGTGCAAACACACCGGCAGAGCCAATCTTGCACCTAGATTGGGGACGGAGGGACCTTTTCAGCTTGGTAGGCCAAGTTCCTTATCTCCACAAGCTCCGTTGACTAAGCTGGACATTTGCAAGATGGGACTTCCTCTGCTTGCAGGGAGTCCATTCTGTGCAGAAAAAAACAGCATACAAGTTGTACAAGAACGCAGCTATATTTTTTGGGCAGGGTTCATTGAATTAAGATGCAAATGCAACCTGTAGATCATGCTGTGTTAGGCATATAGGATAGTGTGTCTAGAAGAAAACCACTGATTATCCAGGTTTACCACCAACGTCCCATTCACATAAATTGAATTTCAAGAAGTACAGAGCAAATATTCTGAAGTTTCAAACAATCAAACACTAGACTAGGAAATGGCAGAGGCTCCACAATTCAAACGCAATGTTCAGTATCTCGGAGCATTTGAGTTCATTAAGTAGTCTCTCCCTTTATTTGGGAGCCATTGTGAAGATCAATCTCATTGTCAGTTAATTGCAACACTGTTTGGTGCCTGTACTCACACCATATGGGAAGCCCCATTTAAATATGCAAGGAAATGCTATAAATAAGTCAAATCTGTTGTTAAATGGGGTCTCAAGCTGCAGCCAAGGCAGCATAAAGAAAGGGTGGGGAAAGGAAGCAATTTCTTTCAAGATCAGATGCTTTAAATACCCAGTTTCTCTTCTGCAAATAGAAGAGCACTAAGCACTCAGAACGGAAACATTTTTGACTGGTGATTAGTAATAATGAAACCCTAAAAGTTGCCTTTCCATAGCAATCAGCATTATAAGTGACACTGCAGCAGGAAGCATCAATGCTCTTGTACAGCGCTGTCTTAAGCTCATCGGGCGCCCTGGTGCAGGGATCCCTTGGGTGCCCCCCCACCCCCACCCACCTCTTTTAAAAAAAAAGAAAAAAGGAAAGCTCTTACCTTCCCTGGAGGCGCTCGCGCCGGAAGACCTCGGGGCTTCCCGGAGCCCTCCTGCCGGCAGCGGAGGCCAGATGGGTGCGCCATGGAGCCAGCGGGGAGAGCCTCCCTGGCACAGCGTTAGGGCCTGGCATGCTGGGCGGCGGGGGGAGCCTCACAGTGGCCCCCACACCACACAGCGGGGCCACACTGTGCCGGAGGTCGCCCGGCGGCTTTTCATGGCCCTGTCTGTCTCCTGTGGGGCCGGAGATGCCGGATTGAGTGGGGGAGGGGCACCACTGCTCCACACGGCCTTCCTCCCTTCTCCCAGCAGGCCGGGGTGCTGGCCGTCTCCCGCAACTCCGCCGCTTGCTGGGTCCACGCGGCCTCCCCCCTTCTGTGGGTGGGCCGCAGGGCCCGTGTGGGTCTGGGCAGTGCCAGGAGGCCTCCCGACCATTTCCTTGCGCCAACAGGCCGCTGCGTTCCTTCCAGCCAACAGGGCCCTGCATTTCATTGCTGCCATGTGGCGTCGCCTCTACCAATGAAATGCAGCGTGGGGTGAGGGATAACCCTGGCGCTGCGAAGCGGAACAGGGTCCTAGTGCCCCTGTTCCCTGCTCTCCCCTGAGCGGCGTGGCTGGCGGGCGTGCAAGACTCAGAGGAGGGAAAAGGGAAGCCGCCGCGCAGCTCCTCCACTTGCTGGGGTGCCCCTCAGCGCCCCTGCGCCCTGGCGCCACACGCCACTAGAGCCAATGGGCGAGCCGGCCCTGCTCTTGTATCAGTGCTTTTTGCAGAGCATAACAAAGGTGCATTTGCAGGAATGCCATGGACTTCCTTGATCCTTTCAGGCCATCAGAGATGCAGGGGCCATGTAGCCCAACCTTACATAGGGGCCAAGCTGTGGTTCTAACATGGGTATTCCAGTGTTCATATGCTACTCTGTAACCCAAGAATGTGTACCAAAATATGTATATCAGGCAGAGGGAGGAGAAATGGGTACACTTCAGAGTTGGGGTTCTATGGAAGCCTATAATACTCTTTTCAGACAGTGTTCAGTCACTTTTTATATCAGCTAATATAATTCAACTTCTGCATTCACAGTACTTGATTTTTTTGAACTGCACCAGTAGAACTGCACATTTATGCCTGCTTGCACATTAAAATGGACTGGACTTTCTCGAAGGAGAACCTGTCCGCATGCATTGAAGAGAGATAGAAGTAAATCAAGAACATTTTGAGTTCTGTAACATTTATGACAAACTGAAAACATTTCCTACACTTTTATTATTTTTCCTTGCAGGTGGAGAAATATAACCTCCTCTATATATTGTTACTTCCTTAATTCATAATTTTCAAACAGCCTAAGGGCTGTGTGATTAAAATGCACCTAACTTCAATAGTGCACTTAGCTCATTTTTTATTCTGAACTTAGTAAGTTTTATCCAGTGTTAGCCCTGCCTAAAGCAGACTCAATAAAATTAATGGGCATGACTAAATTAGGTGCATTGATTTAAATGGGTCAACTCTCAGAAAAACTTAGTTGGGTGCATCCCAACTGTTCTTCCCAGCTGATAGTAATGTGTGTTATTTAACTCACTTAAATATGTAGTATACAGCATTTGAGGGACTCCTCCACATTATATTGAGTGGGGCCAAAGATTTCTGTCCTGATGGCCCATATTGTCAATTGTTCTCAGTTATACAAACTTTCTCATATCTTAAGGAAATGTAGCTTGAGGACTATTCTCTCTCTCTCCCTCCCTCCCTCTCTCCAACAGATTGGTTTTTGGCAGACATTTGAAAAATGCTCCTGCCAAACTCTCTCGTTGGCAGATGGTAACAGCTGGGTTGTGAGTGACTTGGAAAAAGTGCTAAAAGAGCTCTTCTCAAGGGCCCATTGTGCTCTCCCAATGGCTGTTTCTTGCTTGGGACATCTCATTGTATCAATGCATAATTTACTCATGCAATTGGCAAGGGGTGGAGACAGCGAGAGTGGAAAGGCCTTCATTTGTTATAATTTGGGAGTTCTCTAAATGCATCCTATGGGTGTGTGTGTGTGTGTGTGTGTGTGTGTGTGTGTGTGTGTAGTGGAAAAGCCACCATGATGCATGGGACAGTTAGTTATTATTATGGACCTGGGTCTGTCTTATTTGTGAGAATGAACACCTTACTCTGAAAGTGATCAGAGCAGTTAGCAGTTATGAACACTGTACAGTACTGTTGTTGCTTTGTGAAATTATTTTAAAAAACCACCTTGTTGCAGGTTTCACCTTTACAGAACTGGTGATCAAAGGGCAGCTATGAATTAAAACATCTTTATAGGTTGATCACTTTTAGGTGCTATAGTGCTTGGTTTTTTTTAGAACATATGGCTTTTTAGCATATGGTGGCGGGGACAGCCATCGACCCATAAAAGCATTTTACTTCAGCATTAAGATTAATTTTCAGCATATGCGCAATATAGATCCTGCCCTTATATTTAAATACCACAAACATGTTGTAGATCAAGTATGATCACATCAGATTTAAACTGCAGGACTTCGTTGATTCTTCAAGACATCACTTTTGTATGTGAGCATCAGCCTTCATAAGATGAGGGCACCTAAGATGAGGTCACTTAGCCTGGTGCATTTTTTAAGGTTGCTCTTCACCTTTCCTTCTCAGCTAGGTAACTCCTAAATTATATCGAAATACCAGTGTGATTGCCCTAAAACTGTGCCTGTATGGTAACATGATGTGTCTTAAAAACAAGGGAGTAGAATAGTTCAGTTGGCTAGAGTGTGGTGCTGATAATGTCCAGATTGTAGGTTTGATCCCCGTATGGGCCAGCTGCATATTCCTGTATTGCAGGGGGTTGAATTCCCCAGGGTCCCTTCCCACTCTACAATACTATGATTCCAGAAGATCTAGGATGATTTTAAATCTTATACTTAGATATCTTTGTTTAAAACACTCTGTTTAAAAACTCGCCCTAAAGTGTTAACCCTCAAGAAGCAAGGCCACAGCCTTTGACTGCAGACAGCCTGTTATACCATACTGGGCAAATCTGAAATCTATTTAATCCCAAGGGAGAGAAAAGAGGATTTAACCTAAAAACAACTAAATACTACAACTGCTTCACGGCTGATCCAGAGAAGCATGAGTTGAAGTCACAGGGTGCTGCTCTACTGCTGAAGCAAAGCAGCAGGTCAGGCTTTGAAAGTTGTCTGGATGGAAGCAGGACCTCTTGGAAACCATCTGTGAGCTGCTCTGAGCTCTTCCTGAGGAATGGGGAAGGTGTCACGAAATACTGATCCAAACTGCATTAAAAGTTCAAGTTGCAAAATTAGGGATTTCCCACCTTGCCCCAAGCCAAAGCATCTGTTATCTTTGAGTGGTGGCTATATCAGGACTGAAACCCTTCTAGCCCAGCAGCCTGGACAGGTAGTCTAATAAACAGGATGCAATAGGATAGCAGAACTGAATTCTAGTAAGAGCAGAGCTGTTCTATTTCTCTGAATCCTGTTTGTAAAAGACAAATGCATCATCTTCCTAACATAGGAAGCCACTTCTTCACGGAGCCAGGCGGTTGGTCCATATACCCTGAGCAGCAGGAACTCTCTAGGATTTCAGACAGGGTCTATCCAAGCTCTACCTGGAGATGCTAGGGATTGAACCTGGGACCTTCTGCATACAAAGCAGATGCTCCACCATTGAGCTAAGGCCTTCGCCTTCCTACAGCTGCTGAAGATGCAAGTTGTCATTGTTTACTACACTAACAGTATTTCCCTCATAGATTAATTGAACCTTTTTCTAAAGAAGGCAGCAATTTATTTAAAACCTACCTTCCTTCCTTCCTTCCTTCCTTCCTTCCTTCCTTCCTTCCTTCCTTCCTTCCTTCCTTCCTTCCTTCCTTCCTTCTCTCCTTCTCTACCTGCCTGCCTGCCTGCCTGCCTGCCTACCTACCTACCTACATTGGAAAATTCCCATGACAGATTTCAGATGAGGAAGAGCATCTTTCCAAAAGCATAAGCCAGGAATAACTTTATCTGTGTCTGAATGTTGTTCTAGACACTCAGCAACATAGCTGAGATTAAGATTTGACCTTGGAGTACAGTATTAAACTGAACATAGCATTAACTTGCTTTATTCCAAGAAATCTACTCTTGATAATTGTCCGAAAGAACAGTACAAAGGAGGAATGTAATAATCACTCTTCCCTTCATTACTGTTCAGCAAGCTCCAACATCTGCCAGCTAGGGATTTGTTATTATCCAGACAGCAACTGGGATTTCTCCATTTGCCACTGTCCATATTCCCTCCAGGCCTCTAATTTAGCCATTGGAAGGCTCTCTGCAGTAGCAGTTTCTCCTTTTGGGGAGATATCATTGAATTGCGTAAATCTTGACCCAAATAATTCTGCTCTGAAATATGCACTGGGTTTATTTAACAGCCTCTTGGGGGTTTCCTCTCCCAGTTTCTGTCGATGGCTTCTTGCTTTTAATCTACTTGGAAATTTTTTCATGTCCCGAAACCTACCTCTTTGGGCAAAGATGGATAAATACAGAATGACAGCCTGCCTGGTTTAGACACAGCTCCCTTTCAACCACAGCTGCACAAGACACTTATGCCATCTTGCTCAAGCACCAGATGAAAGAAGGAAGATCTGCACTGGCCATCTATGCAGATCGCATGAGAGTTTGATTTAATTACAGGTTGTGATGTAATTAAGTACATGCAGCTCAGAAACAGATGGTATCAGGAAAGGATCACAGAACAGACTCACGGCTTTCCAGCAGCAATTTTTGTTCAAGTGTGCTTATTATCAGGGGCAATAATGGAGATGGAGAATCGTCTACATACAATGGTTTCAATACCAGTTAGTCTTGTGACTCACTTTCCATAGATTAAATCAAAAATTCGTAGGTAGTAAACAAAAGGTAGCCAGAACCCTTTTTCTACTAGAAACAATGGAGCAAAGGAGATGAGATGACAAACAAATTCCATTTCATTCAAAGTAAGCATGCACAGGATAAATTTGGTTGATTTTAATTGTACTTAAGCACAGCCCTAATCACTTTACTGTTGGTGGTGGAGATGGGGTTTAGGATGGTGAATGATCATTTACTTTTCCATTGACCTCTACCAGCAGAGAAGACTCCCCTGAGATTCATCCTGGCAGGTAGGAAGCCACTGTCAGCTGGTAGCCACTGCTAGTAGCCAGGAGAAAGTCCTGAAATGGACTGCTTTGGGGCAGGGGGGGGGGCAGGAAACATGGGCTCCACTAGATCCAAAGCCCTGTGGGGCTCAATTTTCAGGCCAGTCAGGTACGCCATCATGGAGCTAGCATGGGGTGGGGGGGAGACTACAATAACTCTACCTTAATGAAGATGTTCTATACATCTTTGCTATTTTTACAGGTGTAATGTGCCATCTATACATCATTTTCATACACCGGTAATTCTCCTTTAACAATATACAATCAGTAAATTTTAAATTCACTTTCCATAATTTTTCCCAGTCTTCCATTTGGATATTTATGTCCTAAATCTTTGCCAAAAAGTCAGGTGGTTTCAAGTGGGTAAAATTTGGGCTTAGCTTTAACAATGATAATTGCCTAATGTGGCAGCCCACATTTTCAATATTATCCATAGAAGGAAAAGTGCAACCCTGAAGAAGTGTCATGCCTAGCCTTGAGGTGGTACCAGACACATTCACAGAGCATGAACTGGATACTCCACTGGTCGAGAAACTTGAGGTGCAGGCAGGTCCCTTGAAACCAGGGCTGAGAGTCCCCTTTGGAGAAAAACCTGCTGAAGAACCCTTGGAAGTGTCAGAGGAGGAGGAGCCACCACCACCCAGTCCACGGGAACCCGGGAACCAAAGAGCAATAACCTAGCTTTTAAAACGTGTGCTAAAAAAGGAGAATGCCCAAACCCCGAACCGTCCCTCCCCTCTCATTATGCCAAGCTGCAGTTCCTTAAATGGGCCTATTAGCTGAATGATCACCCGAAAAATCATATGATAAGATATTGTGTCATTCTGAGTTTGTTCCTGATTCCCAGACTTCATTGAGTGGCTGTAAGCTTCTGGGTGGAACTTCATTACAGCAAAAATAATGAGGTAAGCAGTTCACACTTCATTTTTCTTTTTCTTGTGGAGAGTTCAACTTTATAGTATTTTTGGGTGGTTTTTGTTACTGATTTCTTCTTCGTGATGCAATGGCTGCACTTTACAGTAATTAAGGCAACTTCTCATTTTGTACATTGCTCCCAGTAATACATACTTCTCTCTCTCTCTCTTTCATTTCCTAAAACAAACACAACCGAAGAAAGAATGTGCATCTGGAGCAGCCACCAGCTACTGTGTTCGAGCAAGCATAAACCAAGGTGAAACCTACACACATATAAAAAATGCTTTTAAAAAAAGGTTTTGAAAAATATATTGAATTTGCCATTGCTCACCACTGCCATATAGTGTCACAAATGTATACTGCACTTTACAACACACTTAAAACATTTTATTTGCAGCGGTATAGCTGAGACCCAAAACAGTTGCCTAGGGTGCTTCCAGTCTGTCACTATTTTCAGGCAGAATTCAATCACATCCCAGCATATTCAGTTTGTGCAATCAAAGCTGATTTGGAGCTCTTGCACAACAAACCCACCTCCCACAAAGATCAGGCTTTTGCAATAAGGAAAGTGACAGGGGAAAAGCATTGGGAAGTGTAGGCTAGCACTTGCTTGACATAACAGTCATCAACCGCCCGCCCCCCCCCCAAGAAAGCAGGATGAATGCTTATTAAACATTATTAAAAACTTAGTTGGTCTTTAAGGTGCTGCTGGAAGGAATTTTTCTTATTTTGTTTTGACTACGTCAGACCAACACGGCTACCTACCTGCTTATTAAACAGTTACAGGTAGGTAGCCGTGTTGGTCTGCCGTAGTCGAAACAAAATAAGAAAAATTCCTTCCAGCAGCACCTTAGAGACCAACTAAGTTTGTCATTGGTATGAGCTTCCGTGTGCATGCACACTTCTTCAGATACCTTATTAAACAGTGATGCTCTTCAAGTTTCTTTCGGTTTCTCTTTTTTCCAAATGTAAGTTCAGTTCTCCACATTTCCAAGTCGGTTTTTAAAATCTTCAGGAAAGTTCACCAGTGAATATTTTTAATATACACATTTTGGTATGCAATTTCCCCTAATATGATGCAATTTTGATGTTCTTTTCAATAATGTATGCATTTTATGCACACTTTGCCCTAACCCCTGTGCTTTTGTACACATTACTTGACTGGAGAACTTCAGAGAAGACCACATTTCAAATGATAACAGGGTTTTTGTTTCAGAAAATGTGTATTGCCTTTAAATATAAAATGAATCACAGTTCACCTCCTGTCTATACTTTGAGTGTACAGCTCTTTTAAGAGAAGTGTACACAACGCTTGCTAGCACAGGTGAAAGTATGCAATTAGCTGCTTTGTTTATGTCTGGAAGTCCTGCTCATACAGCGTATGCTTACTTTTTCTGCATCTGGGCTTATTATTAAATGCTAATACTTACAGAAGATTTGGATGTCTTTACGTTTATTTAACTGCACACTCCAACAGCAGACAATACAGTAGTAATTATAGGCTGTGCTCCAAAGAACAATGCAACCAGCCAGCTCTGTGTGCCCAAATTTCTCAAAACAGCAGATCTCTGTGCCACATGGCAAAGAACTTTCAAATTACCGGTAAGCGAGTTTTGAAAAACAGTTTTTTGATGGGTCATAGAGAAACATGTACAAAAGGTGGTGGGGAGTAAAATAGAAACTACCAGGACAATGGAACACATTGGGTGCAGCTAACATACTGTAGCTCTTTAAATCCCAGTCATAATCTTGTTCATATTTTAGCACATCTCAGAGATGTTTATATGTTTCCGTGGAGTGTCAATGATGTGAAAACATTTTCTTTAGAAAGGCTTGTTGTGGTCCAACATAATTACTATGTTGCAATTGTATTTATCGGTGTGATTACTTGCTGTATCATTGTGCCTGGGATATTTGCTTTACTGGAGGGGTTTAAAACACACAAGTATTCAAAAAAGGGGAAGAAAAACCACAACATTTACAATGAAAATATCCTGGGACCTGTTTACCCCTCACAGAGCTACAATTCCCAGCACCCTTAATAAACTGCAGTTCCCAGGATTCTTTTTGTTGGCCAGGGGAGAGAGGTCCTTAAAATGTTTGGTGTGCACACAGTCATAATCTAGGGAATGAAGGTGTTATAAAATGATGGAAGTCGTGCAGTCGTAGAAAGAAGTGTGGAAAGAAAGCAAAATAGGGATAACATTCAGAGACATTTTGGCTTACACTGAACTTGATTAGACAAGCTCTTAAGCCGCCCAGTATTTCATCCAGGCTACAGTTCTATTAAAAGCTAGACATACAGTGGGCACAAATCAAGTATCAGAAGGGAGGCTACAGTATACCCATTTGCAGGGACTTCTATTAAGACGAGGTCTCCTGTCAGTTGTCAAATTTATGGATATTGACTGAGCCCCGAAAGGTCCAGGAGGAGAGCCGGCAGAAATAACTTATTAAGATAATGAGAAACACCTGAATTTGACCTACCATAACCAAACAACAGGAATGGATAAATCGAAGCGAATCCATTTGTATACTCCATTTGTATCTGAATATCATTGGCAAAGGGGACTTGACCTTTGACCTGGCAATGCCCCCTTGCCCCCCTTGATTGCAGCACACTGTGTGACTTACAAGATGGAAGGGAGTGACTGATCAGGCACACAGTTGGTCTTTGTTACATCACCCCTCTGGGTTTGATTCTTCCTAATAGCATCTGCCAAGTTCCATAAGCATCAAAGTTTTACTGAGCTAAAAACTGCACTCTCCTGCTCTGCATGGTTTGGTGCATTTTGTTTATTCTCCCTCCTCAGATCTGATTTATTCATCTGCAGAAGCTTAAACCTGTTCTATGAAGAAAGGAATAAACGCTTTGCTTTGGAGACAAATCTCCAAAGTTTTGTAAAGCAGTTATTGAAATAAATGAGTTTGCCATGCTGGCAGGATACTCTGTGAAATATGACCCAAAAGCCTGGTCCTAAAACACAGTTGCTTGGAAGAACATCCCATTGATTTGCAGTTGATCTGCCCAAGGTCCCGACAGACTGAGCCACTATTATTTATTCTGATGCTTAAGAGGAACCTAGGAGGCACACTGTTAGGTACGGTATTCTTCAGAAATGTAATACTCATTCAGAGAGGCTTACAACTGTGGATGCATAATTGTTTGCAGTTAGGAAAATCCTACCTGTCTGAAGTGATTTGTATGTTTTCTTCCTGTGTATTTTATGTTCAGGTTGCAAAAGACAATTCAGAGCAGGGTGCTTCCCAATGGGCGCTTTATATCACAAGGAAGGTATATTTTTTCCTGTGTTTTCACACCCACACATTTCTCCTCTTTCAGTCATGGATATTAATTGCTATTCTGCTGCTTGCTGTCCACAGAACTTGATTGAACGCATCTTGGTGGTGAATTTTGTCCCTCCCCACATCAACCCCTTCCTTGCTCTCTACTACTGTACTTTTTTCTGTTCTGGACATGCACACAGGTATTTCTATACCTGTTTCTGTGTGCACCTTAAAAAAGAAATGTGCAAAAGCAAAAGTGATCAACCTCAGACATGGTATTTCATAATGGACAAAACAGAGGCTTGCATTTATTCTGTGGGGGCAATATCCATTTCCATCTGGTAAATGTTTTGTATGTTGGTGCAGGA
Source organism: Zootoca vivipara (assembly GCF_965207765.1). NCBI lineage: Eukaryota > Metazoa > Chordata > Lepidosauria > Squamata > Lacertidae > Zootoca > Zootoca vivipara. The sequence goes on from NC_142591.1 coordinate 59,547,283, forward strand.
GAAGATAGGTAGAAAAGGAGAATTCCTGGGTGCCAAGATTCAAGTTTAGGCAAGAACTCTTTGGTGAGAAAACCCCAGCAAAGATTTAACATCACAAAATATGCCACAATGTAATGCATAGAAATATGCATTTTGACATGCTTTCGAACTGCTAGGTTGGCAGGAGCTGGGACCGAACAACGGGAGCTCACCCCATCACAGGGATTCGAACCGCCAACCTTCTGATCAGCAAGCCCTAGGCTCAGTGGTTTAACCACAGCGCCACCTGGGTCCCCCCATAGGTGGCATTACAAACCAGTAAAAATCTCTTGCATTTCTAAAGCATACCATACTTGCACCTATGGTGCCACCAGAACCTCAAGCGATAGGAGAGGAACCAGGAGTTCCTAGGAATGTCAGAGAAGCTGGCACAAAGGATCCACTTGCTTATGTACAAACTTTGAAGTGAAGGTTTTTCTCCGTATCCGTATTGGATTTGAAATTGTTTTATATATATGTTTTTATTGCTATATCGCTTTTACGGGAAGCGATTCACAAATGAAATTAATAAAATAAACACCCCGTCTCCTCTAGTTCTTATGCTGATATAACTGGAGGGGGGAAATGTAGAATTGCTGCATTGTGGAGCATTATAAGAAACTGCAGGAAACCTAAATGGTGCATTAATTGGTTGAATAAATTCCCCTTGAAATACAGCAGAAGAATTTTCAGTTGCATTAAATAAATGAAGGCCTTAATGGTTTTAGCTAATGCTTATGAGGAAAATGTGCCATGACTCCAATACTGCAGGCTGCAATAATAAAACAAACCACCCTGATATATAACACATATATAGATCAGTAGCATATTTCAAAAGACTTTCATAATTTGTTTTCTAGTTACTAAAAGCCTTGGAAAGATGTTGATAGCACAGGGCTCCCTGCTTTCTGATTTATTGAAGGTGACGACACAGTATTTCAAAAGTCTTACTGAAGCCATAGAAAATCAATACCATTTAAGCACGTTTACCATTTTGCAATTTTAAGAAACCAATTTAACAGTTTTTGTGGTGCAACGCTTTTGTTTGTGTGAGGTCATTTCCTTAGAGAAACACAATTTGGGGGTGGGGTCTAACCACTGAATGAGATTGTAAGGAATCTGGTCATACTTGGAATTTCCCCTGTGAATACCCACCATTGCATTAGTGCCGATTCATTTGTGGCTTAGTATAGACCACGGGTAGGTAAACTAAGGCCTGGGAGCTGGATCCCGCCCAATCACCTTCTCAATCCGGCCCACAGACGGTCCGGGAATCAGCATGTTTTTACATGAGTAGAATGTGTCCTTTTATTTAAAATGCATCTCTGGGTTATTTGTAGGGCATAGGAATTCATTCATCCCCCCCCCCCAAAATATATATAGTCCACCACCCACCCCCGCAAGGTCTGAGGGACAGTGGACCAGCCCCTGCTGGAAAAGGTTGCTGACCCCTGGTCATAGCTGCCAAGTTCTCCCTTTTTTAAAGGGAAATTCCCTTATGCTGAATAGGCTTCCTCACGAGAAAAGGGAAAACTTGGCAGCTATGCCCCAGGGATAGACAGTGGTTGCCACATCCTTTCTAAATTTAGCAAGTAGAATCAAGTGTAATGATACTTACTTTACAGGGCTGTTGTAAGGATTAAAAGGTAAAGGTAAAGGGACCCCTGACCATTAGGTCCAGTCGTGACCAACTCTGGGGTTGCGCACTCATCTCGCATTATTGGCCGAGGGAGCCGGCGTATAGCTTCCAGGTCATGTGGCCAGCATGACAAAGCCGCTTCTGGCAAACCAGAGCAGCACATGGAAATGCCGTTTACCTTCCCACTGTAGCGGTTCCTATTTATCTACTTGCATTTTGACGTGCTTTCGAACTGCTAGGTTGGCAGGAGCTGGGACCAAGCAACGGGAGCTCACCCCGTCACAGGGATTCGAACCGCCGACCTTCTGGTCAGCAAGCCCTAGGCTCTGTGGTTTAACCACAGCGCCACCTGGGTCTTAGCAAGTAGAATCAAGTGTAATGATACTTACTTTACAGGGCTGCTGTAAGGATTACAATTTGGTAATTCAGCTGAAATGCTTTGAACATGCAAAAGCGCTATGAAACATTGGGTTTTTGTTTTTGTTTTAATTTCTACTCCAACCACAACTACATTTATTCACTGCTTTCCACAAGATGTCTCAAAGCCACTCAGAAGCCCATGAAATACAAAACAACTTGATAATCAATTACAAACCAAAGACACATAAAAATACAATAAAACCAAGTTCCTGAATATTCTCATCCAACAATCACTATAAAAAGCACAAATCCTATCCCCCACCCCCACGGGCGTTAAGTCAAAACATAGCAGGATCCAAGTTAATGCCTCAAAGCTGGGGTAAACAAAAAATGTTTTAGCTTGGCACCTAAAAGCTGGCAATGTTTCCCTGGAGAGAGCATCCCGCAAACAGGGAGCCACCAATGAAAAAGACTGTTCTTGCATTGCCACCTGCCACAGCTCCCTTCATATCGAGAAACCGCTGATGATGATCACAGAAATATTACGTTGGGTGGCTGGGAGAGGGGGAGACAGCCAGTCAGCAATGTGCAAAGCTGGTATCTGCTTCAAACTGACAAAACTGTTTTCCTCTTCTGTATAGATGTACACACACTGGACAGGAACATACTCTGAAACTTGGGTCTTCAACTGGGATCACTCTCCTTACTGTCTGTGAACACAGGAAGCTGGCTTTATCATTGTCCTATCTTGCTTGTGTTTACTACACTGATTGGGAGGGGCTTTGCTGGGATTTCGGACAGGAGTCTCTTACAGCCCTACCTGGGGATGCCGTGGATCAAACCTGCATTCAAAGCTGATGCTCTGCCATGGAGCTAAGGCCCTGTGCCCATTAATCAAGTGCACACAGAAAGGCTTGCTCGGAGTGTGTAACACAGCTGTGGCATTTCCCATGAAGTCACGCAAAAAGGAGGAAAGGAAGAAAATCAATCATCGTAAGAATTCAGAAGCGTTTTAAAGCTCTTGCATTCTGGAAAACATCATGGAGTGAATTTATTGGTCACTTCCCAACATTCCATGGACCAAAGACTCTGGAATCCATGCTCATGCCAGGAGCACATTTCTGAAAGTGCTGCATACCATAAAGAAAGTCGTCATCATTTCCAGAATTTCTCTGCCATTGTGCCTTTTGAAATCCTGCACTCACAGACCACAGAATACTGGAACAGGCAGCCTGATCCTCTGCACATTGATTTGCAAGCAAGTCCACCTGAGTTCAGTGGCACAACACCTCACCATCCAATTTGCTTAGCACTGCAGCCTCACAACTTTGCTGACTGCTGTGTGCAACTTCCTTAATGCAATCATTGATCACTACAGTGCTATCTTCTAAAGTCCCAAATTCTAATCCCTGGATTTAGAGCAGTCCATATACAGTATCTAAATACAGTATATAACATTTAGCAGCACTGATACCAAAGTACAGCTTAAGGGGATGAAAACCAACAAAAATAAGGCAATATTCTTCTTACTCTGTTGTAGAATCTATGATTAGGAAATCTTTTGCCAGACTGTGATGCTGAGAATTTCTAGAACGCAGGGGAAAGGGCAAATAAGGGAATTCTGCTAACACATGGGCATCTCTAACTGATGAGAATATGTGAAGCTGCCCATATACCAAGTGAGAGTTTTGATCTAGCTCAGTATTATCCTCACTGACTTCTTTTCTGAAGCCACCAGGAGATCTCACCTGAATTCATAACTAAACTTTTGGGCCATGTCTCGCTTTGCCTCTTTGCAGTACTGATAGTCCCAAAGGTGACTTATATCTTTTTCGGAGAAAGGCCAAACAAGGTCATAAATAAGTAATGTCAAATGATACATCTCAGGCCAGAGAGACACACTTGTAATGCAACTCGTCATCAACAGAACTGGCAACAAGCATCAGGGCAGCAATTCAGTGAAATGAAAAATGGGAGACTGGAAGCAAGCATAAAGCAAGATCAATCGTCAGTGTTGCAGGAACACAAAACGTTCCCAAACACGTCAGCTGAGAAGTCTCACTCTTCTTAAGCGTAGTAGATTAATTAACCAGACCTGAGAGAAAAGTAAGGCAGCAATGCCAAGAAAAGATGTTCCCAAAGATATAAGAAGACAGGCTGGGATTTAATATATAAAAAAGCCCTGGCTCTTTACTTGACTAGGGTGTGTGAAACAATTATGAAGATTTGCTAACTGCAGCATAACACTTCACCTGTGGAGTTCTGAAAGAAAAAGAAAGTGCCAAACCAAGAAAGAGGACAATAGGTCTTCAGTGGGACACACAAGCAAGATTGCCAGTGGAACGGCAACTCTCCCTGAAAAGGGATGGGGGAAATGTAGTCCGAGGACTGTTCTGTTTCATAAATGGGAACCTTACAACACCCAGTGCTGAGTTCTACGCCAGGGGTGCTATTCCAATGCTGTTAGACTACAACTTCCCATAATCCTTGGCCATTGGCCAATGCTGACTGGGGCTGATTGGAGTTCTGCAGTATCTTTATTTTTTATTTATTCAAACAATTTATATACCACTTAGCTACAATAAGTCTCTAAGCAGTTTACAAAGGTACAATAAAGAAAACAGTCAAAACTTTTAACAAAATCAAGCATCAATTAAAATATCTGTTGGGGGGGGAGTATTCAGTAGGTGTCAAAAGTTCAGGAGGGGAGGGGGCCTGACTTAAATTGGGAGTTCCTTAAAATAGGGTCCACAACACTACATGCACAGCTTCTGGTGAATTTTGTGGTCATCCCTGTTTTAGTTGTATGCTGGCTACATTGCCCCAGAAACCTCAGAACCAGGTTATCTGATTAACAGGATAACTTATTAACAGACCACCTTCCCTCGTCTAAGTCCTCCAGGTCACTGCAATCTACTAGGGATGCAGTAAATTACTTTGTAAATAATAAATTCTCTAGAGCAGGCACCCCCCAAACTTCAGCCCTCCAGATGTTTTGGACTACAGTTCCCATCATCCCTGACCACTGGTCCTCATAGCTAGGGATCATGGGAGTTGTAGGCCAAAACATCTGGAGGGCCGCAGTTTGGGGATGCCTGCTCTAGAGAGATAACAGCTTCCCATCTCAGATGCATTTTAAAATCTATTTAATTATTCGTCCTCCTTTGTATTCCTTAAAAACAATAATTCTGCCTTTCAGAATAAAATCTCAGAAAGCTGCTGTTTTTATGTATTGTGGTGATAGATTGCATTATTTTTTATTCTACAATACCTCGCTCGTGCAGCATCCACTGTTTGGAAAAGACAGTAAAAACAAATGACAATAATTGCAATAGGTCATATACAGTATTCGGGAAGGAAAGTCTGTAAAGCTGTTCTCACTCAGAAATGCTCCCTGCTCCAATAAACAAAAACGACTGAAGTACATTGAGCCATTGTTTTAATAACCTGTGGAGGAGTAGCCATGATAATCTGTTATAGCAAGAAAAGCCAATAGATTTAATGTGGCCTAAGCTATCATGATCTAGAGCCACTTCATACGCCTGATGAAGTGGGCTCTAACGCCAAGGTTGCAAGTTCGATCCCCGTAAGGGACAGCTGCATATTCCTGAATTTCAGGGCGTTGGACTAGATGATCCTCAGGGTCCCTTCCAGTTCTATGTTTCTATGATATAGTCCAAGGAAGTTTATGTCACAATAAAGCTGTGCATCCTAAGAGCCTTTTGTTGTTGTTTAGTCGTTTAGTCGTGTCCGACTCTTCGTGACCCCATGGACCATAGCACGCCAGGCACTCCTGTCTTGCACTGCCTCCCATAGTTTGGTCAAACTCATGTTCGTAGCTTCGAGAACACTGTCCAACCATCTTGTCCTCTGTCGTCCCCTTCTCCTAGTGCCCTCAATCTTTCCCAACATCAGGGTCTTTTCCAAGGATTCTTCTCTTCTCATGAGGTGGCCAAAGTATTGGAGCCTCAGCTTCACGATCTGTCCTTCCAGGGAGCACTCAGGGCTGATTTCCTGAAGAATGGATAGGTTTGATCTTCTAGCAGTCCATGGGACTCTCAAGAGTCTCCTCCAGCACCATAATTCAAAAGCATCAATTCTTCGGCGATCAGCCTTCTTTATGGTCCAGCTCTCACTTCCATACATCACTACTGGGAAAACCATAGCTTTAACTATACGGACCTTTGTCGGCAAGGTGATGTCTCTGCTTTTTAAGATGCTGTCTATGTTTGTCATTGCTTTTCTCCCAAGAAGCAGGCGTCTTTTAATTTTGTGACTGCTGTCACCATCTGCAGTGATCAAGGAGCCCAAGAAAGTAAAATCTCTCACTGCCTCCATTTCTTCCCCTTCTATTTGCCAGGAGGTGATGGGACCAGTGGCCATGATCTTGGTTTTTTTGATGTTGAGCTTCAGACCATATTTTGCGCTCTCCTCTTTCACCCTCATTAAAAGGTTCTTTAATCCCTCCTCGCTTTCTGCCATCAAGGTTGTGTCATCTGCATATCTGAGGTTGTTGATATTTCTTCCAGCAATCTTAATTCCGGCTTGGGATTCATCTAGTCCAGCCTTTCGCATGATGAATTCTGCATATAAGTTAAATAAGCAGGGAGACAATATACAACCTTGTCGTACTCCTTTCCCAATTTTGAACCACTCAGTTGTTCCATATCCAGTTCTAACTGTAGCTTCTTGTCCCACATAGAGATTTCTCAGGAGACAGATGAGGTGATCAGGCACTCCCATTTCTTTAAGAACTTGCCATAGTTTGCTGTGGTCGACACAGTCAAAGGCTTTTGCATAGTCAATGAAGCAGAAGTAGACGTTTTTCTGGAACTCTCTAGCTTTCTCCATAATCCAGCGCATGTTTCCTATTTGGTCTCTGGTTCCTCTGCCCTTTCGAAATCCAGCTTGCACTTCTGGGAGTTCTCGGTCCACATACTGCCTAAGCCTGCCTTGTAGAATTTTAAGCATAACCTTGCTAGCGTGTGAAATGAGCGCAATTGTGCGGTAGTTGGAGCATTCTTTGGCACTGCCCTTCTTTGGAATTGGGATGTAGACTGATCTTTTCCAATCCTCTGGCCATTGCTGAGTTTTCCAAACTTGCTGGCATATTGGGTGTAGCAATATCATTTGCTAAATGATAAAGAGCCTTTATCATTTAGCAAATACATGTAGAGTGGGTCTTCTGCCATCTTGTGGCAGAAGGGTTACATGTGTTCAATAGACGCTTGCTCATCTATCTCAACTGGAAACATTGCTTAGTAAGTTCAGAGTGCAGGGGTTTGTTTTTTTGGTGGTACAAGCAGCTGTGGTACATGATTCAAAAGCTGCCCCCGGGATCCTTTGCAGTGAAATAAACCATTGGTCTTCCACTGATGGGTCAGGACTCACTACTGGGCCGTGGCCTTGTCTAAGGCAGGTTGAAACAAGTCACACTTCCACCATACAACATATATTGTAGAAAATGAAGAAATGAGTCCACAATTGCACATATGGGTTAAAGGTGGGTGAGTCCCTGGTCTGAGGAAGTTGAAGACTGCTATAATATAGGATGATGGAGCACAGCTCACAATCCAACAGTTGCCCAATTTGCACAGTTCCTCACACAGTCCAAGAGCTGCTCAGACTGGTTTACTCTGGGACTTTGGAGGGAGTCCTGGCATCCATCATTTGCAATGTGTGCTGTTACCTCAAGTGACTGCTTACATATACAGTAATTAGAAGTGCCCTGATTTTTATTTTTACAAAAAGCTTTCTGGCAAAATGGTAGCATACATATTCTTATTATTTTAAAACCCACCCAAGTATCCATGTTTTCATTCCTCAAAGCCTGTCTATCCTCCCTTTTCTATAGAAATGTACTGACTTTTTTTTTTTTGCATATTAGCTATTTCCCAAATCCTTAAAAACCAATTCTGTTTTCTAGGCATTTATGACTATGGCTATGCACTCTTTTGATGTTATGATAACAATAAACACTGTACAAATCCCAGTTCGGTCATTTAAATTTGTTCTCTATTATAATCCTCAGTGTGACTCCTGGGGATTAAGTCTCATGGAACTCAGTGGATTTATGTTTGAGTAAAACCGTTTCGGAATGCACACAAGCCTCAATAACACTACCATTAGGGCTAAAAGAAATCTGGTAACTAGATAGGTTTGCCCTGAAGAACGCCACCCTCCATACTAGTCCACAAAAGTTTATATACTGATAAAATTGTCAGATTTCAACAATTCTTTGTTGTTTTTTGCTGCAATGGACAAACAAATCTACCCCTCTGAAAATGCCAACGTATTAGTGTCTGTGGGTTTTGTTTTTTAAAAGAAGAGTTCGTCATCCCCCCTCTTTTCGTTTTTATTTTCTTAGCTTCACAGGTGAGAGAACCGCAAGAAGTAAGGATCAGGCTCCCTTGACTCCGCTCTTTAAAGTTATTCTCAAAGAACCGAAATGCCAATTCTGGGCTATCCCGGGGCAACAAAGAGCGAAGTTCAACAGAATTCCCACGGAATGGCACAAACTATTAAAGCCAAGAGCGGCTTGACCACATTTCCCGGCAGGCCGTGCGCACGGGGAGGAGTTCTCGTGCTGAACGCGGCGAGAGGGTTTATGGGAACTGTAGTCCTTCCGGTCGCTCAGAGGGCAAGGCGCTCGTTCTTACCGATCCTACCGAAGGGAGGAAAATGTCGTTCGTGGTACCGAAAAGGGCGGGGGTGACGCTCAAGCAGGTGAAGAGCGTCTTGGTAGCCTTCTGCCCCTTCGAGTCCAACGTAGAGAGCACCAGGTGAGAAGAGGTCACGGGGTTGGGATCCCCCCCCCCGCAAAAAACCCGGACCCATTCATCCCAGGGCACTGATGGGCATGCCATGCACACGAACTGCACGAAATACACGTGGCATCCTAGGCACGTTTTGCCCATTCTGATTGTACAATCTGGCTCCCAATGCTGGGAATGGATGGGCTGCGATTCCTTAGTACTGGGGGTGCAAAGTACTGTACTTTTTTGTATCTTTATGGGCTGAGAATGGGCCCTAGCTTTAATTTTGTTAAATAAACGATTGGCAGGGCTAATTTATTTCTGACCGTTTTGCTGCTATGCCTTTGCCCTGCTGCGTGGCAGGCAGTAATTCAGCTGGTGTGGGATAGGGCCTTTTCTAGTAAGCAATGCAGGGAAGAGAGAAAGAGAACTGTTCTGTTGAATTTCTACCTGAGATCATGCATAGCTTATACAAAAAAACAAACAAAACAAAACTCTGCCACGCCTAAATTATTGTTAGGCCTAACGTAAGTATGATGTTGGGCATAGAAGGTAAACTTTTGTACCCTCTGCTACTCACACCTTGTTTAAGCTGCCGCTTCTGCGGTGTTGGCATGCTAGCACCCCACCCCTCCACGCCATGCCCTAGTCCAGGCTCTTAATGCCTGGTATGTTGACTCTGAGCATGCATTTTTAACAAGGTGTGTGCTTGCTATGCTATACAGATACGTTTCCTTACATAATAATAATAATAATAATAATAATAATAATAATAATAATAATAATAATTTATTATTTATACCCCGCCCATCTGGCCGGGTTCCCCCAGCCACTCTGGGCGGTTTCCAATGAAACACTAAAATACAGAAATACATGGCTTGCATCCTGATTAAGTCATGTCTAGTACAGTACTAATACAGTAATCACATTCTGCCTTGATCCAAAATGACTGTTAGATATTTGCCTCCTTCACCCTGAGCTCTTTCAAGAAGGAGGGCAGGATATAAATTCAATAAATAAAATGCAAATAGTTCTACACCGGAGTGCTTTGATTAATTGGTATGGCAGGCTACTAAACTGCAACGTTTTTTTTGTTTTTTGTTTTGTTTTTTGAACTTGTAAGATTGTCTTCTGGCGTGCTATGGCCCATGGGGTCACAAAGAGTCGGACACGACTAAATGACTAAACAAGATTGTCTTGTCTGTCTTATGTTTCAGAGCTTTGCTGTATGTATATTTTTGGATTTCGGCAGCTGATATTATTACATTGTTCCACTCTTATTCTTCCTATGAGGTGTTTTGTGGATTGTTGAGATAAAATCTTTAGACTAAAAAAAAATGTTCATTGTATTTTATACTTCCAACTCTGCTATGTTGTTGATAAAACATGCTCTGATCTATATTTCTGAACCTTTTCAGAAATTTCCTACAGTGTCTGCATACAAAGAAAGCCTTTTTATCCAACAGCAACTGTGAGGTGAAAACAGATGTAAAACACGATGGGTCTGAACCAGTAATTGATGTCGTTTTTGGTAAGGAAGCATTCCTGTTTTGTAAACCAAAGCCGAGATGGTCAGCTGGTAGCCTTTGGGCCAGATGAACCCCTCCCTTCCAGGGAGGCTCCCTGGAAACCTCCCCATTCAAAAAGCTGTCAGGCTGTAAAAAGTTTCCACTATTAATGTGGCCTCTCCTTTTTGGATTTTGCATATACAAGCAGGTCCCCCTTTACGAACCCAATGCCTCCCCTGGAAATCGTTTGTTAGGCAAGTGTTTGCATAACCGAGTCCACGGTTTCCATTGTTTCCTATGGAAACTTGTTTAATACAGGATTTGTATGCTCCCTTTCCCTGCACTCTCAATAACTTCCTCCTGAAATGGCTGCAGCCAATCAGCAAAAGAGAGGCAAAGGGGGGGAATGGGTTTGCCCGATCTCTCTCTCTGTCTGATTTGTCAGATTTTTCCTGCACTCTGACTTGTATGCTCTCACTCCCATGCCCAAAAGTGGCTACAGCTGACCAAGTAGGGGGACGGACGGGCAAGGAAGTCGGATGTTCAGATAAGTGAATCTGCGGAGCGTTTAGCAAGGTTTGGGCATAATTCTGCAAACGTTATTATGGAGCTGACCACTCTCAACTCCTAAAACTACAGAGGCTAGCCATCCCTGTCCTAAAGAAGTTGGGGATTTTCTGTGGCTTTCAAATTCAGAAAAATGGGTCCAAAGCTATTTTACTTGTGGGATCCTATTGGAGGAAGAGCTCAACATTTTACCCAGCGTTTTGGACCATTTATGCCTCTTGCCTCAAATGCCTTGAAAACCTTTTAATTTTATTTTAACCATCTCTGTTGCTATTCTAGGAAGTACCTCTGATGTGTAAATACATTGGCTTGGTGATCAGAGTATTACCGTACTTTCTTTCCCTTGGTTTCTGCAAACTCCCACCCCACTCCTTAAGCAGTGCTAGATGGCAAGAACTCATTTCTGCAGGTTGCTTCTGGCAGCAAGGTTGTAACAAAGTTTGGAACTACTATCTGCCGTATCTCTGTATTGTCAGTTAAGCCAGGAAGATAACAGGAACTGAGAAAAGTATACAGTACTTCCAATGGCAGTGTGCTTTGACTCCACTAGATGGCTCATGGTAGCTTTTGGAAAAAAACAGTAGCCTCACTAGATGCTGCTCATTCATAATGAACCACAGTAAGCTAGCGTATCCATATCATGCAGTTAAAGCACATGGCTTCCTCCAAACAGTCCTGGGAACTGTAGCTTTCCCCTCTCATAGATCAATTCTCAACACCCTTAACAACCTGCAGTTCTCAGGCATCTTTGGGGGAAGCCGCAGGTGTCAAATGTATGGTGCTGATGTGATCAAAGCCTGGTTTGCCATCTCATTCAAACCTAACCAGAGTTCTATTACAAATTATGCTACTCTAATGGGAAGGTTAGTGTGCAACTACACACCATAAAAAACCATGTCACTGAAAGATAGGCTGTAGTTTGCACATTACTTTGAAATGTGCAGTTCTGCACTTACATACAATCCGGTATGTGTCTATTTGAAAGTCTGTTGAGTTCAGTGGGGCTTACTCTTAGAAAATTATGTTTTGTCTCTACCCCTTTCCAAGACCCTGGCTGTGTGGTCACTTAGTTGGCTGTCAGTAACTTCCATTATCTCAGAGACTTCCATTATCGGAAACAGTGAGAATAGCTTTCAGATAATGGAATATGGGGGTAGCCGATTTCTGTAATTAACTGTCTCACATTATATTTTCAATAAGTATATTTTATTGTTCCAGCCAAAGGCCATGACAAATACATACTGCAAGAAATCAATAAAATAATACTAAGATTTACAGTGTTAAAGCAGGCACCTAAAATATTTGGGGGGGGGGCAGCGGGAACTTTTTAGCCCTTAAAACTTGGGCCGGTGTCCATGTCCATGATCTTACTTGCAAATGTAGACTGTTTTCATGTCACTTGATGCAGACCCAGGCAAGATCCAGAGAACTGCAAGGCGGTTTCCATGTAGACCATATAGAAGAGATCCACATTTCTATAGCATCTCCACCCCGGATAAATCACTCAGGAGAGTCTGTGCACTTCTGGTGAACAAATTGACACAAAGCAGGAAAGTGCCAATCTTTGCTGCTTTGAGTCATGCCAAGGTTCTTTAGGTGTAGACTTGGGAGTTCTGTGGTGCCAGCCAAGTTCTCTCACTGCTCTGTTTTGTATGCACGCGAAAGCTCATACCAGTAACAAACTTAGTTGGTCTCTAAGGTGCTACTGGAAGGAATTTTTTTTATTGTGCTCTGTTTTGAAGAGCATGGTACCAAGAATGATCTGTAGCCATATATATGTACACACACAGTATGTACAATATATATGTTGTACTTTTGAAGTTTTAATACACCTGTAATGTTGCTTTTTACCTTCCCACCGGAGCGGTACCTACTTGTCTACTTGCACTTTGATGTGCTTTCGAACTGCTAGGTTGGCAGGAGCAGGGACCCTGTCGCAGGGCTTCGAACTGCTGACCTTCAGCGTTTCCGTGCACTGCTCTGGCTCGCCAGAAGCAGCTTAGCCATGCTTAGTAAAGCGACTGGCCCTAACAGTCAGGGGTACTTTTACCTTTAATGTTGCTTTCTAAAAATTTGGAACATTTCATCAAGAACATTTATCTGATGTTGTCATGTAGAACTTGGGCGATTGCTTTTTGTTTTCCTTCTGTTCTAAACTATGTTAATTCTTTTGCAGCCGACGGTGACAGACTGATCATGAAAGGAGCCAACTTAACTATTAAAGAAATGTTAAATGCCTTCAACTCTAGGTGTGAAGCCAAAGAGAATCTGGCACAAGAGAAGGCTCAGAAAAAGAGTGCTTGAAAATCAACCAAGGAACAGTTAAGATGTTTCATATAAACTTGTGAAAACGGTGGTGCAACTTCTTCCCTTGGAATGACAGCCAGGACTTTACCAAGGTGGATACGGACAGAATGCAGATTGGTCCTGACAAATTGCTGAATGATGTCTTTGACCTTTTCTTTAAAGATAAAACTCCATACAAAAGAATTGATTATGCAGTGGTCTCATGTGTTATTCGTGTTATTCAGACTTCTTGGAGCAAGGGGGTTAAGAATGATTAGCTATGAGACAGTGGAAATTTGCCGTGGCACATAGAAGTTATAGTAGGCTTTTCCCGACATTTTGCTGTTGCTAAGAAAATTAGTTTCCTTCAAGACTCCTACAGCTATAGCAGAGAGTTGTTTCCATTGAGCGAAATCTCTTTCAGGACCAAAAGGGAGTAATTGCACAATTTGCAGAGGGATTATTTTAGGTAAAGCAATAAAGGTATGTAGAGCAATCAAGAGCCAGGCTGGGCAACAGTACGACCTGACAGGAGCCACCAACACGCTCCGCCCCCCAGCCCAATTGTTCATGCCAACCAGGGCAGAAGGCAGGGAAACAGGAAGAAACCTGAACCTAGAGTACCAATCAGACTCAGATTGGGCCCAATTCTGTCAAGGAGCAGCAACGGAGCTGGATCAGGACTTTCTGAAGGCTGCTGACAGCATTACCTCCACCTACCTGAACCTTTGGACAGGATGGGGTGCTTCACACCAGCAGAGCTGCTGTGGGCTGGACAGAGGTAGATTTACACCATTCTCCCCACCCACCCAGTGTGACAATTTTGGGGCCTGGATTGTGCTCTGATTATTCTTTCTGCATGCATCACAACCAATTTTGCTCGAGCGACTGTCCTCAAAGCCAAGAATCGCTGCTTATTTAGGGTATTTTGAAAATATAGGCGCGATTCTGCAGCTTCAGAAATGCCTTAGAAAGTTTGGTGACATGGAAGTGTTTGACCATACCAAAATAATAATAATGGTGTGTTCTTTGGCTGCTTTTTTTCTTTTAAGGGTCACAACCTAAAGCTAACTTGATTCATACAGTTTTCACAGCATTATACAGCTCAGTGGAAAAATATTTTGAGGAAGAAAATTGCATGGAATTGGAGAATTGCCAAACTCAGGTTCAAAATACTCCCTGGCCTGGTAATCTCTGTCCCCACAGTGTGTGCATGCATGAGAGTGTTTTGGCTTCTGCCGAGAGCAGGGGAGCTGTTTTCTGCCAGAGGGTTGTAGTTCCCCTCTAGACAATTCCCCTTCTGGGGGCCATGGGCCAGTGGTGGGTGGGACCAGAAGCAAAAGTGGGAGGAGCAACAAATGTAAATACTGCTTTTTATTCTGTTAGCTAACTTCTACACAGACACCTCTTTCTCTGTTCTCCATCTAGGCAAGCAAAAGGCATTATCAGTATTCAAGGACATATTCCAGCTAAGCAAAAACACTCAAGGATCGTGTGAAGCAAGGCTGGTGAATAAGTTTGCCTTTGAAGAGTGTATTTTGTGGGTAGAGTATAGAGAGTCAGAGAGAGAGAGAGAAGCTTAAGAGTCACATTTGGCCCCTGGACTTCCTGAGTCTCTCCCCCCCCCCCACTTTCCTCTGATAGCCTACGGGTAAAATACAGAAAACTGGGTTGGCACCTGAGCTTTGAGCCTGTGTATATGCTTCTTGAAAAATTGCGAGCATACCGGGTTCAAATGCTTCCCACTCTCTTCCCCTGATTCTGTTATAGTAGAGCAAATGTCTTACCTGCACCTCCCATTTTTAGGCTTCTCTCCCCCCCCCCCCCGATTACTCTCCTGGACTTAGTATCCTCCTCTTTCTGTTAATTTGCTTTCCCTACACTAGCAAATTAGGGATGCGGGTGGCGCTGTGGTCTAAAACACCGAGCCTAGGGCTTGCCAATCAGAAGGTCAGCGGTTCAAATCTCCACAATGGGGTGAGCTCCCGTTGTTTGGTCCCAGCTCGTGCCCACCTAGCAGTTCGAAAGCATGTCAAAGTGCAAGTAGATAAATAGGTACCGCTCCGGCGGGAAGGTAAACGGCAGTTCCGTGTACTGCTGTGGTTCGCCAGAAGTTGCTTAGTCATGCTGGCCACATGACCCGGAAGCTGTCTGCGGACAAACGCCGGCTTCCTTGGCCTATAGAGCGAGGTGAGCGCCACAACCCCAGAGTCGTCAGCGACTGGACCTAATGGTCAGGAGTACCTTTACCTTTACACTAGCAAATTAGGACAAAGAAATGACGTTGTGTTTCTGAAAGACTTGACGTTTGCTCAAGTTCTTTATAAAGCTTGATAGTTGACTTTTACATCAGCTTTAAACGACTGTCTGCAAAACGTTGCAGCAAACGTTGGGGGGTTTGGCAAGCACACGCTGACAAACCCCAGGGACTGGGTTTGGGGGCAAAAAAACAAACAAACAGAGAAATTAGACTAGATATTACAGCCATGAGGTCTGCTTTACAGAGAGCTGGGAGAGATCTTGTCACACAAAATGCTTTCTTAAGATAAGATTTTCATTGACCTGTTATACATAATTATAACGGGTTATGGTGGATTCCAAACCTACCCCTATCTATACAAACAAACTACCTGCCAGTTGCCAATACCCCTTTTGGGGGAAGTTGAGAGG
This sequence comes from Zootoca vivipara, assembly GCF_965207765.1. Lineage (NCBI taxonomy): Eukaryota > Metazoa > Chordata > Lepidosauria > Squamata > Lacertidae > Zootoca > Zootoca vivipara. The sequence continues at coordinate 59,563,086 of NC_142591.1, forward strand.
GTAGTGGCAGCACAACTGCTGGCACTCTTGAATAACACCGATGTTCCTGACCCTTTTCAATCTGGGTTGAGGCCTGATTTGTAGACCAAATTAGCTCTGGATTGAAAAATTTTAATTGGGAGGGAGATGGAAGGGGGAGTTGATTCTCCCAAACAATGTCCTATTGGATCTGCTTTTGAGAGCTGAGAGTGAACAGGGCAATGTGTTCTACCTACAGGGAGGAGCAACTGGGTGACTGATTGCCTTTTGACCCTCTGTGAGTTCCAATAGCTGTATGAAACTGCTGGGTTCACAGCTTTGGAGCAGAGTGTCATCAGTATGCAGTTTACACAGCTCTATTCTCCATAGCATCTGAAGCAAAAGGGGATGTGCAGATCTTGCACTAGTGCCTAAACTCAGTAATGAGCTGGATGGCAGCCAGTAAACTTAATCCCAGCAAGACAGGGAGCCTGTGGGTGAGAGATTCCCCGTTCCAGAAAATGGTTCAGTCTGTTTTGCATGGGGTTCAGGCCCTCTGGAAAAGCAAGTGTGTAGCTTGGAGTTACAGTGCTTAGATACTTAAGGATGACCTGCTGCCAGTCGATACTGAAAGAGTGTCATGTGAGTTTGTATAAAGCAGTTTCCAATACTCCTAATCAATGCCAGCTGTTGGGACACCTCCAGTTTTCTGGTAAACAGCATTGTGAAGACAAGGGACTGGTTCTTTTGCTCCACCACACTACTGAACCCGAGCTGAGTTATTATCACAATAGTATGTTTCTTGGATTAGCAGCCTCTCTGGAGGAATGACAGAGGTCGAAGATTTCTTGGGAAACTTGTGACATTCATGTCATGAACATTTGGGAAAACACAGTAAAAGGTTAAAGTGTGCAGTAACTATCTTTGCAATGACACTGGAGTGTCATTTAAACTCCAGCCTTTAAATAAATTGAATATTCAAAAGGTTAAGCTACAAACAAAGTAAAAATTATTTATGAATCTGATCTTTCCACAGGTTCGTAGTTTATTGCTTATGACACTTATTGTTTCACTTTCCAACAAACCGTCTAGGATAAGGAACTGCCTCTACTCTCAACTTCACAAAATGCAGGAGAAAACATGCTTGCTCCATGTGACAGCCCTTGAGATATTTGAAGATGTTTATCATATCTCCTCCCAGTCTCCTCCTTTTCCAGGCTAAACATACCCAAATCCCTCAATATCATGCTGAGAGTTTTCAAAACACCTATTGGCCGAGGTAAACTTGATAAAATTAAACCATGCTGAACAGAATGTTTTTGGGGAGCTTTGTACATAAGCAAGTGGATCCTTTGTGCCAGCTTCTCTGACGTTCCTAGGAACTCCTGGTTCCTCTCCTATCGCTTGAGGTTCTGGTGGCACCATAGGTGCAAGTATGGTATGCTTTAGAAATGCAAGAGATTTTTACTGGTTTGTAATGCCACCTATGGGGGGACCCAGGTGGCACTGTGGTTAAACCACTGAGCCTAGGGCTTGCTGATCAGAAGGTCGGCGGTTCGAATCCCTGTGACGGGGTGAGCTCCCGTTGCTTGGTCCCAGCTCCTGCCAACCTAGCAGTTCGAAAGCACGTCAAAAATGCAAGTAGATAAATAGGAACCGCTACAGCGGGAAGGTAAACGGCATTTCCATGTGCTCCTCTGGTTTGTCAGAAGTGGCTTTGTCATGCTGGCCACATGACCTGGAAGCTATACGCCGGCTCCCTCGGCCAATAATGCGAGATGAGTGCGCAACCCCAGAGTCAGTCACGACTGGACCTAATGGTCAGGGGTCCCTTTACCTTTAATGCCACTTTAGCATTGCTCCCCAGATCTGGGCAGATCTGGAGAGTGGTGGTTAGGGATGGCTGAATACGTCCATTTTGGTATCTTGTTTTTCCAAATTTAAGCTCAGTTCTCCACATTTCCACAGCAGTTTGCAATGTATTGGTTGTTTTTTTTAAAGCCCTCCTGAAAATGCATCAGCATTATACTCCGAATGTCTCCTCATACGACGTTTTTATGGAATTTCCTAGTATACACATTTTTACAAAGCAATTTCCCCTAATACCACAAATAGCAGACTTTTATATGCTGTTTTCATTAATATGTGTATTTATATGCACACTGCACCCTAGTATATGCATTTTGGTACACAGGTCTTGGCTGCAGAACTGCAAAATCGTGAATTTTGTAAAATGACTGTGTTTCAGTTTGGACCTTATTCAGGAACACTTGCATCAGGGAAGCTACTATTTAAATGTAAACTGAATTTAATTTCTTTCCATCCGTAATGTTGCTGTGCCATCCCAAAGCTTGTTCATTGAAGTGGCAACTTCAATAAATGTCTTTGTAGGCCCTTTCCCCAACACTCTTACAAGCCCTGTCATTTCCTCACATCCATTGCTAACCATAGCCTTTTTGGCAGGTACCCCCAAACTCAGCCCTCCAGATGTTTTGGGACTACGACTCCCATCATCCCTAGCTAACAGGACCAGTGGTCAGGGATGATGGGAATTGTAGAACCAAAACATCTGGAGGGCTGAGTTTGGGGATGCCTGCTTTAAAGTTTTGAAACTTGGCCTCTATCATTTATATCAAAGTTCATTAACATTAGTTCAAATTCAGTGAGGCCTCTCATGGTTTGCTCTTTCACTTTTGGCTTCATTGTGAAGGAAGTAAAAAACTTCAGTCTTTGAAGTGCCATAAATAAAGGGTCAGCTCCACACACTTTATAGACCTTTATGGGTGCATAAATAAATCTCTCCCCCCTCATTTGCCACCTGTTGAGATGGATATCTTGCCATTGTTTACAACTGAATGCACAAGCTAGCTTCTATTTCCATAGCCTTCAATGCACTATCTTTTAAAAGCATGTATTCCTTTGGAACAGGCTGATACTTATGCATGTTTATTCAGAAGGAAGTCCTACTGAGTTCTCTAGGATGTCTTAGAAGTGTGTATTTAGAACTGCAAACCCAAATAGTTTTAAATCCAAGTAATTTGACTTAACTGGGTAGAAAACTGAGCACATATTTTCTCAGTAAGATCTAATATTTTTTGAATGCAGCTGTGTAAACTCCTTCCTACTTACTGAGAAAACAAAGAATAATTTAAGACGTCCAAGTTTAATATTTTGAAGATGCCCTGGTAATAATAAATGGGCCAAAGGACAGCATTTCATCACAAAGGACATCAAAGCCTTTGTTGCAGTAATCTGAAGTGAAGCTATCAAGAGGACCACCTATGATGTATAGCCTGGCTTTCTTCCTGGGCATCTCCCTCACATAAGGGGACAGGTAAGGCTTTCTGGATGAGTTTGACCAAACTGCGGGAGGCAGTGCAAGACAGGAGTGCCTGGCGTGCTATGGTCCATGGGGTCACGAAGAGTCGGACACGACTAAACGACTAAACAACAACAACAAGGCTTTCTGGAAACCAGGTATTATGAGGAACAGTTGGCAGAGCTCAGTGTGTTTTAGCTTGGAGGAGAATGGGAGATGCAATGACTGTCTTCCAACATCTAAAGGGTAGTCATGTAGTTGGAGCAGACTTATTCTTGGTTGCCTCAGAGGACAAAATTAGACCCAATGAGTGGGAAATGAAAGGAAGCAAATTTAGGCAAAGCATTAGTTCGAGTAAGAGCTGTTCAAAACCTGTAAGAAAGCAGATCTTATATTATCACTAGGAATCTAACATTTGAATCTAATATTACATCAGTATCTAGCTGCGATCCTTACAACAATCCTGCAAGTCAGTATTACTACGCCCATAGTTCAGAGGCAGAGAGATAATGACTTTCCTAAGAGCACCTGCCGAATTTGTGGCAGAGGCAAGGTTTGAGCGGAGGACGTCCTGATCCATAGCTCAGCATCACTGCCACTGTGCTAAACCTGCTCCTATCAGATTGGAAGGTCACCCATGTGCCTCCCACATGCAATGCAGAGGCATTTTTAATAACTGTTTTGAACGCACTAATGACAGGGATCACCAGCCATTATGATCACCAGCCATTATGATGTTGAAAGCATTCCCACCCTTGCTGTAGCCGGACTGACAAGAAATCAAACCACATTTGGACTGATCTTGTCACCAGTTGGCCCTGCTTCATGGACCTTCCCAACTGCATGTGCAATGTGCAATGTAAGGGAAAGTCTTTTTACTCAAAGATAAGCGAGCTTGCAGAACTAGTACGGTCATAGTACTTGACTTGTTGCTGGGATCTGTGGACTTCTTATCTTGCCTTGTTTGTGCTCAGCTGTTACTCCCTGGTTTCTAAACTGCAGGGAAGGGCCACCTGGGGAGTAGAATGGATGGGTGCAAGGAGATTATTAGTGCCAGGATTTGGGGGTAACCTGCCATGGCAAGATGGATAGGTATTGCCCTCTCCCCATACTCCCCCAGGAGCAGGAGGCCATGTTTGCAAGCAATGAGTTGAGGAAGAAGCTTCTTAGCCAATATTTTAGAGATTCCTGCATTTGCAGGGGGTTGGACTAGATGAGCCTTGGGATCCCTTCCACCTCTACAATTCTATGATGTAGGTGATATATCCAGATATGTGGGGGCAGACCGCGACGACAGCTTCACCCAGCGGTATATCGCTGGTGAAACCATCACCACTCTTGACAAGCAGAGCCTGGTCAGGGAGCCCCATGTCTCCTGTGTGCGAGTGGCAGGGGACTCAGGGCTGGCTTCGCTGGGGGCAGGACTTCTCCTGCCCTCAGCAGAGCCTGGCCAAGGGGCCTTGGGGCTCACTCAGCTGGGGGCAGGAGCCCTTGCCCCCCCCCCCGGCTAAGCAGCAGACTGGGGCCAGCTGTATTGGCCACAGCCCGTGAGGCGCTAGGGTAAAAAATGCCTCAACTCCCAAGATGAGAGCTGTGGCAATTTCACCCGGCATCTGGCTGGCTGGGCTCAATGCAGCTTTTTTCAACAATGTGGTATATCGCCAAACCCCGATGTTTGGCTGGCGATACACCGCGATGTTGAAAACCCAATATCGCCCAGCCCTACTATGATGCTGTAGAAAGTTACCTTATACTGTGTCAAACCATTGATCCATCTAGCTGCCTGCAGGCTTCAAAAAAGAGTCCAGCCCTGCCTGGAGTTGCCAAGGATCAAACCTGAGACCTTCAGCACATTCAGCTACATGTAAAGAACTACCAGTACCAAGAGAGCTCCTTCCGTTGATCTTAACACCCAAGAGGTGTAGGGTGGAGGCTGTCTGTCAGATATCTGGGGTCTTACAGCTTTAAACACCAAGGTAAGTACCCTAAAGTAGGCTCAGAAACAAACTAATAACCAGTCTGTGTAGCAGGTGCATTTCAGACCAGTTGAAGTTTTTGAATCATCTCCAAGGGCAGCCCCATGAGGAGTGCATTACAGTAGTATAATCTGGAAGTTACCAGAGCATGAAGTATAGTGACCAAGTCCACTCTGTTTAAGAGGGACCATAGGGGGGAACCAACCAGAACTGAAAACAGGAAAATGGAGCCACTGAGGCTATATGACCTCCAATGACAATGTTGTATCCAGGAACACGTCCAAGCTACCGACCTGTTTTTTCCAGGGGTGTTCACTCCCACTGAGAACAGTCTGTCTCTGCATCTTCTAGACTTGAGAACTCAGAGCACCTTATATCTCTGTCCTCAAAGGATAAAGATTCAATTTATTGGTCAACACCCAGCCCTTCACCACTTCTAAGCACTGGCCTAGCACATGAATTGCCCAGCCTCTCCCAATTCAGATAGAGAGTGTGTGTGTGTGTGTGTACAATTCACATATAGGTGACACTTTACTCCAGCTTTCCTGATGAGAGCTCCTAGTGGTTTCAGAGACATGTTAAATAGCATTGGGGGGGCACACAGATAACAGAAATGTATTTAATCGCCATTTCTACAAATGGATTCAAGTGCAGTGTTAGGATATGTCTACACTTCAAATGTCTACCATATTAACCATTGTGGCTTCTCTAAAGGAAACATTGGAATTGTAGTGAAAGGCCTGGGATTTTTGTTCAATTTGATTTTTATTGTACTTCATGTGCATCCCTTTTCCTGAAATAATTTACAGGTACCTATGAGAGAAAGCATGACTGTTGTACTGGTTCAGATTTAGGGTTCATCCACACTTCTTCTTGCCCCATGTCTAGAAAGCATGGGTCTGAATGGTTTTGCCTTCGCGCCACTGCTTCCCCCCAATTTAGCACTAAATTGGAACGACAATGCGCAGAAAACCCAATTGCCATTTGTGTCAATTCAGTGCTAAACCACAGGTTCCGCTGGGGAGAAAGCGGCTGAGCAAACAGAGGTGTGGATAAGCCCTCAATTTAAATTTGTACTTAACATAATGTAATAACCACCCTGTTATAATGATGTTTAGAGTGCATAATTTCTGTGCTCCAACTTCAGCATTGTAATTAGACCAACCCTTCCTAATCTGGTGCCTTCCAGATGTTTCAGACTATAAATCCCATCATCCCCGACCATTAGTCATGTTTCCTGGGGCTGTAATCCAGCAGTATTCACTGGATGTCAATACCAAGCTTTTAGCTGCTGTGGATACTGTATGTTTTATGGTTTTGATGCACTGACTTCTATGTAAGTTGAATTACACTGTCTGTAAAGCACCCTGGAAGTTTTAATGAAGGGAGAAATTTTTTAAAAGGTCAGTTTCATTTGTTTTCATCAATGCACTTTGTTTGTTTTGTTCTGAATGGTTTTTGGTTGCCATTATTTAACTCTAGCATTGCTGATCACTGTTTGGCACTGCATGCATGCTCAGTTCTCAGTCCAATTGGGAGCTGTGCAGACCTAGTTTCTGGTGCAGCAGTGGATGTACACTCCCTACCCCACCCTTTTATATAATGACAATATATTGTGTGACTGCCAGCAGATCAGGACAACTGTGAACACTGTGCTAAGGGTAAAACACATTTTGGTAGAGCTGAATGCCCTTGGGATTACAGTATGTTAACCAACCTTTATAACATACATTTTATCTTGAGGAGAAGCTTTTGTTGCAATAGGTCATCTCCATCCCAAGTGGAGATACGGCAGCACGGCCTAGCACAGTCATGTCTTATATTTTGCGGGCTAAATATGCCTCTTGATTTTGAAGTCAATGGACTAATATTAGCACTGCTTTCTCTGCTAGGAGCTATTTCACAGAACGAAGCATCAAAAAGGGAAGTTAGTGTGACTTGTAGTCCCTCTTGTCATGTGACAGTCATTGTGTGCACTTTGTCAAGGGTAATATGTTCCTGAACCAGCAGCCTGAAGGACACTAGCAACCCACGGAGAACACTCAAGACAACAGAAGGGTGCAATTAATAAGATTCACCAGTGCAATTTACCAGAGTGCTGTAGCCTTGCTCTGAGGCAGTGTGAATAACAGCACTAATGGTTGATTATGTTTAATGGAGTACCAGAAAAGGGGTCCAAGGCGGTTAGCAGTGGTGGACTATCAGCAGCTGTCTGAGGGATGGTGTCTGCTGTCACCATATGTGATGCTGGCTTATTATTCCTCCCACCAGAATAAAAGGGAGGTGCTCTTGAGATCAAGGAATCAGGGAGGCAGCCCAAGGGGAAAGTGTTGTCACGATGGACAGTGTCAATTGCTTACACCACCTGGGCAGATAAATATGTGGGTCATAGCAAATAAAACATGTTGTTCTCAGTATCATAATTGTCTTAGAATAATTGGGTCATGGAAGTGCCTAGAGGAGAATTAATCCTGAATAGTTCCCAGGCCCAGGATAAAGATATGAGGGTTGTTGGACCAAACAAGAATGATCACAGTGCTATTGAATTCAATGTACACATGAGAGGAAATTTTCCAAGAAAGTGCAATAATATTGATTTCAAAACAGGAAACTTCTCAATAATGCAAGGAGCTGAAAATGGGAGTCAACAGGCTGAAATCTCTCGAAGAAGTTTGGAGTGTTTGGGTTTGTTTGTTTTAAAACAGATTAATAAAAGTTTGGCTAGAATATCACAGGTCAGGAAAGGTACCAAGGTGATACTATAGTAGTTAACGAGAAGAGTCATAGAAGCTACTGTATAAAAGGGTTTCAAAATATCCCCATCATTATTGGAACTAAATATCTAAAAGAATGGCAAAAAGATCTGGCAGATTTCATCTGGCAAGGCAAAAAGGCAAGAATGAAAATGGAGGTATTAACGAATTCGAGGGAATGTGGAGGATTTGCCCTACCGGACCTGGAAAAATATTATGAGGCAGCCTGCTGGGTCTGGATTAAAGACTGGTTGACCTTAGGGAAACCTGACATATTGGAGATAGAGGGTGTAAACAAAATCTATGGGTGGCATGGTTATCTACTATATGGAAAGGGAAAGAAAAACAAAGAATTCCAAAACCATACTGTAAGAAGGGCCTTGTGGGAAGTGTGGGAGAGAACCAAAGAAAAAATAATAGAGAAAACTCCCTGGTGGGCATCGCCAGTTGAGGCAAATGCCACCTTAAAATGTTATTTGAGACAGGTGTGGCCAACATATAGGGATTTAACCGAAAATGTTAATGGACATATTAAACTTAAAGAATATGACGAACTAAAGGTTAAAGGAATGTCATGGCTTGAATATTTTCAATTGAAAGCAACCTTTGAAAAAGATATTCAAACAAGGGGGTTTGATGAGGTGAATACAAGGTTTGAGAAAGAAATTCTCAATAGTAAAGACAAAACCCTCTCTAAAATGTATAGATTATTAAGGGAACCCAAACAACAGCAGGAAATAAAAAATAAGTATATCAAAAAATGGGAACAAGACTTGGGCTACACGATAGAACATACTAAATGGAAAGAATTTTGGGAGAGACGAATTAATTTTACAGCTTCATATGTATTGAAAGAGAACTATATGAAAGTACATTATAGGTGGTACTTGACCCCGGTGAGAATAGCAAAAATAAACAAAAGCGGTAACAATAAGTGTTGGAAGTGCCAACAGGCTGCCGGGACAATGTACCACATGTGGTGGCTGTGCCCAAGAATTAAAAAGTTTTGGGAGATGATTCATCAAGAGATCCAAAAATTAATTAAGATATCATTTAGGAAAAGAGCAGAAGCATATTTATTAGGAATTCTCAATCGGGATATTCCACCCGATAAGATAGATATCTTCCTATATGCAACAACAGCAGCTAGGATGACAATAGCGAAAGTTTGGAAAGAACCTATTATACCATCGAAAGGAGAGTGGATTGACAAGCTTTGTGAATATCTGGAGCTAGCTAAATTAACGGATTGGATACGTAACAAACCTAGAAATAGAGTTAGGACCCAGTGGGAATGCCTAAATGATTATTTAAAGAACTCAGGAATGGGAAAAGACACATGGATGTGCCTAGAATAACTGTGTAGGATAATCGTATTGATAGAGGTTTGAAGTATTATTATTATTATTATTTTTTCTGTATTCACGTAAAAGTGGTTACTATCGAGAGGACAACTGTATAAAAGTGAAGAAAGGTTTAATTATGTGTTCAGTGCAGTGGAAGGAATGTTAGATGTAAAGAATGTAGGTAAGAGAAGGCTGTTGATTCAGTCCTTTTTTTTTTCCTTCTGATTTTTCCTTTTTTCCCCTTTTTTCTATTTCCTTTTTTCCTTTCTTTTTTTTTCTTTTTTCTTTCCCCTTTTCTATTCTCATTTTAGCCTCTTAGTTCTTTTTTGGGATTTTAACTTCATGTAAACAGTATAAAATTGAAGCCATATATTGTATATATATATATGCTTGTACTGTATGCATGTACTGTTCTTTTTTGCATTAATAAAATTTCTTAATAAAATAAAAAAAAAAGGGAAGGAGCTTCCTTTAAAAACATCAAAGCCTTTCCCAAATGAGGTCTGCACACACACCATACATTTAAAGCACATAGCTTTCTCCCAGAGAATCCTGGGAAGTTTAATTTATGTAGGATGCTGAGAATTGTAGCTCTGTGAGGGGTAAACTACAGTGTGACGGGAAATAAAGGTAAAGGTAAAGGGACCCCTGACCATTAGGTCCAGTCATGACTGACGGAAACACTGTTTACCTTCCTGCCGGAGCTGTACCTATTTATCTACTTGCACTGTGACGTGCTTTCAAACTGCTAGGTTGGCAGGAGCAGGGACCAAGTCGTGGGGATTCGAACCGCCAACCTTCTGATCAGCAAGCCCTAGGCTCTGTGGTTTAACCCACAGTGCCACCCGCGTCCCAAGTGACGGGAAGTACATAGAGACAAAACCCATGAACTTCACATATACTGATTAGTGTGGCTAGCAATGGTGGTGATTTCCTAGAAAAGAAGTCTTGGAAGTTGTGATGGATTGCTCAAAGGAAATGTCAGTTCAGAGTATAGCAGTTATGAAGAAGGCAATTCTGTGCTGTGGATCATTAGGAACTTTATCTTAGTGCTTATCTGAAATTTGCTTCTTATCCTGCCCTGGAGCAATGGGGAGCAGTGCTTCCATCTTTCATGTGACATTCCTTCAGACGTTTGAAGATCACTACCATTGTCCATCCACAACATTCCTTTCTCCAGACTAAGAATACCTAGCTCTGTCCATTTTCCTCATTGGGCTGCTGATTACATTTACAGTGAATCAAAAGTAGCTGTCGCAAGAATACCTTGTTTCTAATATTTTTGCCATTTCTGCCAGTTGAAACACAGTGTGGCTGTAAAGGAGTGCTGGAATCTGTGAGATGAATGGTTGCCACATATGGCCAAGGCCTTTTTTTTCTGAATAGCTTCCTTGGTTCATTCAAGTGAAGATGACTTGCACATCCAGAAGATTCTGAAGAAGCCTGACTAGTTTCCATTGAGTCATTAGGGCAGGGCAAGGAACAAAAGGAACAAAACTCTGATGCAAGTTTATTGTAGCTTTGAACAGTGCAATTCCCCCTCTCCCCTTTCAGCGTCTTTTAAAGAAAACATTTCCAGTTGCCCTTTATCACCTCAGCAGACTACTTTCTGTGACAACATGTGGAACTGTAGGTGGCAATAGCAGTTCAAGAGAAAAGCAAGAGTGATCCCTAATCTGGAGTTTATTGCACTTTGCACTGTTTTGTAAATTAACATAAAATACCAGAAAGTTTATGTTCACCTTGTTGGTGAGAGTGACCCAGAAATTACAGGAAAAGCACAGCACAGGTGTAGCAGGCACAGGATCCAACCACAAATCTCTAGAACTCTGTGGAATTTCTCAAAGCAACAATAGTACTTCTTCCTTTTACCTTTTTAATCTCTACTCCTTTTGGAACAATTATAAGAATTATAATTATAAGAATTATACCTGTTACTTTACTTCATGAATGGTGGAGCAAGACAGAGGTGCTTATAAAAACATAGTACAGTTTCAGCAAAACAATCCAATCTGGATTCATAATTGCACAGCAGCTGGCAGCAGCAGACTATGGCCACATTCACACCACACATTTAGAGTTCTTTAATACCACTTTAAATGGTAATGGCTTTCCCCAAAGGACTCTGGGAGCTGTAGTCTGTTAAGAGTGCTGGGAATTCTTAGGAGACCCCTATTCTCCTCACAGAGCTTAACAATCAACCCCTCTTCACATTAAACTCTCCTAAGAACTTTCAGCACCTTTAAGAAGCTAAAACTTCAAGAATTCAGGTGGGGGGGAGCAATGACTTTATCATAGTGCTTTAAATGTATCGTGTGAATGCGGCCTCAATTTATACAAAACTAAATATGGTCTGAAGCTCAACCTCAAAAAAACCAAGGTCATGGCCACTGGTCCCATCACCTCCTGGCAAATAGAAGGGGAAGAAATGGAGGCAGTGAGATTTTACTTTCTTGGGTTCCATGATCACTGCAGATGGTGACAGCAGTCACGAAATTAAAAGACGCCTGCTTCTTGGGGAAAAAGCAATGACAAACCTAGACAGCATCTTAAAAAGCAGAGACACCACCTTGTCGACAAAGGTCCATATAGTTAAAGCTATGGTTTTCCCAGTAGTGATGTATGGAAGTGAGAGCTGGACCATAAAGAAGGCTGATCGCGAGAGGCAGTGGAACTGCGAGAGGCAGTGGAAGACAGGAGTGCCTGGCGTGCTCTGGTCACGAAGAGTCAGATATGACTAAACAACTAAACAACAACAAAAAGTACTACACACATTTAATTCATAATGAATGTGTGGGATTCACTGCTTAATCACTGGATTAAGCTACAGTAGTTGTTCAGGAGCAAGAACAGAACAGGGCTGCTGCCTTTATGCTCAAAAAACAAACCAATAACCCCCCTCCCCTTGTTGTGTCTATGCCATGCCTACCTGCCATATAAGATGTATGGCAGGTAAAAACATGGGTCCCTGCTGAAAGCAGGGTTGGCCAGGCACCACCAATCAGCTGGTTGGTGGCAGCTGCAAGGTCCTGTGACTTTGCCCATGTGGGATATTCATCAGAATCCCAGACTTCACTGTATTTCTCCATCTCCTGATAGTTATTCAATTTCCTGTATGAAAATACATGTGGCTGCTTCCCATTTTATAAAAATTCAGTGATGGGCCTAGAGATGGTATTGGGAGTTGATTCTGATAAGACACTAGCCATCTCGAGCAGCAGCCCATGTGAGAGGTCACATGAGCTGTGTGCTGTCAGCTCTGCACACTTTTGCAAGATCAACACTCTTCGCGATCATGCTCTTTTAGCATATTTTAAAGGTGAACTGAAAGTTGCTTATTTGGTCTCTGTTTTGTTATTTTGTATCATTCATCACAGTGGGTCCTTAGAGCAGGATAGAGTGTAGCCCACACAACTGCATTCATACTTTTCCGCTCTCCCAAGTTAAGTACCGGTACTTGTATGCTTCTGACTTAAGACTGCTAAGCTAAAGCACCTTGATGGGGATACTCCCCTAGTAAATAGAAGAATTAATGTGGGAAGTACAGTAAAGAGTGTTTACAGTGAGCAAATACCATGCAGATGGCTATAGGCTGAGAATATTGCATAATCAGTACACTGAAAGAGCTGGATAAGCCTAAAGGAGCATTCAGATGTGGAGAAGTTTGTGTTGGTTATTCCTGATAAGGATAGCACTCGTGTCACATTTTCCAATGTTCCATTCAAACCGCAGCGCCTGCTGTGTTATAGAATGGTGGCTTTTTGAGCAATGTACCGGCAGGTCATGCTAAATTTCATTCATATCAGGAAGTGTGGTGTGACACAGCACTAGTTCTGTACCCACCCATGCTTCTGTTCCCCCATGGAAACTGTGCAAAATAACTGTATGTCAGTATACAGCCCCAAAATTCATCACTTTACTACCATGGTTTTCCATGTTAAGGGAGCTGCAGACTGATTTATTTATTTTTAATTAACAAAGAGCATGGAAATGATTGCGAAACATGCCATCTAATCCACTGAAAAGTCTGGAAGTGGCTTTTACGCTGTGTAAAATCTCAAATGCAGAAATTAACAGTTAGGGAAACCTCAGGGAAATGAACTGTCATGTGAATGCAGACCAAGGGTCCATCTAGTATCCTGCCTCAGACAATGGCCATTAAGATGGTCTGGGGAGTCCACAGGAAGACCCGAAGCCAATGCCTTTCCTGTTTCCCCCACCCCTGGCAGGCCTAGTTCCATTTCCAACACATCTAAAGTGGTGACTTTGGTAACATCTTGCAGCAATGGGTTGCATATATCCATTACAAGACGTGAGGGGAAAGCACATCCTTCTCTTTGATGAGGGAAAAAAGGTCTCCATCTTTTCTTTAACCCAGTGATGGGACAAACTAAAAAGAATGTCCCTGGATAGTAATTGGAAGGCTCATTACTCAGAAACACATAAGAATTACAGGTGGCTGCAATGGTAATCATGAGACAAACTCCCAAAGGTTGCAGTAGGGCAGCAGTAAAGGTAAAGGACCCCTGGACAAGTAAGTCCAGTCAAAGGCGACTATGGGGTTGAGGTGCTCATCTTGCTTCCACAGACAGCTTTCTGGGTAATATGGCCAGTATGACTAAACTGCTTCTGGTGCAATGGGACACCATGATGGAAACCAGAGGGCACAGAAACGATGTTTACCTTTCTGCCACAGCAGTACCTATTTATCTACAGTGGAACCTCAGTTTATGAACACCTCGGTTTCCGAATTTTCAGTTTACGAACGCCGCGGACCCATCTGGAACGGATTAATTCACTTTCCATTACTTTCAATGGGAAAGTTCGCTTCAGTTTATGAACGCTTCAGTTTAAGTACTCCACGGAACGTCTGGAACAGATTAACCCACTTTCCATTACTTTCAATGGGAAAGTTCGATTCAGTTTATGAACAGACTTCCGGAACCAATTGTGTTCATAAACCGAGGTACCACTGTACTTGCACTGGTGTGCTTTCTAACTGCTAGGTTGGCAGGAGCAGGGGCAGAACAACGGGAGCTCACTCTATCGTGGGGATTCAAACTGTCGACCTTCCGATCAGCAAGCCCAAGAGGCTCGGTGGTTTTTAGACCACAGCACCATCAGTGTCCCTAGGGCAGCAGTATCATTACCAGGACCAACTAAAAATGCCACATTGTCAGGGTGGTGTAGCGGTTAGAATGCTGGAGGGGAGCCCAGGGTTCAAATATCCACAGAAGCTTACCTGAGTAGTAGCCTTGGGCCGTCTCTCTGCCTGACCTACTTTACAGGGTTGTTGCAAGGCCAAAACGAGGAGACGGGGAACCCTAAAGTTCAGCTTGAGCTTCTTGGAGGGCAAGTGGGGTGCAAATGCAACAGTCAAGGAACAAAACCAGGAAGGAGTTGAGGCAACGCCGGTGTGGGCGTTCGACGCAGGCCTGAGGGAGCTGCTGGGCTCAGGAGGCTCGCCCTGCCCGCCCCAGCCGACACGTGCCCCGGCCCCCCGCAGTTGCCCAGAGCGGGAAAGGCGCTCCACGCCCGCCCCCTGCGCACAATGCTCCTCCACCGAGGGGACCCTCCTAAGGAGAGGCGTCACCCCACTTTGGCTTTGGGGGTGGCGACTCCCTCGGGGCCCTCTACTACCTATCTGCGAGTAGCCTTGGCGCGCGCACCATCCGGGAACCTCGCTGTGCAGCGAGACTAGGGTGAGAGAAACGCAGGTAGCTGCGTCCAGCGTCCCGGCTTCCCCGCCGCGCGGTGCCTCGCGGTCACTAGGGCCTCGCCCCGCGGCGCGAGGGCTGAAGCGCAGGACCCTCCGCCTCGCGCCCTTGGGCCGCGCAGCCCAATCATTCGGCAGGGAGCTGCAGCGCATCGCCGGCAGCGTCCTCGCGGTTGGGAGCCGGCACCCGTGACGTAAGCCCTCCCGATTGGTCCCCTGGCGGCAGCACATGCTCAGGACATCTATATAAAGACGTCCCCGGCCTCCCCCCTCCCTTGCAGCTACTCTTCCCAAAGCCTCTCTCTTGGTCGTCAGCCGGGACAGCTCCATCCAAACGCAGCGCAATGGCGAACCCAGAGGCTTTCTTGGGCAGGTGGCGCTTGGTCTCCAGCGACGGCTTTGATGAGTATATGAAGGAGTTGGGTAAGGAGCAGGGGATGGTTGGGGAGAACTGGCAGAGAGAGGGGGGGGTAAGAATTTAAGGGGATCCTGTTTAAAATGATGAGGACATTTTATGACAACAGAGAAGCAGAACTAGGGATTCCCTTCTCTCATTGGGCAAAACTTTGGGGAGGGCAAATAGTCGGGTTGAAAAGTAAGCCAATCCATAAATGAGCAGGGCAAATCCTATCATAAGAATAGTAGTGCTAGTAGTGTGTGCATTTTTTATTTTTTTTGCATCCAAGATGCCAGACTGCAACCTTGCTATTTACATGGACGTAGCCCTCCTGGATGCATCTGTAATAAATAAATGTAGCATTGCAGCCAAAAGCTTTTTAAAAACAACAAAAAGCACCCTACTTAAATAGTGGCATTGTCTTTTAAAATGGCTGCTTTGGATTAAGTGAATTACTTAAAAATTCTTTTCTATAATTTGTATATGGGGAGCAGTGTCTTCATGAAGCGCATTTTGTGCACTGCAATTCTTTGCGTTTTGTGAATTGGCATGCCTTTCTTGTATTCTATCATGCTGGAGTAGACACAGTCCTATTTCTCTCTACTATGTGCACATGTGGTGTGTCTGGCTTGATTAGGCGTGGAGGATTATGAAGAGGGAACAGGACAGGAATTAATTAATTTTTTCTTTCCCGGAAGCGCATATCTGTCTCTCCTGTGGGGAGCTAGGATTAGGAGCTTTTGTGTGTCTCATTTTCTCAGCTCCTGAGAGGCTGAATGCTCTGTCCAAGGTCTGCGGAGGCGTTCTCAAGCTTGCCATTA
Source organism: Zootoca vivipara (assembly GCF_965207765.1). Classification (NCBI taxonomy): domain Eukaryota; kingdom Metazoa; phylum Chordata; class Lepidosauria; order Squamata; family Lacertidae; genus Zootoca; species Zootoca vivipara. Next base: position 59,579,372 of record NC_142591.1, read on the forward strand.
GTAACAGGCACACAAATACAAATGGATATTGTTTCAAACATGATATTGAGCTGCAGTGTGTGTACATATACCAAACCATCTGCCTAAAACAACATATGAAAAACTTGGAGTGAGGCGGGGGGGGGGGACAGAAGAATGGCTGGGGGTGATGGGAAGGAGAGGGAGATCTCTCATATAAGCAGAACGGCACTTTCCCAGGGATTTCACCTGAGTCAAAAAGCAGGGCAGATGGCAGAAACCTTCTGAGCTCCTGTAACACAGCTTACACATCTTATTACAATGCATTTAGACTTTGCTGGTGCAAGAAGAAACCATACAGTGGAGATGGATGCTCATTATAACAGAATATGAGGCTCTTAATAAAATTTAATTTGATTTTCTTTTTTTAGACAAGCCGGCCATCCTTGCAATTATATAGTGTTGTTTTTATGATATTTAATGTTGTGCACTGCCTTGATCTTTTATGCGAAATCTAAATGTTTGGCTTTGGTTGTCTCACTGCACGGACTGGAAAAAATGCCAGGATGAGCAAACTTCCTGTGCCCGTGCACAGGAGGATAAAATGTACCACAGTGATCTCATATTCAGTATTATTATTTTACCAAACAGATTGAACGGAACACTAACCTAATTAGGGGTGAATAGTTTGGGGCTGCATTGATAGATCTGCCAAGTTACAGTGTGTTTAGAGTCTCCAGCTGAGGCTGAAACTGGAAAGAATAACACATATCTGAATTAACATCCGACTGTTATGTTAGAACCTTTCTTCTTTCTATCCTTGTGGATTAATTTCACTAAAATGCAATCCAAGTCCACAGATGACTCTTGAATAGGGCTGTGTATATTCTGTTCTAAACTCGGTGTTAGTATCCAAGCTTTTGCAGAACAAGCAGAATCCTGTGATCCATTTAAACGATGCAGATAAAACACAACTTACTTGTATTTACACATTGTATTTTTTTTATAAAAAAAATACTCAGCTTCTGATTTTCCTGGGTAGTGGCAAAGAGTTATGAACAGTGCTTAAATCCCATTCCTAACCTGTATGGCACCCCACATCTATTTTTGCATCCTTAAGGACTAGATCCTTGCTTTTTGAAGATGTAAATGCACAAGAAAGAATAGGGATAATGTATCACCGGGGCATGCTATGGCCTGTTTGGGGAATTGTTAATCACAGGTCTGTTACATTTGGCATGTGGAGCTGCAGTTGGCAGGCCTGAACTAGCCCCACAGTTGACACACTCATTCTTCCACACATGGGGTTAATTGGGTTCTTGTGCCCAGTGAATGGGGACAATCATCGTGTTAGTCCATTATATACACTAGTTGGCATGGGGCTGTTATGCACTACATTGAATCTAAAGAGCATTCCAAACGTTTTGGTCTTTCAGTGTCAACTCAGGAGCTAGAGAGGCCCCCTTCAATATACTAGTAGTGTCTGGGAGAGAGAGAGAGAGAGAGAATGTGTGCATGGATTTGCTGCACCTCTTGATTTCTCATTGCCCATTTATTCATGAAGGTTTGCTGACTGTTGAAAAGCATTGTGCTTCGACTTACTATACAACCTTTCTGTGATGTTATCAATCAAGGTTGCATCCATCAAGTGGTGAATAAGCCTGTGTAAAGCAGCCTTTATAGTCTTTTCAGTAAAGGCTTGAGGATTACAGTACTAGTACAGGAAACCTTTTATTTATCTGTTTGGGGCTCAATTCACCTAATGGTTCCTGCTAGCAGAAGCTCAATGCAGTAACTTCCACTAGTACAATCCGGTCCCCTCCCCTCTTGTGGTCACCCAGTTTGGCTCAGGGGAGTCAGAAGAACCCCCAGAACGGTGTGTGGCAGGAGGAGAGGGGGATTGTTTCATGTGGTGAGCTGAAATACTTGTGGTAATGGGGAAATTGCCATGACACAACAATGAATATCCCACTTAAAAATATGTATAGCCTAGTCCTCATTCCAGAAACAGAACATGAATTGAGTCTTAAAATGCACAACAATAATCTAGGTGAGGTCCAAGTCTATCTCCAGAGAATGGAAATGTGAGCTCTGCAGTTAGGCTATCCACTCATTAAGAGAATACAAGCTTCTCCTTAATGATCACATGCCCTACAAACTGTTATTGCTGTTGTTATATTCCTGGTGATTTCAGTACAGTTAGACTAAAGCAGTGAGGGAGAAGCTGGGCTCCTTCAGATATTGCATTGCAGGGGGTTGGACTAGATTAACCTTTGGGTCGCTTCCAACTCTACAGTTCTGTGATTCTATATTTCCAGACTGCAACTCCATCATCCCTAACCATTGGTCATGCTGGCTGGGCTGATGGAAGCTGAAGTCCAATGACATCTGGAGGGTCACAGTTTCCACCCCAGTGGCCTACAGGAATGACTGTATTTGTAAACATGTTTTGGGTTGTTGTTGTTGTTGTTTATTTCTCTCCAGAAAGTCTCAGATAGATAGCACTGGAGGAGGGCCAAGGCAAGAGTTGTGACATGACACAATTTATTTCTAATTTTTCTGCAGAGCAATGGGTACTTTTTTGCCTGATTTGATTAATTTCCCTTTCTAAATGCCAATGCGATACAATTTAATTATTTGTATCTGGGGCAGAAGTCATTTGGCAATATGCTGAAGTCTAACAAAAAGACCTGTTACTCCTGTAAGGCAGAACGAAAGTGGAGTAGTTTTAATAAGCTTCTGATTAACCTGAGATGCTACTACACTTCAGCTGAGTCACTGGAGTTCTCCTTCCCCACGCTGGGTAATTTAAACAGTTAGGTAATCTTTTGTGTGTGCATAATGTTGGTGCATAATGACTCTGCTTGGCTGAACCAATCTGACAGGTCCCTTCCCTTTCTCTTTCCTTCAGGTGTGGGCATGGCCATGAGGAAGATGGGGAGCATGGCGAAGCCAGACGTTATCATCACTAAAGATGGAGACACGTTCCACGTGAAAACAGAAAGCACGTTCAAAACATCAGAATTCAGTTTCAAATTGGGCGAGAAGTTCAACGAGGAGACACTAGATGGCCGAAAAACTCAGGTAAATGAAGCGATCGTCCAGAGAGGGCATGTGACTGAACAGTCACACGTTTTCACACTGCTCACAAGTACAAAGCACCTCTTCACATGTGCACATTTATGTGTGAAAGAGTGTGTATTTGTTGATTTGTACAGCTCGGGCGTTGGGTAGACAGGTACACATACTGTACTTTGTTGAACATTCAAGGTCACTAACTGTACAAGTGTTTAGCCACACACATTAGACCCCCATTGAATATAATGTGAACACCCCTCAAGGAAGAAGCTGGTGCTTCTGAACTCTTCTGAGTTCTGTTAGGTGAACAAGTTACTCCCATCAGTGCGTGTTGTAACACAGGGAATGATACCAATCACTGTGGTTCAAGTGGTGTACAGTTGCATCACCGCTGAGGTAAATTTCCTCATGAATCAGCATGGTATTGCATTTTGGTTTGTCAGTCATTGCCTTTGGTTCCTGTAGTGCCGTTTGCATTATTAACATTGGCTAATCTACAACAGAAGCAAAAAAAATTCCAAACGCATCTTGGGGCAATGTTGGAAGTGTGTGAGCCAAAAAAGGCTTTCTGTGGTAATTGCCTTCTCTTCCTTTTTTTTCTTTTGTGTACCTCGCCTTTTGAACCTGTTCTCAGAGCAGCTTACAAAGTTTCCAGAAAAAGCAAAAAATCCAGCCACAAACATAAAGCAGCAATTTGAAAATAATAACCAAACTAACAGTAGTTTCCTGTACATGTTTGCCCAGATGGCCCCATTGGGGCTTACTCCCAGGTAAGTACCGGTAGATACATGATTGGAACCTTACCTTTGAAAATCAAAAAAAGTGTTTGATACCTAAAATGGCAACAAGCTAGGTGAGCCTGGCATCAAGCCTCCTTGTGAAGGGATGTGCAGTGTAGTGGTTAGAGCAGGCACCCCCAAACTTCGCCCCTCCAGATGTTTTGGACTACAATTCCCATAATCCCTGACCACTGGTCCTGTTAGCTAGGGATCATGGGAATTGTAGGCCAAAAGATCTGGAGGGCCGCAGTTTGGAGATGCGTGGGTTAGAGGGTCAGACTAGACCTGGAAGTCTAGAATTCAAATTCCCACTTAGCATTGAAGAGGCTCACTGGGTGACCTTGGGCCAGTCACTGCCTAACCTACCTCACAGGGCTCTTGTGGAGATTAAATGAGGGGGAGAACTATGTGCACCACATTGAGTTCATTGGAGGGGGAATATACAGTGGTCCCTCGACTTACGAATTTAATCCATTCCGAACGGACCTTCGTAAGTTGAAAAAATCATAAGTAGAAATCTATGGGGGGGGGAATAAAAAAAATCGTAAGTCGAAAAAAATCCTATCTGAAAATACGTAAGTCGAAAAAATCCTATCTAAACCGCATCCAAAATGGCGGACGGAGCTCCGTTCATAACTCGAAACATTCGTTAGTCAAGTTATTCGTAAGTCGAGGTACCACTGTAAATGCAATGAATAAACAAACAGTTCCAGAGTCAGAGTCAGGATGCCACAACTGAGAAGGCCTTTCTATGGTAAGAGAGATAACTGCCAAATGGCAAAGAACTTAACTTCAAGCAGGCACATGTGGACACAGGCAAGTAGGAAGCCGCCCAGAGTGGCTGGGGAAACCCAGCCAGATGGGCGGGGTATAAATAATAAATTATTATTATTATTATTATATAGGCCAGTCCTAAGCCACGGAGGGCTTTCAGGGTCAAAACTAGCCCCTTTGGATTGAGCCCAGATATGGCCTGGAAGCCACTGCAGCTGGCAAAGTACTGCTATGATGTGGTAATTCATAACTCCACATCCCAGCCATACCCTCCAACTCCTGGATTGAAAAATCCGGAATCAGTGGCAGCACGGCACCGGAAGTCGCTTTAACGCGGCGGCGTGGCGGCAGAAGTCGCTTCTACGCATGTCCAGACATGCGTAGAAGTGACGTCTGGTGCCGGGCTGCTCATGTCTGCATGTCTGGGCACCAGAAATCGCTTCTGTGCATGTCCAGACATGCGCAGAAAGCCGGGAGCCGGGACATGGCCGCCGGCAGGAGCTTTACGGGATATTTACGGGATATAATCAATTCAGGATAACAGCAGGAAATGGTAACAAAATACGGGGGTTTCCTGCGAAAAATGGGAGACTTGGCAGCTATGATATATGGAACTGAGCACCACAAACAGGTAAAGAGCCCCACAAAGACAATAGGAGAGTGAAAGCCATATTAATGCATTTAACAAAACCCTAAACTGTGGCAAATCTTAATTACAGTTGGATGATCCAGGCCATCTTCATAAACTATGTTCTGAAGATGGATTGTTTCAGCTAACCTATAGCTAAGATTAACTGCAGCATAATTGGGTTTGGATGATATGCTAAACAGTGGTTAATGTTAAATAAAAGCAATTAAACCATCTATGGGCTTTCAAGCGGGGGGGGGGGTATTGGTTTTGTTTGTTATCATGGTATGAATTTCTGTGTTTTATGTTGTAAACTAGCTTGTGATTATGGGATGAAGGATAATATAGAAATTCAACGAATAATAATAAGGGACAGCAGTTATCAAAGGTGCCTTTAATGGCAAGTGCCTGTGCATTTTACACACCAAAAAGCTTGGTACCCTATTAAACAATACTAATCAGCCAACACAGTTCTCAACTGAAGTAGTACAATCCCTATTAAAATGTCGAAAGCAAGCTGGATTTGTTCCCTCATAGATTCAAATTGCTACCTGCAACTTTTTACTGTTCTTAGTGCAGCTCCTTTTTTAATTTTGGAAAATCCCTGCAATCTTAATGATGGTCCCATTTTGTAAATTCTGGCAGCAAAAGAACAGTGCGGTGGAATAGTGGGGTTTGATTCATATCTGTACATCTCGGAACAATCGGGTCAAAAGCCCTGCCTGAATGAATCAGTGGCTCTTTCTTGGGCGTGTCATGTCTGTGGTTAATGCTAAGGAGCTCTCCTTTTGGATGATTGCCATCTGATGAGCCCTTCAATAGGCTTCTCTGCCAAACAGGCACAACAAGTTCCTGTAGCTCTTTTCATGGCCATATGCGTTGAGGTGACACGTTGTATTATTTCTGACAAGCATCTTGCTTCTGCAGGTTCTGGAGCATGGGAATTCCCCTCGGATTACAGTAACAGGAGCATAATCTCATGCAAATAACCTATCAGAATAATGGCTATTTGCCAGGACCTTTCCTTAATCTCCAATTGCAATACTACAATTACAGTATCGTTTCCCAAACTGGTTCTGCGCATCCCTTTGTGAAAGTGTTACGTAAAAGGGGATTCCAGGAGACAGTCTTAATTGCATGTTGCACCCTACAAAGTTTTTTACGGTATGCAAACCGTCACACAACCCATTCTGTTACAGTGGTACCTCAGTTCTCGAATGAAATCCATTCTCTGGAAGCCCGTTTGGCTTCCGAAACATTAAAAAACCAAGGGGGTGTGTGTGTGTGTGTGTGTGTGTGTGTGTGTGTGTGTGTTTCCATTGGTTGCAAGAGCTTCTTGCACTCAGCATAAGCCATATCGCATGTTTGGGTTCCAAAAACGTTTGAAAACGGAAGCATTTATTTCCGGGTTTTCGGCATTCGGGAACCAAAACATATGACAATGGAGGCATTCAGGAACCGAGGTTCCACTGTACTGCTTATTTAAAGCAAGAGAAAAGGGAGGCAAAAATATTCCTCTCCCAGACCCATGGGACATTGAGAGCATAAATAGTGTGATGCTCTGAGAGGTCTTTTTCATTAGGCAAAGTAAGGAATATGTCAAATTTGGGGGTTCTTAAGGGTGGCAGAGTAGGAGGCACCGACTTCATTCACACGTCATGGTAAGCCAAACTTTGACTTACAGAGAATGCATGAATGTGCACAGCATCCAGACAGGACCTTGTGTAGCCACTTTGCCCCTTCCCAGTTTTTCTTCCTTCTTCACTACACTAAGCCAAAGTTTCTCTTAGTATGTTGTCTGAACCCAGGCTTTTGGTTAAGCTTCCTCCTTGCTAACCATGGTTTAGTGTAGGAGTAACAGAGACTGCCAAGGAGCAGAGTGGCTGCGAATTCCTTTCTGGGAGCCAGCACATTCACACGGTGTTGCTAAGCCATAGTTTGACTTACTGTGTTGTGCAAACCAAGTAATGGACTAGTCTTTCTCAACTGGGAAGCTCCATTGAAATGATTAGAAGTTGTGCAAGCATTTCATTTAACATGTCTGTCAGACGTCATTTTCATTTTCTGCCTGGAGGACAAAGCTAGGGCGTTTCCTGATCCTTCTTGGCAGTATCAAACTTCAGACAAAGATTTACAGAGAAAAGTACATGACAGCGTAGAGAATCCACGTTTCATTCTTTATCTTCCACAGACTATTCGGCATACTAAGAGTCTAAAAGTTACTGCTTTTTAATTGTCTGCACAATTAGAATTTGTGCAAATGCCTGTGTTTCTGATAGCTGTTTATTGTTCTTGCCTTCAAGGGAGAAATAACTGGTCAGCCATTGGGGCAGGGGTTTCTTGGATGAAGGCAACGCTTCAGCTTTCTGGAGAATTTGTGTTGAGGAATTTGGAGTGGGTGGGGATCGGGAGGGTGGACATATTGTTTAAAAAAAGATACATAAAGTGGGAGAGCTCTAGGGTTCTTGGACATGCTTAATTTGGCATGTGTATATATAATATTTGAATTCTATCTCCTTTGTTTTGGTAAGACACTTTCCACACCCAGTTATAAATCTGGCAAAGCAGGAGCATGATAATTTCCCCTTTGGTGCATAGGCATATGCTGAACGTAATCAGACTATCAATGTAATTACATGCCCTCTGCAAAATATCTTATCACTCAGACAAAATGGCCATCTCTGTTCGCATTCTTTAATTAAAGGGGCAAGTACTTCTCTGGTAGCATTTGCATGAGTTTACTCCTTAGGACAAAACTAGACATAGCACCCTTTGCACAATTGCTAATTGCATTAATGATTTATTTTTTTAAAAAAGTCAACATGGGGGGCTGATTCCAGATTGGGACCCTGGCACAGAAAAGTTTCAGGCCTTGCTGTGACCCTAATCTGGATTGGTATCCTGCACCTGCTTGCACTGGGAGAGGGCAAGCACCCACTGGAAAGAATTGTAGCTAAGGTGAAAGGTTTAAAGCCTCCCTACCTAGTTCCCAATCTGGAGTTCCCCCTTCCCACACTGTGTTTTCATTTACTTTTGAAAAGCTACTCATGCTGTTATAATTAAAAATATTCTAATTGCACGAATGCATCGCATCTAGTTTGGCCCTTAGTTATGCACACCAGTGTAAGATCAGAAGCACAGTAACTATGACCTCACTCTCTTGGGACAGAGCAGTTTTGGAATAAGTTCATTAAGATGCTAACTATCAGACTTCTGTATTATTTTTCAGACCCTTATCACCTTAGATGATAATAATGTATTAACCCAGCACCAGAAGTGGGATGACAAAGAGACTACGATAACCAGAAAGATAGTAGATGGGAAACTCATTGTGGTAAGTGGAATTTTCCCCTGATTTCCTAGCAAAAATTGTACACAATAGCTGGAATGCAATGTAATTCAGGCATACTAAGTGTCTATCTACATTGCTCTATTCCCTAGTGATCTGGAGAGAGAGAGACTGATGAATGAACGTTCTTTGTTTTGCAGGAATGTGTTATGAATAGTGCCAAATGTACTCGCGTCTACCAAAAAGCATGAAGATACTGGCTTCTATTTTGGATGCGGAGCTTTATGATGGGCAGCTTAGTGCCAGGAACAAAGCTGGTCTACACTCCATATTTCTCATCCGTATTCCCTCTCCCTGCCCCCAGGTTTTTTTTTAAGCATCTTGGAAGAATCTGTACTGTACACAATTAAATTTCAAGTCCTTGGTGTAACTATTGAGAGCTATTAAATTTGAAAATTTCATGAGTTTTTTTACTTATTTAAATTAAAAATATTTTTAATCCACTTTGCTATTAAGAAATAAATAAATATCAAACATAAAAACATAGTTCAAAAACATTTCAGAAAAGAACAAATATCAGTAGATCAAGAAATATAGGGTGGTAGAATCTAGTGCTGGCGATCAACAAACATCTGGATATAAAGGCGTGTTAGTAATGTTTTGGAAGTATGCTACTGTTGATTCTTCTGAATAATGGCATCCCAGAGAGTAGGTGCCACCACAGAGAAGTAGGAAATAGTAGGAATATTGTAAATCTATTGTGATTTTTAGAATTCTCCTCAGTTGAAGAAATTCTGGAAACTCTAGTTAGATTAGTTGTGAGAAGAAGTGATTAGTTACTAGTTAAGGTGTATTCTGCCTAGGCACATTTATAGCATGGTTTCTTTGAACTCAGTGCAACTTCTATGATGCTTATGTCTTAGCAAGTGTGTTTACACATGCAGTCTTAAAGGCAAATAACATGGCACTGGAAGACCAGAGATGGGGAGCCTACAGTCCTTCAGATGTTGGGATACAACTTCCATAATCCCTGACCATTGGTTGGGTTAGCTGAGCCAATGGGAGTTGCAGTCCGAGAACATCTGCAGGGCTGTGGGTTCCTCATTCCTGTTATAGTCTGTAGAATGTTTTCTTAGCTGCTAGTCAATATAGATATAATGTCTTTCTATACTATAATTTGCCAAACTCATTTCCCTTGAAGTCATTTCCCCCCCAGGGCAAAACAAACTCTAGATAGTAAGCTGTAACTGAAAAAGCTGAATGTAGGTCTTGACACCCTAAATCAGCCTTCCCAAACCTGCTGCCTCCAAATGTTTTAGACTACTATAACTTGCAATATTCCCACCTAGTACAACCAATTATAAGGGATGGTGAGATATGCAGTCCAACAACATTTGAATGGCAACTGGCTGGGGAAGGCTCCCCTAAGTAAAGTATCCATATGCCACCCTTTGTGGATTTTATGGACCTCAAGAGTTCCAAGAAGGATTCCAGTAAAACTTCCTTCATGATGAAGCCATGTTGAGGACATTGGTGTATTTCAAATTTTAGCAGTGCCCTGTGTGAACCCAGGATTCAGCACCCCCACCTTTCGCCTTCCATTCCACTCACTTCACGACGTCATAGTTGTGAGACCCCCCAAGGCTTGGCATCCAGTGCGGCAGAACCAGTTACGCGGCCCAAATCTGCCTCTCACATGGTTCCTATAAACTGCCATTCATAGTGTCTGTGTGTAGGTCTCCAACTCCCCATCCCAGGATTCTAGTGTTCCATACCTGCCTATCTCCTTGCCTCCTTGCCCTTCCTTAATATCCTTTAGTATCATCCCTGCCCCATTTTACTCTACACGTACTGTCCATAAGGGAAAGAATTGTTGCGTGCCAAGGCATTCCATCTTTTGCAAGGCACTGTTGCAAAAGATGCAAGAGACGACATAAAGCCTATATGTTGCATTCAGTTTGCCTGTGTTTCCCCCCAAACCATCGTCATGGAAGCTTTACCGTGTCCTGGAATAAAGTTCAAAGGGATGAGATGCAGCTCACATGCTAAGACAAACGTGCCAATACTTTGTGTTGAATGAGAGGTTTTGCAGGTTCTAGTGAAATAGATCACAACACCAACTCTCAAATTCAAAACCTTCCTATGGTTTTTGAAGTGCTAAAAATATCTACCCAAATGGTAGATTTGCTACTAAATCCTCCCACTGCCATATGGTATGATCAGATAACTGAGTCTTTGAGGAGTACTTTACATTTGTTTGACATAACTGACATGCTCTTGGTGAGCTACAGCTGAATGACTTGCTAGCAGCTGATTTGGAAGATACCTTATTTTGACATTAACGTATTCCAGCTATTATAGTTATACTTTAGGGAAACTGACTTCAACAAGATTAAAGACAAGCTATTGCAATCCTTTGAGTAGAAATATTTGAGGGGAAGGAACTGCAAGATGGATGGGAGTCTCTTAAAAGCAAGTGCTTTCTGTGCCAACTATTAAATGCTTGCTGGAAATTTTTCTATTCAGCCAGGCAATTAAGAACACACCCTCCCACAATGGTTAATTGATGCCTATTGTTAACCTTTCCGTGGTTTTTATTGTCTAGTTTTCTGTTTTATTGCTGAAAACCTCTTCAATATTTTGAATGACCTACTGGTATATAAAAGAATAAGAAAAGAAAAAGTGAAACCTGCGTAACACTTAATAGACATAAATACAACATTTTGATGTTAGGTAGGAAGAATCAGATAAACAAATATAGCACCAGTGACTCTTGTCTTGACTTGCAGTATGTGTGAAATGGCTTTCTTCTGATGGATGTTGATCAGGGGCAAAAAGACATACGAGGGGACCCTCCACCTACAGCTGCACCGCTCACATGTGTAGCACCGCTTTATGGGATGGGGAATTGGTTTCCATGAGTCTGGGTACGTGTGTCAAGAGTGCTTCAAGCAACCCAAAAGCTCAATTTACAAGGCTGTTTTATCCGAGCCAGTTGGACTGTCCATCTCTAAAGGCTGATGAGTAAAGCAGATACTTCAGTTTATTTTAGACAGGCATCAATGGATTCCAGCTGCCTTGATTTATTTGTAAAATTTTATTTATCTCTTGAGAAAGAGTTACTCTTGAAACCAGTAGGGAATAAAAGAAATAGTTTCTCTCTGCATTTACACAGTTGTTGTCTTGAGGACCTTCAGCCACACACGTGGGATTGGACTTTATAAGAGTTCTGTTCAAGACCTGCATACATCTTGTAACTTTTTGGTTTAGACTTGTGCATCAGTGATCACACGACTGCTTCCCTGTATTGAAAGCAATGCCTGAGATTTTCAGCTTATCAAAGCTTCAATTTTGATAAAATTGAAGCTTCAATTTTGAACCATTTTCAGCAGGTGGACATGATTCAGTTAATGCGACAGTTCATATCTTGTCAATTTAGAAAGGAGAGATTTAGGCTACAATCCTATGCACAGTCTCCCAGGATGAAGTCACACTGAATTAGTCACTTTTAATTTTTGAAAGGGGACACAGGTGGTGCTGTGGCATAAACCACTGAGCCTTGGGCTTGCCGATCAGAAGGTCGGTGGTTCGAATCCCTGTGACGGGGTGAGCTCCCATTGCTCGGTCCCAGCTGCCAACCTAGCAGTTTGAAAGCACGCCAAAAAGTGCAAGTAGATAAATATGTACCGCTCTGGCGGGAAGGTAAACGGCACTTCCGTGCACTTCTCTGGTTTTGCCAGAAGCGGCTTAGTCATGCTGGCCACATGACCTGGAAAATCTGTCTGTGGACAAACGTCGGCTCCCTCGGCCAGTAAAGCAAGATGAGCGCCTCAACCCGAGAGTCGTTCGCAACTGGACTTAACTGTCAGGCGTCCTTTACCTTTAATTTTTGAAAACATATACACCACTTTTCATTCATTCATTCATTCATTCATAAATAAATAAATAAATAAATAGCGACAGTGAAGATAACCAAATATTCCTATAATTTCAACAACAAAAATAGAACTGGTGTCAGAAAACACATGGGTTAGTTGTCTGCAAAAGGCACCCCATTACTGCTCAGCTGATCAACATAGAGAATTCCTTCTGCAAAATGAGCACCACACTCAAGGGCATAGCTAGGAATTTTGTTTAGGGGGCCGGCTTTTGTTAGGGGGGGGGCAGAACCATGGGCGTACCCAGGATCAAAACTAGGGGGGGCAAGGGGAGGGGCCAAGGCATGGAAGGGGAGGGGCCACAAAGTGGGCGGGAACAGCGAACTCGCACTCCGCCGGGCTGTGCCCCTCCCTAGAAGCAGGGCTGGTGGGCGGAGGCGGAGCCCAGCCCAGCGGAGCGCGAGTTCAGCGTTCCCGCCCGCCGCGCCGCGCTCCCTGGTTCCCCGCCGCGCTTGGCCTTGCCTGAGGGCGCGCCGGGGAGCTGGAGGGAGGGTGCGGCGCGGTGCGGCGGGAATGGCGAACTCGCGCTCCGCCGGGCTGTGCTCCGCTTCTGCCCACCAGCCCTGCTTCTAGAGTAGGGCAGCTGCCCTAACTTGCCGAATGGTGGGTACGCCCTTGGGCAGAACATCAAATTTGTGTTGATTTTGAGGAGCAGCTACCTCCCTGCCCCTCCCCCCGGCTGTGCCCATGCCCACAGTTTAAAAACTTCTAAGCAATGCTGGATTAGCCAATAGGCTGTCTAAGCACATGGTTAGGGGACCAGCAAGGCAGAGGGTTGGGGGGGGGGACGGACAATTTGACATTTGGTATTTTAAAAAAGTATCATGGGAAAATCAGAATTCTGTTAGATTTCTTCCCCTATTTTTCTGTCCCCACCTAAATCAGGGGTGTCCAATTATTATTATTATTATTATTATTATTATTATTATTATTATTATTTATATCCTGCTCATCTGGCTGTGTCTCCGCAGCCACTCTGGCTGCCTCCCAACAGAATATTAAAAACACGATAAAACATCAAACATTAAAAACTTCCCTGAACTAAAGTAGATCAAAATAATGCGAGGAACTCAGATCCTGCAGTGTGCTGCAATAAATCTGTTTTGTTGTGTTTTGTTTTAATTTTACAGTTTAGTATTGCTTTTATTTAGAATTACGTACATATGAGGTGCACAATAATCTTGTTTCTGCTTCTTAGTCAGTACGTAAAAATACACACCATTGAGCATGTGCTTCAGTCCAGTTCAAATCAACTAAACTAGCAGCACAATCCCATGCTTACACAGATGTAAGTCTCGCAGTTGGCTTGAACTGGCATGTTAGTTTACTTAGAAATAGCACCTCAGGGTATTAATGTTAGGTGCTTTTCAGTCACATCTCAACGAATTTAGGTCATACAATTAAAGTTGATTTGGTGCTCTTGTGCAACAATTAAACACACACCCATCAAACGTTTTGGAGAATTATGAGGAGGGAAAGCACTGGAAAAGTGTGGGAAAACACTTGATTTAACCTCACATAACCTCTTCACAAACAAATCAGGATGAATGCTCAGTAAGTAAGTCAGCTGGAATTGACCTCAGAAAGTATGGAGATACTTGGATACTTGTTCTGAGTGCTTGGAGTGTGTCTTACATTCTATACAATTTGATTATGTTTTTATATTATTAATTATTATTATTATTATTATTATATTATTATTATTATTATTATTATTATTATTATTATTATTATTATTATTATTACAGCTCCTTCCCAGTGTGTGATTTATCTTTGGACTTCTCTCTGTGTTCTTTCATCCATCTCCAGGCAGGCACTATTGTAGAGGGGTTCACTTCTGAGGAGATATATGAGGTAATGTGAACTTCAAAGGAGGTATAATGTCCCTGGCATCACTGATCTTCACTTCACTGCTTCTTTAGGAAAGTTTTGATGACCCGTTATGATGAGCAGTTGTCGGGGGAAAGGGCCATAGCTCAGTGGCACAGCAATCTCCTTTGCATGTAGGAAGTCCCAGGTTCAGTCCCCAAAATCTCCAGGTGGAGCTGGATGTGAACGCTCTCTGAAATACTGGAGAGTCACTGCCAGTCGAGGTAGACAATGCTGAGCTAGATGGACCAGTGTTCTGACTAAGTATCAGACAGCTTCCTCTGTTTTTGTGTTCCTAACTGAGAAAAGGTGTACATGTGTTTCGTAGGGTGAATACAATTAAACCTCAAAAGCTGACCAACTGCATTGTGACCAGTGTTTGGCTGTACAAAAAGACCTGTGAATTTTGTTCTAATGGATCAACCAAGTCTTTGATGTGCGGTGTGCCTCTGATGTGATGAAGTCAGGATATAGAAGGGTGGGGGACAGAATTCTTCCTGCACATTCTTCCTGCGCATACATCAAAGTCTTGATCGCCGGAATACACATGGCTGCTACGGGCTGCAGTTTATTCAAGTATACGCTGTTGCTCCAGTTTCACGTGAACGTGAGTGAACCTAATTTGGTATTTTTTCTAGGAATTATTAGAGAGGGTGTGCCTTCTCTATTGTTCATACATATTTCAAAGAACATATGAAAATAATACCGCTTCCTCCAGGATGACTTAATAAGATGAAGTCATGTAGAGACAGCTCAGAGCTGTTCTTGGCTCTGCTTATTAGGGAGCAAGTACCTGCAATCTCTGTGATAGAAGGAGGTGAAGGCCTGTAACATTCACTTGACTGCAGGCACCCCAACTTATTTAAACTCCTCTCTAACATAATATTATGGCACTTGCTGGGGGGAGAGGGGGAGAGGCAAGGCATGAGGAGCTTGACGCTGTGTAGGCACCATAGAAACCAACTCCTACAGTTCAAGGTCCCTTGCGCCCCAAAAATATTAGAGGAGTCACAAATTGTGTGTACATCTTGTGATTGATTATGCGGGGCAGGGCTTACCTGCTCCCTGTATTTTATTCAAGTTGGCACACCTGGCAGGCACATAATAGCAAGACCAGAGGATTGATTCCACCAGGCTGCAAAGCACTGAGTTTCTCATGCCTTGGCTCTCCTCCTGGTAAGTTCCAGTGGCACACTGTGTTTGGAATCATGGAGAGAAGCACTGCCACACCAGTCACTACTCTGAATACCAGCACACCGATCCCTCTTTTACTGTCTGGCTTAGGGTGAGGCTGGGGCTGTTTGCCTCCAGGCTTTTAAAAAAACTGTCCATCATGAAAATATTCAGCAGTTGCAGGGGTTTTTGTTTTTGTTTAAAAAAAGAATTCCATTTATAGATGGCTTCCCATACATTATCTCAAAGTGATTTCACAATTAAACCATCAACAATAAAACAATGCCGAAATTTCCTGTACAAAAACAATGATGATAATACTTTCATATGTAAAAACCATTCAAAACAATTTCATAAGTAATTTCAAGTGCTATACAGATGCAGAGTGGGATAAAGACTTTTGTTGTGTACGAAGGATAGGTGTCACCACAATAAAGACTTGATCCCTATAACATACGGAAGAGACCTCCTGATAAGATAGATGGATATAAAAGGGGTGAGGTGATCATTTGTGTCTTTTTTTGTCAGAATCTTGAAAAAGCGAAGGGTCCCGAGATAGGGTTACCCACCCCAATTCATGCATCATAATCCCTGTTCAGAATAGAGGTCCACCATTCCAATTGCTTTTTAAAATGACACTTCCATCAATGCTATAATACATTTAACACAATGCAAAGTTTGCCCAGAAGTACTTGAAATGGACAGAACTCTTGTCCTGTTTAAAAGGAGTCGATTAGAAAGAGTTTCAAATTTGGCACCTGGTTCATGCTTGCAGTTTGTTACAAATAAAATCTGGAACATGGTTGCTGTTCCATGCTTTTATCTCTTCATCTTTCATGTTCGGTGCTTTAGAACTGGAAGCAAAGAACTTATTCTGTGCCAGAAATGCCTTGACTGAAGCTTCCTGGGCAAGTGTGGCCAAGTGCTGCCTCTGAAGCATGTGGGGATGGGTTTTCCTGTTAGCCAGCCTCCCAGATCATCATTTTAAAAGCATTGTTATGTTTTCACAGCACATTGCCACAGGTCACAAAGTTCTCAACTTACCTGCGCTCTGCCTACATCACAAAAGCAGATGTATCACAATTACTTTTAGTTGTAAAACAGAGAAAACTTACACTGAGGCCACATTCACGCCATACATACTGTTTAAAGTACAGTGATACCTTGGTTCTCTAATGCCTTGGTACTCAAACAACTTGGAACCCAAACACTGCAAACTCAGAAGTAAGTATTCCGGTTTGCAAACTTTTTTGGAAGCTGAACATGCTCCATTTTGAGTGTTACGCTTCTGGTTTGAGTGCCACACTTCTGTTTTGAGTGTTATGCTGAAGTCTGTCTGTTTTTGCTATTTATTTTGTGTGGGGTTTTTTTGTTTTGTTTTTTGCTTTTTGTGCATGTGTGTGACTGTGTAGAACCCAGTTCAGCTAATGATTGATTGTGTGACTGCAGTACAGTGGTACCTCTGGTTACAAACTTAATTTGTTCCAGAGGTCCATTCTTAACCTGAAACCGTTCTTAACCTGAGGTACCACTTTAGCTAATGGGACCTCCTGCTGCCACCACACCGCCACCCTGCGATTTCTGTTCTCATCCTGGGTCAAAGTTCTTAACCCGAGGTACTACTTCCAGGTTAACGGAGTCTATGACCTGAAGTGTTTATAATCCGAGGTTACAGCAGGTCTACAAAGTTTAAGGAAGGGGTATCTCCCAGCCCTAACTGGAGATGCTGTGGATTGAAACTGTTTTATTTTTATTTTTGCATGCATGCATGCATAACAGATGTTCTATCACTGAGCTACAAGCCTTCCTCTCAAAGGGGCGAAACTACGAGATGGAAGAGCCCCCAACTTGCAACTCTTTATGAAAAAAGGGCAGGATCTCCAACCCTTTGAAGTGCTCAGAGGAAGATTAATCATCCTTAAATGGTGGAATCTCCTGTTGCAGGGAACTCTGAGGAGGGATTAGTCAATCTGTCCATTTCGGTTTCTTTCCATTTCTCCTTAGTTCACTGTCACTGTTAAGTTCAGCTCCCCACATTTCCACATCAGGGTCTTTTAAAATTCCTCATAAGAATTCAGTAGTGTGAATTTATCCTGAGACACACAGCTTTGTATCCAATTTAGCCCAACATACATACTTTTGCCTGTTGTTTTTGTCCATCGAGTTTTCTTGGCAGGGATACTGGAGTGGCTTGCCGGTTCCTGCTCCAGGGAACGATTGGGAAAGATTGAGGGCACATGGAGAAGGAGATGACAGAGGACGAGATAGTTGGATAGTGTTCTTGAAGCTACTAACATGAGTTTGACCAAATTGCAGGAGGCAGTGGAAGACAGCAGAGCCTGGCATGCTCTGGTCCATGGGGTCACGAAGAGTCGGACATGACTAAACGAATAAACAACAAACAACAACATCCTTTGCAAAACAATCCCCCTTACATAATGCATTTTTGGGATGCAAATTTCATGAGCACACACGCTTATGTGGTATGTGCATTTTTGTACGCATTACCTTTCTGAAGAATTGCAATGCAAAATTCAGAGACATGCAAATCTCAAAGGATAGTATTGTTTTGGTTCACATATTGGTTTGGAAAATGTAAATTATATGAATTCACCTTAAAATGTGGACTGTATTGAATTTCTTCCCCATCCCTAATTGTGAGCAGGTGAAATATATTCCCGCTTCACAGGAATGGATATACTGTAAAGACCAAAGCAAAGAAGATGGAGCAAAAGGGGAGTCTGGTTTGCTCACTAACTGATGTGGCGAGTATCGGATCAATCCTTTTTCTTCACATATTGTTGCTCAAGTTTCAGTGGGAAAATTTAATACAAGCAAGCACAGTCCTTATCATGCAATGTCAACCGAAAGCATTGCATGCAGTCCTTTTCCTGAGTTGGAGTTCTAGTGCAAAGAAAAACAACGGCTTAGAACAGTGTCCCTGTGATCACGGAAGCTGAACATGATAATCTAATTGGCACATTATGTTATTCATTGTTCAGTCAAGAATACACTCCGGGTGGCGAAAGCAGGCTATTAGGAAAAGAACAGCAATGCTGGTACAATTAGGTACAAAATTAGACAGGACCAGCGAATGCCAGTTATTGCTCAGAACCTCCCTGAATATTGAATATTACTCTGGACCTTCTTCAATAAGATACTTTGCAGAAACAGTAGGGTGGGTCTATAGCTCAATGTTACAGCTACATGTTTTGCAAGCAGAAGGTCTCAGATTCAACCCCTGGAACCCCTGGAAAGGGCTAGGATAAATCTCTGTCTGAACCCTGAAGAGCTAATGTCAGTCAGTGTACATCCGAGGCTGCTC
The DNA here is from genome assembly GCF_965207765.1 of Zootoca vivipara. Classification (NCBI taxonomy): domain Eukaryota; kingdom Metazoa; phylum Chordata; class Lepidosauria; order Squamata; family Lacertidae; genus Zootoca; species Zootoca vivipara. The sequence continues at coordinate 59,598,183 of NC_142591.1, forward strand.
TTACAAGGCAGTTTATTCTTTTTCCACATTGTATTTGAGCTTTCACACAATGTCAATCCTGCTTCCAGAAATCAAGCAGAATATAGTGGAAGTTTAACATTCATTTCCATGTTAATTGCTTCAAAATGTATATATCTGTTTGCAGCGCCTTTGAATTTGTCTAATGACCATCGCTGCCTTCTGTGGGAGTAAGTTTAGCTATGCACTGCATGAAGAAATACTTTCTTCTATTTGTCCTGAATCTTTTGACATTCAGCTTCATGGGATGTCCACAGGTTCTAGGGTTATGAGAACCTTCATGCTGGAGGTTACTAGAGGATGGATAATTTTAGCCAAGCTATCCTTACACAGTCAAAGCCATCCAATGGGAGTTCTTTACTGCCCACAACTCTGCCCTTCCCTCTTCCTTCCCCTTCCCCTTCCCCTTCCCAGCACTTAGGTGGGATAACTCATCATTCCTTGTTTTAAATATTTACTCTTGTAGCATCTACACAGCATTTTTTCTATTTTTAAAAGAAATGCATAAAGTGGCGCCGAAGTTAAAAATAAACAGATTGTATTTTTCATGCATATTCCAGCCAACAGTTAACAATGCGGGACACCTTCACTTAAAATGCAGACTTTGTTTATTAGAAAATGGATCTGTTGACGCATTTCCACTGTGGTGTTATTGTTGGGGCTAGATCTTGCTATAAGAATAGAACCCAGTGGTGGCGGTTGCCCATTGCTTCTCAGTATTTTGTGGATGCTTGTTTGATATGTTAGCCAAGGAAAGGCTGCCAAGGGTAATAAATCACTCATCCTAGCACTCACTTCCTCCAGTAGTTTCTTTGCACGGTATGACTCGAGTTTCTCTCCATTCACCTTTCTAGATTTTTTTACTTTGTTGTTACAGTGCAAACAATGAGTCCTGCTCAGAGTAGACCCACTGAAATGACTAAATGAGTTCCATTGCTTTCAGTGGATCTCCCCTGAGTAATACTTAGTTGAATGCAACCCAATGTCTTTTGCGGGGCTAGGTTATCCATGGCAAGATGGCCCAGTAATATTAGCTGTTCCCAGGGAAACTCATTCGAAACACATATAGTTATACAATAATAATAATTAAAGATGCATTGCAGTGATTAACATGGATCTCCACTGTTGCCTTTCAGCTAGAGAAACTATTTTCTGCGTGCATACAAACTCAAAGGATTTGGAGTACAGTTGCACCTCTGGTTACGAACTTAATTTGTTCCGGAGGTCCGTTCTTAACCTGAAACCGTTCTTAACTTGAGGTACCACTTCAGCTAATGGGGCCTCCCACTGCTGCCGCTGCACAATTTCTGTTCTCATCCTGAGGCAAAGTTCTTAACCAGAGGTACTACTTCCAGGTGAGCGGAGTCTGTAACCCAAAGTGTTTGTAACCCGAGGTACCACTGTACTTCAATATCTTCTTTTGGAGTGACTTGAGTTGCGTTTTCTGTGAAGTTGCATTATACATAACAGAATTGGCACACCATTCTGTTGCAGTTGAAGCACCTCGTATTTTCCATGTTCCTAAATGCATAGTCTGGGAGCATATAGTGGCTAAAACGTTCCCCTTTCGTGATAACTGGGCAGCTCTAGGATGCTGGAGAAAAGGACCTGCTGAGAAATAGCAACATTTCTCCGACCTTCCCACAACACTGGACCACAACATCACTAGAAGAAAGCTGCAGTCATTTAGACAAGCAAGGACCAGGACATGGAGAAAGACTTGTGGTGGAGGTACAAAGGGAGAGGGGAGCTTTTCAAAACAACACTCCACCTTTGCCTATTCTTGGTTCCTAGGGAAAGGTACATCACTTCTGCCGCTTCGGATGTGACAGGGTGTTCCAGGGAAGGAAGTGAAGCTAAGCGTTTTTTTGTTCTTACACTTAGCACGTCGTTGCCATATTTACAGCAGGTTTTTCAATAATGCTCACTATGGCTTTGCCTAGGAAAAGCACTTAAGAAAAGGGACAAAAATACTTATTGGACCAAAGCCAGGGACATTTCAGAGGTTTTCCAATATTTACACAGCCCTCATTTGTTATATCTATTGCCCAGGGTCTCCTCATAATGACACAGGTGTAGTTTTTCAAGAGTTATATATAAAAGGCGAGGTTCCTCATTTCTCATTTCTGATACACAGACAATTTTTTAAAACAAAACAAAACTTGGTACTGTTTATTGTCTACAGTCCAAATCAGTCCCACATCTACTCTAAACTAGGCTGTTTTACCTTTGCTATTTGCCATGTGATTGCGTGCACTGGCAATCTCATCCTCTTTGACTCCTTTTGCTGCACTTCAAAGGAGAACTGCCTTGGCAAAGGGCCGTGGAAAGAGGCTGGTATTTATACTTTTAGTTGTGTATGCCACACGCAAATGCCACACACTCCTTGCCCACACTGTCCACACGTGTGTATAAGATAGGATAGGCCCATGTTGCTGGCACTCACTTTAATGCCAGGTGTGTCTCTAGGCCCACCTCCTTGATATCTGCATGGTTAGCATGGCATGCAAATGTTGTAAACTGCTTTGTTTTTTTTAATGAACTAGTGGTACAGTGGTACTTCTAGTTGCGGACACGATCCGTCCCGGGGTGGCCGTTCGCACCCCGTAAAGTCTGCAACTAGAGCAGCGCTTCTGCGCAAGCATGGAGCGCAATAGAGCACTTCTGCGCATGTTTGAAGGACGCAGAACTCTTCTGCGCACACACATGCAGTGAAACTGGAAGTGTATATTTGCCGCATTCGCAAGCCAAAAAGACGCAATGTGAACCTAACGCAACACAAGGTATGACTGTATCTAAATATTTTTATTAAATAAATAAAACCTCCAAAGGTGTATTCAGTTGGCATGTACAGTATGTGTGATTGGGACCCCACCTTTGCATGACTGGGGGCCCTGAACACATAGAGGCCTATGAGCCTTCAGTTGAATGTGCACACATGTATGATTCCCGCCCCTCCTTGTCTATCCAGAGCTGCAATTGAGGGAAGGCATGGGCAAATCTATCAGTTTTGGTTTGCCTCAGTTTCTCTTTGAATCTTAAGTTCAATTCTCCCCATTTCCTCATCAGTTTGTATTTTTTCAAGGAAGTGCTCATGGAAACCCATTGTCATTTGAGTGTGAATTGCTCTGAATACGTGGTTTCACAAAATATACACATTTTCACAAAGCTGTTTTCCATTTTGGATCAAAATGTTGGCATTTTGGAATTTTTATTTTCCCTGGCATATACATTTTTATACACATTTTACACCAGCATATGTATTTTTTGTACACATTACTATTCTATTGCAAAATTCACAGAGGTGAGAATTTTGAAGGGTGGCTGTGTTTTGGTTCTCAAACTGTTTCAGAAAGGGCAAACTAGGCATTATTATTACTATTATTTATTACTTATACCCCACCCATCCAGCTGGGCCTCCCCAGTCACCCTGGGAGGCTTCTAACAGGATATTAAAAACACAATAAAAGTTCAAACATTTAAAATTTCCCTAAAGAGGGCTGTAGAACAGGCATCCCCAAACTTCGGCCTTCCAGATGTTTCGGACTACAATTCCCATCATCCCTGACCACTGGTCCTGTTAGCTAGGGATCATGGGAGTTGTAGGCCAAAACATCTGGAGGGCTGCAGTTTGGGGATGCCTGCTGTAGAATAATATTTATGTGCAAAGTAAATTGAATTCTACCGTCGATCCCTAATTGGAGCATCAAAATTATTACAATATTCATCATTTTCTAGTGGACTCAAAGTACTGAGCAAAGTACTGACAGATGTAAGGAGCATCTTACAAAGCAAAGAAGAATCTCAATCTCTCAAAAACAAAATACAGCAATTGGCAAAGCAGTGTGGAATTTCACCTATGTAGAATTGTTCCAAGATCCTAAATCCAGCTTCACTCCCTGATAAGATAAATATTCCTTGTAACACTATAGCTCTAAAGAATAGACAGAAAGAAGGCAGCCGTGCTTCTGAATACCAGTTGCTGGAAATCACAGGAGAGGATGCTGGTCTTGTGCTCGAATCCTGTTTCCCCACAGGCATCTGGTTGGCCACTGTGGGGACAAACTGCTAGTCTAGATAGATCATTGGTCTGATCCAGCAGACTGTTCTTACATTCTTAAGCTACATAAAGGTACAAGAATCTTGGGGACTTCCATCCTAACTTAGTATTTTAAAAAATGACCTTTTTTCCAACAACAACCAGGGGAGGAATTGTGTTCAACTGTTAAATGTTTTGATTCCCCAAACCTTCCTATGTAAGGTTGGCGATGGAGAAAGTTGGAAGTGAATTTTTAATAATACACACAAAGCCTAAAATTATCTGCAAAATAAATATATGGAAATTGCATTGCTGTAGATCTTTAACTAAGATTTGTGCATTCCAATGGCTGGGAGGTGTGTCCAGAATGAGATTCTTGGAAAGTTCAGAATTCTTCTGTTCTCACTGAGGATGAATGGTTCCGTCTCTCGAAATACTGTAGGAAATATTCAAGAATACCGAATGCCATTTTGACTTTAGCAATCTTTATTACAAACAAACTCACATACTTTTAAATTGGGTACTTAAGTTTATTCAATTCAGTGAAGGAAATCCAGACTTAACATAGGGCTTCTGACAGAAATCAGTTATTAGCTACCAATACTAATGATGCAGATATGAAGTTTGGCTATGAATGATTGGAGCAACTGCATGTTTCTAGCTAATATTCCTCTGGTTTTACAGTGGTACCTCGGTTTACAAACACAATTGGTCCCAGAAGTCTGTACTTAACCTGAAGCGTACTTAACCTGAAGCGAACTTTCCCATTGAAAGTAATGGAAAGTGGATTAATCCGTTCCAGACGAGTCCGCGGAGTACTTAAACTGAAAAGACTCAAACCGAGGCGTACTTAAACTGAGGTATGGCTGTATTCAGTTAGCATCTCCTGTTTCCAGAAGAGTTATCTAACAGTACAGTGTAATGTAAATTTAAGCAGTACGTCAATGCCTGCTTACCTGGGTGTACGTCCCACTGAAGTATGTGTTTATATAAGTGTGAAATGCTTAGATAATGAAATGCTAAGCATGGTTATCTGTAGAAATGTATGGACTTAATAATAATAATAATAATGCTGGGTTCTAAAGCATGCAGGAAACCCCTATGAAATCTTGCAGCTTTCCACTCCAGTTGAAGGCTCTTTAACTCATGTAGAGCTGAAAAGTCAGGGACTGTGACATGCAGGAGGGTGGGCAACTTGTTTGTATGCCCCCAACTCTCCTTTGTGTGTGAGCTCCTATCCAGCCTCCCCCTGTCAAGTCCACCCACTGGCAGGGAAGTGACTGCATCATATCCAACAGCAGAGGCACTGCTAGGAACTTCAGTGATCTAGGAGTTGAACCCTGCAGGAACAAATTTGCATAAGAGTTGCATATGCTAATTCATGCGAATGTAGGAAATCATTACTAGACCTGAAATTTCACAGAAGGCAAGCCAAATTAATACACCATCCAAATAAACGCAAACAATTTTTAAAAATTATTTCGCACCCCATCGAATATCACCCAAATTGGCTTGGAGACCCAGGTTTGGGCCGCAAAGACATGGAGCGCCAGTCTAGGCCTGGGGGTAATTAGGGGGTAAGGATGTCACCAATGCCCGACGGTAAAAGGTAAAGGACCCCCGGTCCAGCCAAATTCAGCTATGGGGTGCATTTTCTCAGGGCTTCCTTATTCTCCCATATGGCTCCTGTAATGCATTGCAAAGGTGGGTCACAACCCATCATTTGGGAGTAAGTAGATTAAATGCTTTCTTTCTTTCACTAACATTGTCACAGGTCTAAGTGGTCTTCCATTCACTTGTGAAACTGCTTAGCTATCTGATTTCTCCAGTGATGAAGGTGAAGACAGTCAGGGTTCTGTCCCAGAAATCATTCATATAAATCACTTTGTTCATCTATACGCTGGAGATAACTTGTAATTATGCAACTACCCAGAGTTTCTTTTATATTTGCCACCTTTTGCGCTTCCTTTTTAAACCTTTTCCTTCCATTTCCACCCTGTTCCACCCTTCCTTCTATATTGCCCTTTGAAATCATGGTTGATGTTCACTTGTAGCCACTAGGTGTCATAAGTAGCCAGCCTCAAAGATATACAAGACCTCACAGTACATTGCTTTGGGCAATTCCACAGGGCCTTTTTTGTTCTACTTTTGGGTGTGTGTGTCCCCCCCTCCCCCCCTGAAATGGTAAATCTAGTTTAAAAAAGGAAATCATGCGGCTCTGCATTTTGATGAGGATGACATCATATCCAACACTTCCACGAATAAGCGGCATTAGTAAACATCCGTGTGGAAGTGCCCTTTTGTCTGCGAGACCTCACCCACTTAAGAACAAGTCAAACACCAGAGTGCCAACAGAGAACCTCTAGATACAATCACGCAAAGAGGAAATAGTTCCAGAGAGATTAAGGAATTTTGGCATGGGATGCGCTACAAGACTATGATAGGATTCCATGGAATTTCCCCAACAAACTGTGAAATGTACAGAGCCCTAACATTGAAAGCTTAGCCTTACTGGCTTGCAAAATCTTTCTGGACATGTTTGCACTGCGTAAGCTCCACTGAAGCCCCATCTACAACATACTTGTAAAGCAGTGTCATACCCCTTTAAACAGTTATAGACTTCACTGAGGGTGCTGAGAGATGCAAGGAGACTCCCATTCCCTTCACAGAAATCCCTGGCAAGAAGGACTGGTTAATATATCATTCTATGAGAGGAATATGGATCTCGTAGAAACTCTTATCACTCTTAATAAACTACAGTTCCCAATATTCTTTGGGGGAAGTTCAAAGTGATATGATACTGTTTTAAATGGGGCCAGGGTTAAATGAGATTTTCTCCCTAGCAGTGCATATGTTCATGTGTGCATACAACAGTGCAGCCTTAAACTCCGATCTGAGTCTATGATTCTAGTGATATTTTAATATGAGGGCATAATTCTTGTAGAACGGACTCCAACCAAGAGGATATGGGCAAGGTGTGTGAGAGAAAAGGTGTGTTCTTGTTGGTGACAAGGAACAAATATATAGGTATAAAAGTAGAATTCATAGATGTCAAGGTTTGGGGCAAGTACTCTTTGCTTTGGTGAGAGAACCCCAGCAGAGATTTAAAATCGCAAATTATGCAGCAAAGTAAAGCATGGAAATATAGGCTGTTGGACCTTCAGTTCTGAGATGGAGCATATCCCCAAGGTTTCCATTGAAGACCTCCTTTAAGGGAGAGTCAAACATGCCTCTAGGCAATTGGCTGAATTGCAGACCTGCTCTTGCCATCAAGAACTCCAACCAAAACTTGCCCTCATGTAAATTAAGCCCACTGGATCATGTGCCAAATGCTGGTGTGCCCAGAATAGTCAGATATATTTCCTTTGATCAGGTTCTTCTTTATTTCCCTTTGCCACCCCAGCAATATTTTGCTGGTAAATGGAAATAAAATCCAGAAGAAAGTGGGGTGGGAGCAAATTTGGCAACTTTTTATGGCCAGGCCCATCTTCCAGGGCATTTTACAGGAACCTAATATGTAAAAATGGCTAAGCTTCTTCCTTGTTGCGGAGTGATGAGGAAACGCTTTGCTTGCATAATGTCAGGCTACTCTCTCTTTATCTTCCTACCTATCTTTCTGTCCATCAGTCAAGCAATGGTACATCCATTCAACTTCAAAACCCTCTAAGCTGTTAAAACAGGAGCCAGGCCAGTAAAGGATTTGGCAACCTTATTGCCAAGTCAGACATTTCTTCATATCACTGGAAGAGAGAGCATTGCATTTCTCATGCCTCCCACTTTGCTGCTCCCGTTCCTGAAATCAGGCCTGGGTGTGCAAGTTGAAACGAGAATATAGAATAGGTGGGACAAAAATTGGCTGTGGGGTTGCTGGAGTAGCGGGACAGAAAATTAAAAATCACTTGATGCCAGTGAGAAATGTGTTTCAAAAGGTCCTGCACATTACAGTAAAAAATGGCATGAAATGTAGGGCAAAAACAATTCCCAGTTTCATTAAGAGGCCTGTGAGGGCAAATACAAAGAAAATGGGCAGATTCAGAAATTGACCCGTTGCCTGCCTTGGATGGGGTTGCAGTTAGGAGGTGGTACAAAGTCTAGGGGTGCTTTGTCACTCAAGGAACCAGCTTTGTCACTCGAGGTCCAGGTGGCCTCAATGCCTAGCAGAGCCTTGTGTCAGCTTTGGCTGCTATGACTCCTATGGCTGTTCCTGTGGCAGGAGAGCCTGACCACAGAAGTTCAGGCACTGGTAACTTAAAGACCGAGTTACTGCAATGCCATCTATGTGGGGCTTCCTTTGCACTTGATCTGAAAGCTAAAGGTAGTGCATCATTACTGGGCCAAAGGCAAGGTGTTACTATTAGCATACGAACATGTCGACTTATTGGGGAAAGTTTACTTGAAGGATGACCAAATATGCCCACTCAGCCACTATGATCTGTGAACTGACATTTTGACAAGGGCGACACAATGCTCATTCTGCACTTGTTAGATACTGATCTTTTAGTGTGGCAGCACCTACTCTCTGGAGAGCCAGTGTGGTGTAGTGCAGCGTTTCTCAACCGCTGTTCCGCGGCACAGTACTGTGCCGCCCGACACTGGCTGGTGTCGCCTGGCGGCCGCCAATCTTTCACGAGGCATTCCTCCCTGCAGGGAAAGAAAACAGGAGCAGCTTACTCGCATGTAAGCGGCTGCCGCTTGCTTTCCGTGCAGGAAGAGGGGACACGCGGGGCTTTCCTCCCTGCAGGGAAAGAATGCAGCAGCCGCTTACTCGCATGTAAGCAGCTACGGCTTTCTTTCAGTCCAGGGAGAGGGGATGCACGGGGCTTTTCTCCCTCGCGGAGCTTTCCAGCTTTTCTCCCTCCTCCGTGCAGGGAAATAAAGCGGCACCCGTTTACGCGTGTGTAAGCAACTGCCGCTTTATTTCCCTGCAGCTTCTTTCTTTCTCTCCCCACCCCCACTCGCCTCGGTGCCTGGAACAATAGAGTGTGAGTGGAGCCGGCTCTGGGCTGCGCTCCCTCCCCTTCTCCCTCTCTCCACCTCTCCTCCCCTCCCTCCGAATGAAATCTACCTTAGCATGCCTGCAAGTAAGTGCATTTAAACATCTGTGCATTTAAGCACTGTTGTCTCTCTTTTGGCTTCATTTACTGGTATTTAAAAAGCGGGGAGAGGAAGAGATACAGAATAAATTACAGTCATAATTATATAGTCAATATAGGGCGGCACAGAGTTAATTTTTTTAACTTTTTTAATGGTGGTGTGCCTCGTGATTTTTTTCATGGAACAAGTGTGCCGTGGCCCAAAAAAGGTTGAGAAACACTGGTGTAGTGGTTAAGAGCGGTAGACTCGTAATCTGGTGAACCGGGTTCTCGCCTCCGCTCCTCCACATGCAGCTGCTGGGTGACCTTGGGCTAGTCACACTTCTCTGAAGTCTCTCAGCCTCACTCACCTCACAGAGTGTTTGTTGTGGGGGAGGAAGGGAAAGGAGAATGTTAGCCGCTTTGAGACTCCTTGTGGGATATCAAATCCAAACTCTTCTTCTTCTGGAGCACCCAGAGAAGATTATTAATACAGTGGTACCTAGCCGAGCATCCGGGATCTGTTCCGGAGCCTCAGATGCTCGGCAGAGCGCCGCTCTGTGAGTGCGCGTAGAGTGGTTTCGTGCTTCTGCGCATGCGTGAAGCGTGATTTAGTGCTTCTGTGCATACGCAAAGCTGCGAACCCGAAAGTAACCTGTTCTGGTACTTCCAGTTTTGCCGCGGATGTCTGTCAAAATGGATGATCAAGTGGGCAGACGTTCGCAGAGGTATGACTGTATTAGGCAGAAGCCTTCATTGTGCTATTGTATATGCCTGCTAAAAAAATATTTTTGCTTAGGCAAATCTACCCAGATATTTAATTTTATTACTCCAGTCTACCTCTCTGGTTCACCAGAAGCGGCTTAGTCATGCTGGCCACATGACCCGGAAGCTTTCTGTGGACAAACGTCGCCTTCCTCGGCCTATAGAGCGAGATGAGCGCCGCAACCCCAGAGTCGTTCATGACTGGACCTAACAGTCAGGGGTCCCTTTACCTTTACCTATACATTGGAATTATTTTAAAACTATTTTTATATATGAAATAGTTTTTTTAAATTGTTTTGATATACTTGGAACTGTTTTTGTTTTTACTCTTTCCTTGTTGTATGGTTGTAACTGTTTTATAATTATGTGTTTTCTTGATGTCCCTGGGACCACCCTGGGACCTTCTGGTAAAGGGTAGGTAAGAAACAAAACAAGTATTTTTCTTCTTTTTTTAAAAAAACAACCTGTTGGTTTTATCTATATTTTGATAACTTTATTATGTCTGCTGTTTTTAACATCTGCTTCTATCACCATTTTAGAATACTTTTAAATACTATTATATAAACTGTTTAAAGCCTTAACTTATATTTTATTAAAAGGCATAGGAATCTTTCTCAATAAACTAAAGGAAGAGTGTGGAAATGCAATTGTGCTTATGCAGAACCTAAAGTAGCAAAGGGCAGCTTGAGTTTTGTAAAGCTTGAGAAATGTTTAGTCTATGCTCTAAATATTTCTGTTGAGCAGGATGGCCCAGTACACATTCTCACAAATACTTTGGGGAATGCTAAAGAGAAGCTTGGTTTGTAAGGTTTCCACGGGCATTTGGAATAAAACCATGTGTTTGAAAGCCTTAAACCAAACACACATTGATGAAATCTAACATAACATTTCTTTCTCAAGGTCTTGCACCTTTGCTGTTGGATTTGAAAAGCTCAGCTGCTGAGAAAAAAACAGAGATTGTGTAGCACTGTAGCAGGCAACCATTTGCGGCCAGTTTATGGTTAGACCAGGCATAGGCAAACTCCGGCCCTCCAGGTGTTTGGGACTACAATTCCCATCATCCCTAGCTAACAGGACCAGTGGTCAGGGATGATGGGAATTGTAGTCCCAAACATCTGGAGGGCCGGAGTTTGCCTGTGCCAGGGTTAGACCCTTAATATTGCGGGGAGGGGGAGAGAAGACAGAGCATAACTGTACCTCTGACTGACCTTCTCCCCAGCACACAAAGGAGGTTAGCATGGGTCTCAAGGCAAAATATGGAAAAGTCACTTCCTAGCTCCTTCTTGGCAGAAAATTAGGGAAAGATTACATAGCTCAGTGGCACAGCATGCAGAAGGTTGCAGGTTCAATCTTCAGCTAAAGAAGGGCCAAGAAATACTTTTGCCTGTGACTCTTGAGACCCATTGACATCAAAGTAGATAGCCACTGGGTCTAGGTAGCTTCATACACAACTCAGATTTATCTAAGTTCACATTGTTGGTAGTGTTACCACCATTTGTGGTTCAAAAGGTGGCCATGCACAAGAGGATCTTTCCTGTGGTGGCTCCTTGGTTGTGGAATGACATCCCCTTTGAAATGGGATGCAACATCGCTTTATGCTTTTCGATGCATGGTCCTGATGCACCTTGGTTAAGTAGCTCTTCCTTCCATCTGCCTTGCTGTGCTCTGCTGTTTTGTCCTTCTGTGCTGTTATTTTCCCATTGGTTTTTTTCATGGTTCAGTTATATGGTTTTATTGTACTTGGTTTTTTTTAAAGTTGTGATATTTTTGTAACCTGCCTTGCCCCATACAGTGCACAGTGGGTTATGAGTACAAATAAAGGAAGAACCAATGGTGATGACTCAGTGTTGAAGATCTACTGTCAGAAGTGAAACCAATTGGTTGTATATGTCCTCTACATTTAGTTAAGGGCAAGATGCCACTCCCATGCTTGTCTCTCTCTTTGTAGACTTTGCAGCATTCCAAACAGCTGTCTAAAGCACAATTATTCCAATAAATGAGAAAAAAGGAATTGTGTGGGTTAACTCCCAAGCAGAAGTACTTCCTGGAGGGAAGCCATTTGAATCCCACACATCAATGAAAAAAAATTGCATTTGTACTACAAAGGACAAATTGTTTGTATAATTAGACTGTAAAAAAAGGCCTGTGCTTCATAAGCCGGAAACAGATACTGCAATTGCTCAGTGCAACCTCTCCTAACCTGATGCCTTCCAGATGTTTTACTATGACTCCCATCATGCCTCAGCATTGATCATGCTGATGGGAGTTGGAGTCTAACAATAGCCAGAGAACACCAGGTTTGGAAAGGCTGGTGCTCTTATAATGTAAACTAGAGAGTATATAAACTGAATATTAACTTATGCTTTGAAAAGTGCTTGCTTTGGAAAAACCAAGCACATGAATGGCTATTTCTTTTCAGGCTATTTGGCCTGTAATGCTTCAAAAGAAAGTGATCCTTTATCACCGAAATTAATCCTAGCATAATAGGGGTATTATAGTCTTTATAGATCTTACAGCGTTTTAATGCAATATTAATAAAAGCGACCTCTTAATCCATCTTATGCCTTTGCCTTCCTCTTTGGGGTTATAGGCACAGCACTGAAAGTTTCATCTCTATGCTTAAACCACTGAAGTGTGCTGCTGTGACAAAAACAAAAACCCTCCATGCTCTCTCCCAATCCCCACGCCATATACCATCTAACCAATTTTCCCCAACCTGCTGCCCTCCAGGTGTTTGGGGCTGAGGTTGGGGCTGATTGTAGCAGCTGTACAAAACATCTGGAGGGAAACATGTTGGCATAGACGCTGATCTAGCCCAAGAAAGAGCTCTGGAGAACTTGGACCTAATATTTAAAAAATATATCTACCACTATTCCAAACAACTGATTGCTCCAGTGAACTTGAAATGAGAAAAACATCAGTATCCTAATATGCCGTCTCTGCTGTGTATTTCTCTTTCACAAACCCTCTGACAGCCACGCTGAAATGAATGGATTGTGCACAACTTTCCATGTTTGTTGCCTGCAGAGGGGCTGCTGACATTGAAGTCATGGAGTCTGTATGTGGTCATAAGGCTTCGGATGGAATTGGGGGAGGAGGGAACAGACTTTCAAAATGGTTGTTCAGCATCAGGTAGCACCACTGCCTGCTGGAAACAAGGGTCATATCGATGGCTGATTTTCCATCATTGAAAACGTAAGAACTGGGTTTTACCTGGGTCTCTTTCCATCTAGCCTGATGTCAAGTACTGGAGAATTCAAAGCCTTGCAAACTGTTTTACAATATTTTTGATTGGTCTAATAAAGGCATTGCTTTCAAGGGCGTACCCACCACGGGGCAAGTTAGGGCAGCTGCCCTACTCTAGAAGCAGGGCTGGTGGGCAGAGGCGGAGCACAGCCCGGCGGAGCGCCGCACCCTCCCTCCAGCTCCCCGGCGCGCCCTCAGGCAAGGCCAAGCATGGCGGGGAACCAGGGAGCGCGGCGCGGTGGGCGGGAACGCCGAACTCGCGCTCCGCTGGGCTGGGCTCCGCCTCCGCCCACCAGCCCTGCTTCTAGGGAGGGGCACAGCCCGGCGGAGCGCGAGTTCGCCGTTCCCGCCCGCCGCACTGCGCCCTCCCTCCAGCTCCCCGTCGCGCCCTCTGGCAAGGCCAAGCGCGGCGGGGAACCAGAGAGCGCGGCGCGGCGGGCGGGAACGCCGAACTCGCGCTCCGCTCGGCTGGGCTCCGCCTCCACCCACCAGCCCTGCTTCTAGGGAGGGGCACAGCCCAGCGGAGCGCGAGTTCGCCGTTCCCGCCCACTTTGTGGCCCCTCCCCTTCCATGCCTTGGCCCCTCCCCTTGCCCCCCCCTAGTTTTGATCCTGGGTACGCCCATGATTGCTTTAATATGATTTTTGGATTTGCTTCCCCTTAGGGGCCAACATAACCGCCTGCTGAGGGCCTGAAGGGCCCTGCCCTTGCCTCTTTCCACCTGGCTTGGGGTGGGGCCTGGCAGGCTTCACAAGGACTGTGGCTGCTGCTTAGCACCAAGGACTCCTCTTTTAAATTGTTTTAAATTTTTATCTGAGTTGTTTTAAATGAGACCACCTTGGCTGTGAGCCTTGGAAGACCTGCACGCTGCCTTACTGGCCCTTTCCCATGTGGCCTGGGAGAGTGGAGTGCTGACTGACTCCAACTACAAAAGCTGAGGCTGTTGAACAGATTCTTGGGCTGGAGTATTGTTTATTGATATTATTGTTGTATCTTTAGTTTTAGATCTTATGATTTTTGTGGAAATTGTTTCCATTAGGTTGTGTACTTTTGATGTGTTTTATTTATTGTTTATGACTTCTTTTATGTTTGTAATTATGTAAATCTTGTCATGCTGTAAACCAGCTTGAGCATAGTTTCAACAATGGAAAAGCAGCATACAAATAAAATGGTGGTGGTGGTGGTGATGATGATGATGATGATGATGAAATGACTACTTTTCAACTTTTGGGGTGAGAAGATTCACACCGTCAAACCTGGTGCATTGTGAAAAAGTAGTCATGAACTAATAAACTTTAAGCCAGCCCTATTCCATCAAGAGGACAGTATCCACTCTGCTTAAATGGAAACACAAAGATCATAAAGTTCATGTAAGAATTATAAAGTATGACTTTGATCTACCCACTAGAAAATCCACTTACATATGCATAATTCCTCAGAGTACAGTTTTGGATGAATTAAAACCATTGGCGTTTCTTCTGAATTATAATTGAGGCTGAATTCCTGAATTGTATATGCCTCTGTTCTGGAGGAAAGTCTTCTTTGAAAATGTAGGTTTGCTATTTGTAAGGTTTCCAGATTTCCACCCACTGAGCCACCTCCCCCCCCCTCTTCTCTCAAAAAAATCCCTTTACTTTTGCAACTTTTAACCACAGTACTTCTATAAACTCACTGAATAGGTTGAATTCAGGACCATGCAGACGTCTTCTGATTACTTAAGAAATGAACCAAATATTGCAAAAACTCCAGATGACCGATTGTTCCCTAACCAGTAGCTCACACGGAGGAAACGTCTACCAACTATCCTGGTCATTTGACATGGACTTCTCTGGTCAAAGGTCATCTAGCAGGTGTTACAATATTCTTTATATATTGCTTGCATACCAAAATGATTTCTAGGCCTGTGATCTTCTAGGCCTTTGAAGACACTGCTTTTAGAGGACCTCACATGTGGCAGAAGGAGCTATCATTTCAGGTTCCATATTGCTGTTTCTGGATTATTGGTGATCCATGTTCCTGGAGTCTCACATTTTCAGGTCCTTTCCCATAGGCTTTCCCATAGGCTTCTGGCTGGCCACTGTGAGACCACAATGTCAGACTAGATGTGCCTTTGGCCTGATCCAACAAGGCTCCTCTTATGGACTTAAGCAGGCATCCCCAAACTGCGGCCCTCCAGATGTTTTGGCCTACAACTCCCATGATCCCAAGCTAACAGGACCAGAGGTCGGGGAAGATGGGAATTGTAGTCCAAAACATCTGGAGGGCTGAAGTTTGGGGATGCCTGGACTTAAGTATAATTGTTTTTTAGTTGTTCTGATCCACAAAATCTTATCTCTCTCTCTTAGAGAGAGAAATACTTACTTGATAAAGCTTGGAAGGAGGAACTGCCCTAAAGTAAACTGATACAGCGAAAGCCCTTATCCATTTAATTGTTTATGCAGCACATATCTCAAGAGCTACACAATGCGAATGCGCTGATATCAAGACTCTGACTGAAGGAATGTGCAGCATTAAAATCTTTGCTCCAATATAATCCTGCAGAGCTCAGCGGGATTTTCTGCCTCTTGGAAACATCTGAAGTGACACAACAGACATTTAGCAATGATGAATTCTAGGCCAGAGCTGAGAAGTGACTTACAAATTTAAAACCAGTAAGTCAATCAAAGTTTTATGAAGATTGAGACAAAAAAAACCCTGTTATAACACAAAGATAAATTTAAGCATTGTATATGATTAATTTAAAAAACAAAAACTAAATCCCTCAAAGAGACAACAAAATACTGTAGTTAAATTCAGTTGTAATTAATGAATTATTAAATTCATTAACAATTAGAAGTTGTGTTTGGTGTGTATGTGTATGCTTGCATGCTAGACTGCACTTGCCAGGAGCAAGCTAAACAGTTAAATTATTAAACAACTTATTTATTACACTAACAATGGAAAGCTATTCTTGGTATATATATCCATCTGTACGGCACAAAGCTGCAGTTTTCATCAAAGAAGAATCCACACCACAATGTGAAAATGGAACGCAAACACTTTCTGGAACCTGAGTCAACAACAAGCACACTATTTGAAAGATAACGGGACAATCACAAGCAGGAGGAATAATGTGTGGACTATGCACAGCACCAAGACTGGAGCAAACAGTTAAAGCACTAGCCCCGTTCCCCACCAAAAACGTTACAGTGTGCCCTCCCCATCTCCTAATACAGGTGTGGGAAGCCTGTGTCCCTCCAGATGTTGCTGACTACAATCCCCATCTTCCCTCACCATTGGCCATGCTCGCTAGGGCTGATGGGAGTTGTTCAGCAACATCCGGAGGGACAAAGGCTGCCCACAGATGTCCTAACAGGATTGCTCCTGTTCAGGGTTCCAAACATGTCCCCCTCAAAGAAACTAAGTTGTCAGGCGCTATCAGACAAGGTGTTCCACGTCTCCTCCCCCGTTTTTCCATTTTCCTCCCCACCTGATACTTAGCTCAATAGAACTGAGCCAGGGAAGACTATTTTGGAAGTAGTTTGTGGTCCTTTGATTTTTTTGATTTTTTTTTAAAAAATACATTTTCTACACCTGCAAACCCCACTGCGTTCCCTAGGAATGCTTATATCTCCCTCCTGCTTTTCAGCATCCTCGTTTTGGCTCCACATCTGTCAGCACGATGCTTTCACCGTTCACTTTCAGAAGGAGTGATCTCATTCGAAACTTAGGTTAAGGACCGATCCACTTTTCTGCTAGATTTTATCACAACAGAAACAGAAAGTTTTCCTGCTGATGTCTCTGGCAGAATACTGGCAACCCAAATGGTAGGAGTAATTCTCAAAGGATTTTTTTTAAAATAATAATAATAATAATAATCCTTTGAGGATTACTTCTACCATTTGGGCTGCCAGTATTCCTTCAGCCTGAAGGAAAGGTGTGTGTTTGAGAAACTCTACAGTTCAAAAGCAATCATTTGCAAACCTGTCTCCTTTTCCTTCTTTTAACTAAGCATTTCAAGTTTTCCTTTGCAAGAGGCAGCTATAAAAAGAAGCCCTTCCTTCCCACTTGTTCATTTGGATTTGTTTTATTACTAGCATTTGTTTTGCAATGTAGGTAGCCCTTAACCATCTCTCAGTGGTTAATTGATTTGAGGAGCATGAGAACCATTTAAGCTTTTCTTTTTCTTTTGAAATAAGGACGAGATCTTGAATTAAGCTAATCTTCCCTGTCATTCCCATAGAATCTGGAGTCTCCACAGTGATAACAACATGAGAACTGGTATTTTCTCAGATTATGGAAAGATAAGAAGCTTCTTTATATTGATTTGGGCCACTCACTGGTCCATCTATCTCAGTATTATCTATACACCAGAGTTTCAGCCAGGGGTCCACAGCCCTTCCCTAAAGAAAAATAATATTGAAACCAATTTAGTTTAGGAACGTAGAAAGCTGGTTTATATGAGGTCAGACCATTGGTCAATCTAGCTATTGTCTATAGAGTGGTACCTTGGTTCTCGAAATTAATCCATTCCAGGAGTCCATTTGACTCCAAAAAATGTTTGAAAAACAAGGCATCGCTTCTGATTGGCGGCAGGAGCTTCCTGCACTCATACAGAAGCTGCGTTGGATGTTCGGCTTCCAAAAAAGTTCGCAAACCAGAACACTTACTTCTGGGTTTGCAGCGTTGGGAAGCTGATTTGCTCAACTAAGCTGTTCAAGTATCAAGGTACCACTGTATTGGTTGGCAGCAACTTCTGGGATTTCAAGCCATCTTTCCATATCCTACCTAGAGACTCCAGGAATTTAACCTGGGACCTTCCACATGCAAGGCAGCTCCACCATGCAGCTGCAAGCCTTCCTCATGCAGGTGCTTATTTTTCATAAATTAGGTCTTCTGTCCTACAGTTCAGATAATCCTTGAAGGTAGAGGACCTGATCTAAATGCACTGGTCTGAAATACAGTAGAAGAGTGCCTTTATACATTGCTGTAGTGTTTGTGTTGAGGCACGTCCATACAAATTATGCACAATATGTGCAATAGGCCATTTACTCTATAGAAGGATGTAGTACTGTGGTCTAAACCACGGAGCCTCTTGGGCTTGCCGATCAGAAGGTCGGCGGTTCAAATCCCAGTGCCAGGGTGAGCTCCCGTTGCTCTGTGCCAGCTCCTGCCAACCTAGCAGTTTGAAAGCATGCCAGTGCAAGTAGACAAATAGGTACCACTGTGGCAGAAAGGTAAACGTCGTTTCCGTGCCTTCTGGTTTCCATCCTGGTGTCCCATTGCACCAGAAGCGGATTAGTCATACTGGCCACCTGACCCAGAAAGCTGTCTGTGGACAAATGCCAGCTCCCTCAGCCTGAAAGCAAGATGAGCGCCACAACCCCCACAGAACTTAACCATCCAGGGGTCCTTTACCTTTTACTGTGATGCTTGATTATGATTGTGAATGGAGGATTCCAAGTCCCAGGGCAATCAAGCCTATGTTGCTTGCTGCTTGTCACCTAGTGGTATTAAAAGATTTTTGTTGCTGACCAATAGAAAAGAGAAGGGAGCTGATGGAAGCAAAAGCCTCCCAGCTAGACACCAGCCCTGCCTACGCAGCATGATCTAATCAGGCACAACACTGCTGTCCCAAGCGATTTTTAAAATCTAAGTCACAAAGCCTGCAACTGTTCATTGTCTGCTGCATGGCTCTCCCACATCACGGGAAAGCGTACATCAAGGGACACAAATGGAACTGAAAGTTAGCTAAAGAAGCATTGCCATTATAAAGTGCCCATGAAGGGCACATCTATGCTTCACTCAACAAGTAAAACCATCCAGTTTTTAATGCAGGATTAAAATAAAGAACTTGAAACATAAATTAGGGTGGGATAAATGTTCGAGAGACATGGATTCAAGAAAGCAGATTACATACACATCTTTTGGAATTGTTCTCAAATATAAATAGTTCTGGAAATCTGTTCAGGCTAATATCTCTGCTATGTTGGGATATCACATGCCCTAAAATATTTCTGCTTGGTTAACGAAAAGGTTTTATTATAGAAAATGATAAAGAAATTGTGCTTACCCTTATAACTGCTGCTAAGATTATAATAGCTAAAAATCTGGGGGTGGGCAAAGCATATCTTCTCCTGTATCTGAATGGATTGAGAAACTTTGGTCCATAGTAACTATGATTAAGCTAACTTATTATAAAAGAATATATATAAACCAGCCTAACAAGTTTATGGAAAAAATGGTATTTTTTTGGTAATGTTTTGGAACAAATAGTTCAATGGTAATGTTCGACCATATGCTGCTTTCAGTCTGCTGTAACAATATTTCTTTATGTTCATTATCTTTGGTTTATTTTTTTAATTAATGAAATGCTTTTAAAAATATAAAAATAAAACTACACATTTTCTGTTTTGCTTTTTCAAACATGTAATCCACATAAAACAATTTGGCACTGCTTTTTAATGTGATCTGCTTGTAAGAACATATGCAACAAACAAAAGCTGGAAACAGCTTTAGCTGGACCATGATCAGCCAAAACTATGCACCTGTAAATTCCTTAGATTTCAAAGACATCACATTAAATCATTAAATCACATTAAAGACTTGAATGTGGTTAACTTTGGATAGATTTTCATCATTGCATCAGGACCACAGGACATAACAATATGATGTGCTGGCTCAGAGAGTATATATATTTTATTTCAGCTCATTTAGATTTGTAGCTTGCCCTATAATACCAGACCACATTATGTTGTGGCATGCATTATTTTGTTGGGGGGGGGGATGTATCATCAGAAATTATACCATACAGCCATAATGATTCCTTGAGGGTAAACAAGAGGGTGTGTTTGTATGTGTATGCGTATGTGTGTGAAATTAACCTGTGAAGGCACTAGTAGCAGAAAAGAGAATGTGAATCTATGTGTATTTTGATCAGTTTCCAATAATAAAAATGCAACATGTAATAAATGTAATCTGGACCTGAGAAAATAATTACTATTTTAAGTTTGTTTAGCATTGTGAAAGATGCAGGTTTAACGGGTGATTAGTGTAAATTTTCATTTCAGCTTCAGTTGCCTGTGACTTTTATTGCTAGAAGGACAATAGTAGCAGTTTCATCTAGAACAGGCACCCCCAAACTTCGGCCCTCCAGATGTTTTGGACCACAATTCCCATCATCCCTGACCACTGGTCCTCTTAGCTAGGGATCATGGGAGTTGTAGGCCAAAACATCTGGAGGGCCGCAGTTTGGGGATGCCTGATCTAGAACATTTGTGGCTACAGACAGGAAACAAAAGACATTATCAAGTTTCTTTTTCTTTTTGTGGCTAAAGATCCAGGAGTCTTTGTTATCTGATTAATCAGAGGTCAAGTTTTAATTTGTGATTCAGGCCTGTTGGAATAAGAAACTCTTCACCTGCCAGCAGAAGGACAACAAGGAGGGAGCCAGTCTAACTTCTCTAAGGTGGGAGTTCCAAAGTCTGGGGGCAGCCACCAAGAAGGCCCTTTCCTGTGTCCCTACCAGGCATGTCTGTGTAGATGGTGGGATCAAGAAAAGATTGTCCCCCAAAGATATCAGAACCTAGGCAGGTTTGTATGAGGGATGCTAACTCATTTTGTAAAGGGGTGGATGTGATACTGAACTAGTTCCTTTGCTGGACATGTTGAACTTGAACCTGCCCAAGACTAGGTGGGCAACAGATTGCAAGGGAGGCCGATGGACCTTGGAAGGAAGACAGTTGCACCATTGAGGTGCAGAGACACACAGTCCTAAACATAGATTCAGAGCTGAGCCAATGTTCATACTAAGGGGCTTTCAAATATCATGCATGCTGTGAGACATGTGGCCAGATGGTGTGACTTTCTAGAGGCTTCCATGTAGGAAAGGTAATATTTAAATAAGGACTTAGTAGTAGTATTGTTAGTCTTTCTGCCACTGTGAAACTAAGGCAGAAGTGAACCTCAGGGAATGATCTCAGAAGGCTAGAAAGGTTTCAGCATTTCCCTTAGTCACCAACATGTGCAGCATGTGAAATCTCACTATTAGGAAACAGAGTCTGGATTAGCTGCCCTTTCCCATTGTTTCATCACTGTAAGAACTGCACAATGAACAAGCACACTGAGGTGAGACTAGTACTATGTACAGATATATTCCTAGCACTTAACACTAAGGTCTTTGTACACCACATGGAAGTCATCAATGGCATAATTATACCTGGGAAATGTAATTTCCTCTTCCCCTTTTTTCACAACAGAGCTCTAGAAATTTAAATATGGTTGTAGTAATTCAGTCCTTGCACCCATTGAGGTTTTTTTTAAAAAAATCTTTGTTTTGTTTTTTAAAGAAGAATTAGAAAGGGTTCAGTTAACAATTTTCATCACTGACTTGGAAGTCTGTGCTAATGAGCATTTTTGTAAAATTTTGATGTATTTTAATTCCTTACGGCAGAATAGGAATCCAAACAAAAGAAGAAGAAAAAGAGAATGTTTGATTTTGTTAGGGGTGATTTGAGAGGAAGGATGGGATGCAAATTTAATAAATAAATATAAGAGAATATGTTTCTCTCTTCCCCATTAACTGCAGCTTCCATAGGCTGAAAAACTGTAGGTGGGGACTTTGCAGTTAAATGCTTTTCTATGTGAAAAACAAACATCCCACTAGCATAGAATTGCAGAATTGGAAAGGATCTCAAGAGTGGGCATAATGGAAACCTGGTGGATTGGAGGGGGGGGGGGAAAGACAGACTTTTCCACACAATAGTTGTGGGTGGCAATACCAGTCCATCACACAGGCTTTCTGGGAGTGTGGAGGGGTCAGGGATGCAGACAGTCCCCTTGTCAACTGGCAGGACTCTGGCTCTGCTCTGAGCATGAACAAGAAGAATGAAATCTGGAGGAAATAACCGATTGGTTTCAGTCTCCTTCTCCATCTTGCCTAGTATGATCCACTCTTGACAGGCAGAGGCTCAGCAGAGTCTTAGGCAGATAATGTCCATTTTCTGATTTTTGCCGATCCCAGTGATTGAACCTGTGACCTTCTGCATGCAAAGCATGTGTTCTGCTGCTGAGCTATAACCTCTCTTCTAAGAAAACAAGAAGGGCAGGGGGTACATGGGGCTAATGAGGGCTGGGGGCAGATCAAAGGGAGATTATTGCTACAAACTGAGTCAGAATGGCAGGCCGCAGTTTATAACAAGGCATGTTTCTCTAGGTCTACCCTCTTACCTAAATCTTGCTACCTTGTTGCTGTGGTGTAATTCGGTGCTAAAAAGTGATGACACTTTCTGTGTCTCGAGGGTGGAGCTCTTATGCTGCGACATGTCCTCTTGCTCTGATTACGATTAGGTCACTGAGAAGGAAATGTGTCAACCTCTGGCAGGCTTGTCAGCTTACTGGGGAAATCTTTGTCATGAGTTGGAAATACTAATGAATTAGGCCATGTGCGGTCAGGGCCGGATTTAGGTTTGATGAGGCCCTAAGCTACTGAAGGTAATGGGGCCCTTTATATGTCCAGTTGTCCTTTGTCAGCGACAATTTGTTGTTTTATTGTGTTGAATATATGGTATATGGTAATTTATGGACCTAATAGGTATCTAAAGCCATTTGCACATGCAGAATGTGGGCACCCAATATATAGAAATGAGCAAAGCAGTGATATTTTAGGGAGCAGGCTAGCAGGCGGGGCCCATTACTTACATCGTAGGAGCCTACACAACACAAAACACTGTTGCTGTATGTAGGTTTTATTTTATTTGTTTTCTATCTTTTATTTTGAAAATGGACATCCAGTTTTCTTTTCCTTTAATTTTTTTTTTTGGGGGGGGGGCAAGAGAGTGGGGTCCTAAGCTATAGCTTGTTCAGTTTATACGTAAATCTGGCAACAGAATCTGCTTACTGGAGAACAAGCTTGAAAAACCCAATAAGGGATGTGGGGGGGGGGGGAGAGATTTTGAGGTTACCACTAAAAACATTAAGACCAGCAACAAAAAATTATAGAAATGTATCAGATGCAGGAAACTGACTATTGAATGACAAGGGAGTTAAAGGTGTTTTCTTTTTTCAGTGCCTTCTGAAAACATTCCTCTTCCAACAAGCCTTTTTAAGCTGAGCTTCTTTCCCATTCTGCATATGTACTAGATTTTTTAAAAAGACATTAAAAAATGTTTTATCATTTGTTGATTGCCACCTTGGGCTCCTTTGGTACAAAGGATGGGATATACATTTAATTAATAATCATGCGCTTTCCATCGCTTTCTAAAGGTCTTGGCTTATTGTTTGTAAAATATTTTGTTCATAGTCATATATGATGTGATTTAAATGCAATTTTTAAAATGATAGCTGAAGCACTGCCTCACTTCTAAACCAAAAATGGCATTGCTTTGGCTGGTGATTTGGAGATGTCAGGATTACAATATTAAGCAATGCCACCTTCACCAGACTGTTGGAATGTGGCAATAACAACAAACAGGGCAGAAAGACATTTAGATCAATGTAAATGAACAGAGTTTGGCTGCCTTTAAAAAACAACAACCAACAACAACTAGAATCTGCTTATTGGAGAACTATTTCTTAATTTTTCTTGTGCAATGTTAAGACATGCTCTGGCATGATCTAAAACCCTTAGGTGGATAAAAAAAAAGAATGCATATACTGTTTCCCTGCTGAGATCCCTTGAAGGAATAAAATGAAATAACTAAAAGAAATAAAGCAGGTTGAGTTATGATCTCTGTCACAAAGGCCCTCTGCTAAATATGGCATAACCCACAGTGGCAGAGAAAGCTTGAAATGTTAATCCTTGAAACAAATGTAAAAGCTACTGTAGGTCAGAGAGATAAAGGATAATTTTTTTGTGGCTATTCCTTAGTTATGAAATCTCAGGTGTTCACCCTTGGCTGATCTATGATAGAGCTCTGGGTCAGCGCTACCTGCAATGGTGTAGGGAGCTAGTCGAACCAGAGCCTATGCAACCACTCACTTTTCTGTAATCAATAAAGTTGTCGCCTAAATTCTGCCAAAAACAAAAACTAAATTTTGAGTCAAATGTGTGTTTATTTAGGGGGGAGGTCTCTGGGTCTGAACATGCAACCAGCAACCAGCAATTTAGTGCAAATTACTAAACATATTTTGCATGCAGTTTTGACTAATATACACATTTTTCCTAGCAATTTCCCCAGGCATAATGAAGTTTGTAAGCTATTTTTACTTATATATGCATTTTCTGCACACTGCCTGGAATATATGCATTTTTGTAGACATTGCTTTTTTGTCAAACATCATTGCAAAATTCGGATGATTTAAAACTGCGAAATAGACAGTTTCTCATTAAAATGGCAAAAATAAAAATGAATTTCTCCATTGTGCCTAATGAAATTAGAGGGTGATTCTAAATAACAACACCCCCCCTTTTTTGCATAAGCTGCTGTAACAAGTGCTAACCTGATTAAGTATTTGTGCAAAATATGTAGACCCACTGCAATAGACAGATATCCTGATAGATCACTATCGCCCACTCTGCCGCCCCAAAGTGGCAGCTACTACCAGCAGAACACCAACCAGTTATCCTTTTCCATGTAAAGATTGTTCATGGCTGCCTTTCCTGCTGCTGCTGTTCCAAGGAAATTCTTCCCTTAACTCAAGTTCCCACCAGCTGCTATTTCTAAAGTTTCGAAATGCAAACAGCTGTCTGCAGGGCTGCTTTCGAAATCCAAGAAAACCAGTGGGGATTCTATTATTGACAATAGAGGCTGTGATGCTAAGGTCAAGATGCAGGGCTTTCTAAAGGAAAACGTACAGCTCCCCAGTGGTCTGTGATTATAATTCATGCACAAAGCATGCGCTGCTACAGTGCACCTGTGCATTTTCCTCAGGTGTGCATACAGGTGAAACTCGGAAAATTAGAATATTGTCAAAAAGTGCATTTATTTCTGTAATGCAACTTTTTATTTTTTTATTTTAATTCTTACAAATGCTATCTTTTCGAAATTCCACAGTAATAAAACAAATAGTTACAATAATACAAAAATGAACATCGCTATTACATTTCATTAATTACATTCCCTTTATAATTGACCTGCCTAACGACAAATAATTACAATTACAACAAATAAAGGCTTGACATATCTTGCTTTGCATGTCATGCATCTATCTCATATATTGGTTTCACCTTTTAAGTTGCATTACTGAAATAAATGCACTTTTCGACGATATTCTAATTTTCCGAGTTTCACCTGTACATGCTTTCTCCATGAAGCCTACAAAGAGTGGGAGGAAATAATCAGAACTGGGGATTTGACAGCCTTAATGCCGAAGAGCATTATAGTCAAGCTTCCCACAAGAGGCATCATGAATGAAAGCAAAGCTTTGTTTGGAATGAGGGATATTAAAAGAGGAAGAACAACAGGAAAAAGCACAGAAGCACAAATACCATACAGCAGGCCTGCAGGACCCACCTCGCACCCTTCTTAGTACACAGGCATTTGTCCAGTAACATGCTATATTAGAAATGTTGGTGACTGCTCTGTGGAAGGTAGCAGTGGAGACTGTGGAAAGTGTCTTTGGGAGCGAGAGGGGAAATGCAAATGTTCGACCAGAGTCTCAGGTTCTAGCAAAGCCTGGACTACTTAAGTTACTTTTCACATTCTTAGCAGTTACTTTATGCATCACATAAAACAAAATACTACTTTGCCAGGGATGGAAGTTTTATGGGTGCAGAAGTTTCCTTAATTTACTAGAGCATTCTGGTGCTTTCTTGACAAAGCATGCCCACAGCTGGTGTTTCATAGCTGCCAAGTCTCCCGTTTTCCCCGGGAAATCCCCGTTTTTCCAGCTGTTCCTAGCTGAAAAAACGGATTTTTTTGTTTTCCCCCGGTATTCTGGCACGGCGGCCATTTTGGAACTGAGCACAGCAGCATCAAAAGTCACTTCTGAGCATGGTCCGCCCAGTTCCAAAATGGCGGCAGCGCTGCTTCCGGTCTGCTATTTCCGGCCCGGTACCTTATTCCTCTGACAGCAACTTGGCAGGTATGGTGTTTTTCTGTGGGTCATGTGAGAACTCAAGGTCTCACATGTGCTCAGAGACAGAGTGATATAAACCTGGCGCTGAGTCAGTTCCTTATCCTTCCTTCTCTCTTTCTGTGTTTTAGCTTCTGCAACTGGATGATGCACTTTCAAGAGAAGTTTTTGCCTTACTGGGGATCCAGTAAGTTCCTGTATGCTTTAAGCCTCAGTAAAACCCTTAATGAAGATTCTGCCTGTGTGTGTGTTTTTCTCTGATCTCTGACTAGAGTGGACTCTGCTGATTTCTTGCCCATGTCCTGCAGTTGCCCAGGCATGGAGACCGGGGTGACTGGATTTGGCACCAGCCCTGTATAGCTGTCAACTTTTCCCTTTTCCCGTGAGGAATCCTATTCAGTATAAGGGAATTTCCCTTTAAAAAGGGAAAAAGTTGACAGCTATGCAGCCCTGTCTTGCATTGAACTACCCAAATGTTGTTTTTGAACTGCTCATTTCCCACCCTGTAATGGCCTGTTTGGGGTCTGTCTGCCCTCTTTTTAAAAAGCCTTGGTCAAAGGTCAGTGTGTATGTAGATCTAATGTTCAGGTCACTTCCGGCTAGCTCGTTTATTTATTTACTTCATAAACTGTATGCACTGCAGTTTACAAAAAGAAAAGTTTACAAAAAGAAAAAAACAAGAAAACCAAGAAAATATATAATACAATACCAAAGTGCTTTTAGTACACTGATTTGAGGGGTTTTTTCCCCCTACAATCAAGCTGCTTGCATCAAAGTTCATTCAAGTTCTAGTCTATATCACTACTTCAATATTTCTGTTGGTGTGGCATCTATAAAACATATCAGAGTCTTAGGTTGTTGCCAAACCCAGGTTTCAGTAAACATCCACAGACCAAAGCATGCCCTTTAGCACATTGTTTCTGAATTCCAAATCCCTTTTGTGTTCTGACTCTTTCCCCAGATGATGAAAAAGCAATTTGTGCTCAAGCTCCCAAATGGGAGTATTCTGAAGAGCACAGAGTAATTTCCTGCACCAGAAATTGAACTCTCACCTTCTAAATAAGAACTGGCTATTGTGCCTCCAGGATGAAGTGCCTGCGGCAATGGGGCACACAGAGAGAAAGTGCAGGAGGTGGGAGACTTTAGGCATGCACTCCTTTTGTTGCAAAAAGTAGACACCCAAGGACCAAACACAGGTCCTGCAGTCATATCTGGTCAAGATGTATGCAGGCCCTTTCAGAGGTCCAGAAAAACCCAGGCCACTTCCAGCTTTTGAGGTCCTCCAGCCATAATTAAAAAAAATTAGAATTACCTCCCATGGAAACAAAATAAGTCACCAAGACACAAAAATGCAACAATTTTTTTAAACCTTTTAATACACTTGACCCAGGACCAGCCACTAATATTGGCTTGTTTATACCATCAGTTGAGCTAAGAGAAGACGTTCATCATGGTCTAATATTATGCCATCATTTTAAACTCATATTTATGAATATTTTAAACTCTTTAATAGGACAAACTCTACATCAATTAACAAAAAAGATCTTTTACCTCTTATTTGCTTACATTTGCAGCACTAAGCTGAGAAAGTGTGTCATATTCTGCTGTAATGCACATATGAGCAAGCTACAAAACTTACCAAATCTAAAATCTGAGGCCCTGGCCAAGAATCTGCCCCCCCCCCCCAATGTCACACACAGGGTATTTTCCAATGGGGTCTGGAAGACTCAATTTTTTTAACCATCTCTTAGGCGTAGAATCACACAGGGAACAAAGGATCTGCCATTGCTCACCACATCAGCCCCAGCTGCTGCTCTTGACTCCTCCCTTTCACAGTGGAAACACCTGTGACCCTGTTGCAAAGAGCGGGTATCTTATACTGTACTGTACCAGAATAATGTCAAACGCTGGAAGAGTTGTTTTTTTGTGTGTAAACCATTGTTTTACATAAGCTACCTTGGAGATCCTTCTGAAATCAGTAAGCACTGGTTCTGATATCCAACCTGTGTTTTGGGTTTTAAACAGAATCCCCAAACTGGAATAATGAAGATGAGGCCAAGAACAAATAGCCAACCTTCTAGTCCCACCGCGTTTCTTCCTTGATACCCTGAGATAATTTTTCTTCTAGAAAACTAAAGGGCTGAGTTCACATATTTTTCAGTCTTTGAGTAATAGACTGGATCCTTTTAAAAAAAAATAAAAAAATAAAAACCTAAAACAGCCTACATGACATTTGTCCACATATGGTACAAAGTGCTTGACTCCAAGCCAAGGTTGACCTTAACCTTGGCTATTTTGTTCAAAATCCCATGAGCTCTCCCTTTCCTTAAATAACATTATATATTGTTGAAAGTAGATTGCCTCTGGGAAAGCATGTTGAGAAGCTGATGCACCACCCAAAATTCTAATATAACACAATGATACATACTACTTTGTGACAAGCTCCACCCATGCTTGCCTTTGGGACTATATTGCTTTTTAATTATCTTTTCCCCTTTACTCCAAATTACGCTATCATTAATTTCAGGCAACTAGTTTCCCATATGAAGCACAATGACCTGTCGCCCAATGACTGCTTTGCACTGAAATAACAAGATATGCAGGAATTTCCTTCTTGATAAACAACCTAATTCTTTCCATGAGTTCTGAGGGAGTTCTAAATGCTGTATTCGAATACTCTTTTAAAATGACCACCCACTTAGGAAATGCCATTTGTCAAACTAAGTGACTGACACTCTTTCTGCTATAAGCATATTTCTAGAAGGGAGCCATGGTATATGAAGTAGCTAACTTTTACTGCTCAGAAAGCTTTATTATTGCTATTGTTATTAATAAACTGATCTCTGTTTACTGCCTGGAAAGTGTGCGTAGGATTGCAGCACATATTATTATGTTGTGATTATGTGCATTTGGTGAATCTATGCAAAATTCAGCCCATGCCAGAGCTGTATTTTATGTGTTTCATCATTGCATTCATCAAGACTTGCAGTTCTACTTGCAGTGTCCAGGGACGGTGAATCTGACAAGTTCCACTTTTCCTGTTTCTCATTTTTCCAATCTTATAATCTCCACACCTTCCACATCAAGTTTGTAATATTTTTTAGACGTAATCCCGAAAATTCACCAGCATTTTAGTGCAAATTTATGCAAATGTGCAATTTTTGCCTGCTATGCACATTTTTACAAAGCATTTCCCCCTACTATAACACACTCTTGTATGCTATTTTCACAAATACACAACATTTATTTTAATGCACACTTTGCCCCCGTATATGCATTTTTGTACACATTACGGGGCCAGAGAACTCCATTGCAAACTTTGAAAAGTGCAGATTTCAAAGGATGCCAGTGGTCCAGTTCACTTATTGTTTTGGAAAGGCTCACATTTAAATGTGAATTGAATTGAATTTATCCCCCATCCCCAGTTGTGTCCCTGCTGGAGTTGTCATTTGGCTATGTATTGTTTTCTCAGCTGCAAACACTAGACCAGGCATCCCCAAACTTCGGCCCTCCAGATGTTTTGGGCTGCAATTCCCATCTTCCCCGACCACTGGCCCTGTTAGCTAGGGATCATGGGAGTTGTAGGCCAAAACATCTGGAGGGCCGCAGTTTGGGGGTGCCTGTACTAGGCAGAACAACTCAACCTACAGCAGTTCTGGTTGTTACTTTTTGAGCCCTGGCTAACTGGGCCCTGCATGCCCTCTTCCTGTTTCATGTCTTCCTGCCACTGGCGGAGAAAGAGGGGTGCGGGGGGAGCCATTGTGGTTGCTCCCCCCGCACTGGGCGCCATGCCCCTGCAGGCAGCGTGCCACGCCCCCAGGACGTGTGCCATGCCCCCAGAATGCGCTTATTTGCTTATTTGGCATTAGAACTATGAACTAGGGTTACTACCACCAGTCATCATCATCAGTCATCATCATCATTTTAATTATCCACCCTTCACCCTAAGGTCCCAGCACAGGCTATAATAATTTAAAATGCAGTTTAAAATAGTTTCAAAACTTCCAATTAAAACAAAGACAGTTGAACAGGTGTAGTACTGTACCCAGCTTGAGGAATTTGCTGGCTTGAGAAGCCTACCAGATTCCCGCTCCTTGTACTCTTTTTTTTTCACTAGGAAGTTAAAATGTGTCCATACCTGAACGCTTCTGAAGAACTTGGGCAAACTTTTCAAGAACTTGGTTGAGTTTAATTTTAAAATGGCTCTTCTATTGCCTCTGTTTTAAATAGTGGCTTTATCTTGTTTTGAACCTTAAATCTTTAACGTATGCGCTGTTGTATATTTCACAGACAAACAACAAAAGCTGGGTTGTATCGAATGGCATCACTCAGCTGATGTTAAGTCTTTTTGTCAGCGGAACAGCGAGGTGGGCCCTTTCCAGCGATCCCACCAAGCTCCACCTGCATCTCCTCAGGAGGGTCCCCCATCTCCCTGGAACAGGTTTAGTGGACAAGGGGGTACAGGGGGGAATTTGCAAGTAATTGCTTCCTTTCCCTTTCCACTAACAGAAGACTTTGCATCAGCTGAGCAACACCTTTGGATATGACACTTTATAATAAGTAAATACTTTTCAAACAAGCTGCCTCAAAAGACTCTGCCCTTTCTCCCCTGCTGCCCTATTGGTACTACCTCCTAGAACACCCATGTGATACCACTTCTCATACTTACTTCCAATCCCTCCTCAAAACTCATCTTTTCTGTTAATACTTTGGCACAATCTCCTAGTTTTAATGACAGGATTCTTCAAGACATGTGTTTCATGTGTCATGAGTCCCATGGAGGTGTCATAGCAGGGATGGTCAGATTATGAGGAGAATGCGAATAGCTCCGACAGTTGGTACAATGTTTGGTGCTGGCTCTCTTGAGGACATTGTCAGTGTTTTTCTCCACACTGTGATGTGCTGCCTTCATTTATTGATTCAAATTCGGTGGCAAAGTACAGTAACAAACCAAACTACATTTTCATTAAATAACATATTATGCAGTTCAGGTATGCTTAAATTAATGTGCCTGGCATTCAACAGAATGAAATTACATTCCTGGGGGGAGGTGAAAAAATAGTTCTAGAAGCCATCTGTATTCTACAATTTATTTTCTAGCCCCAGTTGCAGCCTGAGTAACTGAAGCCGTGAATAAGCTTTTATTTATTCGCCAGGTGTTTTTTTTCCTCCAGAATTCACCCTATACGTATATGAGATTCTCTTTCATTCTTCTGCCCTGTGGCCTAAAAGAGTTGATTTCTTTTCACACAGAGAGACACACTTCTGTCTAGCACATTCTCTGTACTAAAAGAATACATACACGTGTCGGATAGCGGTAAGCATTTATTGAATCACAAATACTTCCACATTTGCTTATAAAGCCGTTTCTAAATCTATGTTTACAGCTTAGACGCTCTATAGTAAAATGAATTGAGAGGGGAAAGGGCATGATGTTTAGCTCCCCCGCTTCCCCACAGAAATAATGTGAATCGGACAAACTAGATTCAGTTGAGTAGGGACTTGGAGATTCCTCACATCTTCTCATAGACTCTTGTACAGGTGACACCTTTCACGGTGCATTCCTGAGAAATCAAAAATAACATAGGACATGTGGGTTACACTTACATAAAGCCTTTTGAAATGACATTACATCAGGAGCTGAGAACCTGTGGCCTTCTATCTATTGCTGAACTACAACTCCCATCAGCCCCAGCAAGCATGCTCAATGGCCAGGGATCATGGGAGTTGGAGTTCAGCAACATCTGGAGGGCCACAGATTCCCCACCCTTGCATCACACTATCAACCAAAACACAGTCCACCTCACATTTTAATGCTATCAAAACATATTGACTAATTATAACTTGCACTATGTGGTGTGGCTAGTATCCAATTTTTGCTTGTGCATACTTCTCTATCCCACATTTGGCTTTGTACCAACATTTCATCCCTAGCAGTCACTTGTGGGGCTTGCACACACCTCAGATCAGACCCCCCCCCCAGTCTTGCAGCATGCAGTCATTTAAAAATGCTGTTGTAAATACATTACATGCGGTCATGAAATACTTTTAATCCACAGTGTGTATGGCAGGTGGGGAACGATTTGGTTCCTTGCTTGGCTCCAGATCCCTAAGCACTGGCAGGTGGGTATGTGGTGGCGGCTGCTTGAAAACCTTAAACCTGATGATGTTTAAGCCAAAGGCACATGCACAACCTTGAAACCCCTAACCTTCATCAAGGTTGGCATTTGCACTAAACTGGGCATGCAATTAGAGAAAAGCAAGATGAAACCCAGCCATTCTTGAACCATTGCTAAATCTAATTCAAGTGTACTTTCCCCTTAGCTACTACTGTGTAATCTATTTTAAACAGGCCCTTGAAGTCTGCCCTTTCTAGAAATTGTAACAGGGATTGGAGGGTTGCTATTCAAAACTGGCAAAAATGCCCTTCAAAAAATTTGGGCACAATCCTTCAAATCCTACTATTACAATGAGAAAGCTAATAACATGGTTATAGATTTCTCACTGAAATCAATGTGATTGAAAACTGCCTAGAATGGGCCATGTATTATGTAGTTTAAAAGAGTAACTTACCACCACCATTTTCCCATCAACTAGTTTCCTCCTTATTGTTGATTCTTTGCCATTCCACTTCTGCATTTGAACCAATGCACCTTTTTCTAAGGTTACAACAGTCTGGAGACACAAAATAAAAAATAAAAATGTGACTAGTTTGTATTCCCTCCCCTTCCCCGCAAATATCAAGTCAAAGTTGGGATGCCATTTGGGGGGGGGGCAGACCTATACATCCTTGGTATTCAAGTAGCATATGGTTATATCTCAAGAGCACTTGAATTTCTTACTAATCATCATCATAGTAGTAGTAGTAGTTTTATTATATCCTTCTTATAAATGAGGTTCCTGGTGAGCTCTGTCCAAGCAACTGTTTGGGCTGACACCTGTTTAACTTCAGCATAAGTTACATAGGTGGAGCCAGGACAGGAACAGGGGAGGTTGAAAGCACCTCTGATTCATAGCTGTCAAGTTTTCCCTTTTCTCGTGAGGAAGCCTATTCAGCATAAGGGAATTTCCTTTTTAAAAAGGGAGAACTTGACAGCTATGCTCTGATTTGAAGGACTGTCTGGTCCAAGTCCACTTTCAAGATAAAGAACCAGAAGAAAGGAAGGAAAGAAAGAAAGAAGTTGCTGATCAACAGTTAGTACCTCGAGAGCAGATTGAGTGGGTGCACAGCTCACCTGGTGACAGTCTCCCCCACTTGTTGTCTCGAGAGACAATGGAGTATGTCTCTG
The DNA here is from genome assembly GCF_965207765.1 of Zootoca vivipara. Lineage (NCBI taxonomy): Eukaryota > Metazoa > Chordata > Lepidosauria > Squamata > Lacertidae > Zootoca > Zootoca vivipara. Next base: position 59,631,604 of record NC_142591.1, read on the forward strand.
GGAGTGAAGTCAAATCACTGCATTAGCAGCATCAAAGTGACTTGCTTGGGGTGCAAGCCTGGGCAGTGTGTACAGAGGTCCTCATCATTTCTATCTATAGCACGTATAGAAACCGTCATCTTGACCATTGGATCCACTATTGGTCTCATCCGCTCAATCTGCCGGAGCCTTTCTTCACATACATGGGGAAGTCCTTAACTCACTGAGGATTTGAGACCCATCGGCCTTGGCCAGTCAAAGCCATTTCCTGGGGTGTGGCTGCTGTCTCGTGCTGACTGCTTCTAGGAGCCACAGGTGAGAGCTGAGTGCAAGGTGGGTATCAAAGGTGGACAAACTACCCCAAAAGGTGAATAATGTGTGTCCCCCCCCCCACTAGAGATATACCGGTCCCCTAGCATCCCATGAGTGCATTGAATTCCTATTTAAATGTTAGTATTCAAGTTGTATTAAATACTTAGTCATACTTAGAGCAGACACACTAAAACGAATGAACATAACTAACTTTGGTCTATGATGAAGATGACAACTATTTTTATTTTTAAAAAATGTTCTAGCAAGAAGAAATGCCAAGCTGAGTTTATTCTGAGAGAACTGAGTGTTGGACTTTTAAGCTAACAGTGTTTTGGGGGCGCTGGCTGTCTCCTGCAACATCTGATGTGATAGCGGAATACTTTGGTTGTCTGTTGGACTGTTTGTGTTTCCACTGACGCTTGACCTGTATATTTGTAAATTGGCAGAACATATTACCGAAGAAGAAGAAGAAGAAGAAGAAGAAGAAGAAGAAGAAGAAGAAGAAGAAGAAGAAGAAGAAGCCTCCAGTGATCTCCAACGGAGAAGGAAACCTGGGTTAGTGCTGTTCTCCTGGAAAGAACTTCTCACCCCTTGGAGACTTGGAACAAGTGTAATGTTGACAAATCCTGCGCTATCTCTATCCCACATATCAAGTTGCCTTGGTTTCTGTCAAGAAAACTGAAGACCTTACAGTGCTATTAAAAGGAAGAAAGTTGAGGAGGAAGCTATCTCTCACCTTTGTTTTCCTGTCATCTGCAGTGGTTTCTTGAAATTCCTGCCCCAACTTGAAAGTGATCTGTGTATTTTTGAAGGTACTTTCAGTTCTGATTGTTACCTCATCACCCTTCATGCTGATGATGACTTTGGGTTTGGCCAAACTGCCAAGTTTTCTGGTGGCCAACCCCACCCCTACAAACCAGATAAAGAACATTATACTCCATTGGGCACTGCATACATTACACATTCCCTGGCCTCAAAAATACATCTGAAAACTAGAAGTGAAAAAAAGGAATATCAGCTGGAGAGAATTATAGTATTAGTGGAGAGTGCTACAATTATTGATTGCCAATGTTCTCCCCAAACTATATTTGAATGGGAAGATTCTTAGGGATTAGCAAATGATCTTAAAACAAAGGGGAACATCCGTCAACCACACTGGTTTATTTAAATGCAAAAGTCAATATGACACAAAATGCAATACTGGATTGAATAAAAGACCAGTGAAGACAGGACTGCCTTATATCACATATCCCCTATACACAGAAGCAATTCAGACATGAATATGCAAGACTTGGTTTCTCTTTTGAGTACTCAGTATCTGAAGACTCACATCTGCATATGTGGACTAGCTCCATTGATAAATAATGCATTTGAGGCGATATCAAGTGATCTCTGTGTAGTGCTTTTTTGGGGTCTGTAATAGTTCATTCACAGATACAAATTATCCCTTAATGCTGCAATCTTGAATTCACTTACCAGGGGATAAGTCTTACTGAACTTGTTGAACTTCTAAGTAATGTGCTTAAGATTTCACTGTTAGTGCTGCAGGAATTTCTTGATGAATACATACATATGTATTCATCAGCCCTCCCCAGAAAATCTCCATTTAAGAAATGAAACCGTCGTCGTGTATTTTAACTGTTTGAAATGCAGCCTGGTTGTATACTGCCTAACAAATGTACTGATCCTACAACAAATCCAGTCACCATTCTTGAAATATATCAGCATTTTAGAGCAATTCTCTCTTTATACTCAATTATGCCTACTATACACATTTTTGCAAATAATGCATTTTGTATGCTTTTTTCACTAATATGTTTATGGACACATTGACCAAGTTTGCACATCTTTGTATACAGAACATGGCTAGGTACTTGCATTACAAAATTCAGATAAATGTGAATTCTGAAGGAAGCTGTGTTTTTGTTTTCATATTGTTTCAGAAAGTGCAAATTAGGTAGGTTCACCTTTAAATGCAAACTAAACAGAATTTCTTCCCTATCTGTAATTAAAAGAAACATACCCTAAAAGAATATGGGACACAATATTTCTGCGGAAGGAAAACATAATTCATGATATAAAACTGGGCTCTGAAAAACACCAGGCCATCGCTAGCAGATGCAATTTCACAATATGCAAGACGATAATTAAAGGAAAGGACAGAATCTGAGCATGGTTAATAAGACAGAAGAAATGAATAATTTCTCTTGTTCAGCTTCCTTTTCAAAATGCTTTTTAAAAAAAGTTTACTGATCTGAGTGAAAAGCAAGAATCACCAAAAGAAGACATCACTGAAATGTACAGCTATGGCAGCAGTATACCAATATCCACATCAAATCTCACCCAGTTCTTTCATGTAGTCATCAAAGTTTTCACTAGAGACAAGTTTCCAGCTTCCCACAAATTTGTTGCACATTATGCAGGGCTTGCTAGACAGTGTTTCCTCAGAAGAATGGAAGTGATAGGAACAGTTCTCAGTAGGAGGCAGAAGGATTGTGTGAGCCACATGCATCTCAATGGCATCTTTTTAAGAGAGTCCCAGGATGTGTAGTGTTCAGGGCCACCCAATGCGAAGCAACAACGTCAGAGGCCAAACAATGGGCATTTTGTTCCAAGCAATTCATGCTGGTCCCAAGACTAGCAACATTGCGCCTGCCACCAACTCCTCCACTATTGTCATAAAGCAGAATAGTTGGGACTAGAACGTGATCTTGCTGTTATTATGCTGGGAGGAAGATCCGGCACAAAGCCACACTAGAGAACAATATTTGGTTTTCAGGAGGGTGTTATGGGTATGACTAGCAGTTTGCGTGTTTTCAAGAGGAGAGCAGATGCTTTTTGTTCAGGATGTAGAGAGTTTTGTGCTGGCCGCAAGAAATAATTGGGAGTATGAAATGTTCTTTATACAAGGGAGTCGGGCCTACTATCCTTGAGGAGGCAGTAGTTTTACCACTTCTGATAAACTCATTTCAAACGACATGGTTTTAGACAACTGCCATCCTGACACTCCCTTTTTGAGCAAGGTGATTGGGAGGGTAATAATAGTACAACTGTAACAGAACTTGGAGGATCCTGATTACATCTATTAGTGTTGAGTTCCAACCTGCCTTGGAGACTGACTCAGCCTTGTTCACCCTATTGGATGACCTTTATCAAGAGATAAAGGATGTGCGAATGACCTTATTACTCTTTCATTAACCTGGTATCATCCTGGACCATCTCATTGGGATGGGAATTGGGGGCACAGTTCTTCAGTGGTTCTATTAGTACTTAGAATCATAGAATCATAGAGTTGGAAGAGACCACAAGGGCCATCCAGTCCAACCCCCTGCCAAGCAGGAAACACCATCAAAGCATTCCTGACAGATGGGTGTCAAGCCTCTGCTTAAAGACCTCCAAAGAAGGAGACTCCACCACACTCCTTGGCAGCAAATTCCAGGTATACTTGCATGATACCTGGCTAAATAGTAGCATTGCAGGGAATGACAATGTCTATTAGCCCCTTGGGAAATATGCTATAGGGTCTGATAGTTCCAATCTTGTTCCTGATGTTGTTTAGCATCAAGGTGTTGGGTGAGATTTACAGCAAGGTATTGTTAACACCCAACTATAATTTCTCCATACAATTACACACACACGTGGTAGGAGACTAGGAATGCTATTCTCTTAAGATACATCTGTTCACAAGTATCAAAAATGGAGAGGAGTGACCCATTGTGACCCAAAGTTACTCTATTTCCAATTATTATTATTCTGGTGCAGAGTGATCGCTTAAGAAAAAGAGTGACAAATAGGCAAAACTTCATGCAATTTCTTTGTAGAGCATAAGTAGCAGAACTCAAATGAAAGCAAGATCTGGCGCACCACAGAGTCATCCATTGCGATGAGTAATGTAGGGGAAAGGACAAACAGATTATTATTATCGCATAGCCTGAGTTTATGAAAGCAATAAGCCTGTCAAGATAATCTGGAGCCTCTTGACCTCACATGTGGGTCAAGTGATTCAGCAGGGCAAATCTTTCGAAATATGCTGATAGACATGGTCTTGCTACTTGCATGTGAAAAGCTGGTTGCATCTCTGGCTCACCATCATTCAGGAATACTAAAAGCAAGACACAGAAAGTTTTATGGGGCAGTTTTTGACCCTAAGCTGACGTCCAATGTATCTTGTGATACGAGAATGCCCCAAATGAAAGCATCAGGAGAAGAACACTTAATCTGCTTCACTTGGTTTTAAAATGGAAACTGAGAAACTGACACAGATAGTCTTAGGGGGTGTTTTTCTGACCCAAACTGAATTCAAGGTGCCTCAGCTTGGTAAATTGTTCCAGAATAAGTCACATGTAATATGTCAGGAAAGGGGCCTTATCTGCTTCTCGTTCTTGAAAAATGGCATGGGGTGGATGAAATCTGATGAAATGGAACAATCTGAAAAAAATAATTTGGCGCAGTGCAGGGGAAAGGGAATCAATTATCCAAGACCAGCATTCAAATCCTCACATGACCATGAAGCTCATTGCGTGTCATTGAGTCAGTCACTGCCTCTCAGCCTAATTTAGCTCACAGGGTTGTTGTGGGGATTCAGTGAAGAGGGGGAGAAGCATGTCCGCCACACTGACCTCCTTGAAGGAAAAGGTGGCCTATAAACACAGTAAGGAAAACAAAGTCCATGTGCCACAATCATTTTTTGATGTATGGCTAAGAACTAAAGGTAAAGCTTCCCCAGAATTTTCCCTTTGTGCATTATGTAATTATAAGAATCAAATAAGACGAAACGAGATCCTGGGAGATATGAGAGAATGGGAAATGTAAGGTTTCTAAACCCTGCAAGACTTTTTGCATGTTAATAATGAGATTATTTCATTTGAACAACTAAGAGAGAGACTGTTACCTTTTGTTCCTCAAAGGTTTAAATATTTTTAGATAAGGCAACCCATACATTCTTTAAAAAGAAAGTATGGAGCCTTTGGAAGTTGTCAAAAATGAAAATTATAATAAATGAGCCAGTTGGAAAAGGAAAGGTGGGTACAGACTACGGTATATTCATTTTTTGCTTTGGTTTAAAGACAGGAAAATGTGAACTCATGTTATCTTTTTTCATATATACCTATATATTTATTGTATTTTTTGTAATAAATGCCAGTAATAGATTAAATAAATTGGGGGGGATAGATTAAATAAATTGGGGAGCAATTGTGTATCTGATACGATATGGCACTGAACCCAGTCTTCACACATAATTCTTCATCTGGGTTGCTTGAACCATCATCCTTTAGAGAGTTAAGCAAACTGTGCTGCTTCTGCCTGTGTACACATGAGGCTGGCTCATGTCAGACTACTAAACCCTCGAGGCCAGTTGCATATTCTGAATCGCATCAACTTTCATGCACAAGTCCTTCCCATCCATTCCCAACATCCTTTTAATTTGGGAGATGCCAGGGATCAACCCTGCAAATCCTCAGTGTCTGCTCAGCCCCTGAGCTAAAGCCCCACCCATCTAGATGAGCTTCTCAGATTAAATGTGTGGGAGCGCATTTTAATGAGGACAATGTAGTGTGGATGCTATGGAAAAGTTTCATGCACAAACGGCAATGGGGGAAGCAAACAAAATGGAGTTAATTGCAACATTTCCTCCCCAACCCAGTGCTGGATGACTTGGTACGATTCCTTACTCTGCCAAGAAGTGTGTGTGAGAGATGCCTGCATGTGTGTGCATGAAGTATACATTGCCCATGCACACTGCTGCCAAATGTCCATCAGAGGAGTGAAGTTCAGTGGCTGAAGATCTGCTTTGTATGCAAATGATCCTAAATTCAATCCCTGGCATATCCTGGTAGGGCTGGGACAGAATCCTGCCTGAAACCCTGCAGAGGCACTGCCACCCAGTATAGATCAGGGTTTTCCAAACTTGTGTCTCCAGCTGTTTTTGGACTACAGTTTCCATCATCCCTAACCACTGGTCCTGCTAGCTAGGGATGATGGTAGTTGTAGCCCAAAAACAGCTGGAGACCCAAGTTTAGGGAACCCTGGTATAGACAATACCCTAGATCAGTGTTTCCCAACCAGTGTGCCTCCAGATGTTTTGGGACTACAACTCCCATCATCCCTAGCTAGCAAGACCAGTGGTCAGGAATGATGGGAGTTGTAGTCCCAAAACATCTGGAGGCACACTGGTTGGGAAACACTGCCCTAGATAGACCAATGTTCTGATTTCCTATGACAGCTGGCTGAGCATCCATGCAGCTCCCACACCAAGGAAGGTCAGGACCTTCTGCTGTAGAGCAAAAATGGCTGTTCTAGTTGCCAGGTTTTTGCTACTATTTTAAGATGGGATTAGTGAAGCTTGGCAGATCCCACAGAAAGAATTCTGAAATCTCACTTTGGATATATTCCTTATTCGGCTTCCATACAGAATCTGACCGCAAGGAAACGGGAACATTGTTTCTTTATCATTAAGCACTTTATTGAATAGTCACCATACTTTTAGGTTGAATACTGTATACAGGTTCTTTGGAACGGTTCTATCAATAACATATCAGTTCTTTGGAGAAAGCAACTGCCTTGTGGGGCTCTGCATTTCGAACCAGCTAACTCTCCTGCTTCTGTGTCCCACTAACCACACAGGGGAAGAAGTCTATCTTCATGCTTTCTCATACACTCTGGTGCAGATAACGTTGTTCATTTCGCACTCCTAGGAGGTAAAAGACAGGAGAGTCAGTACATCACAGAATCCATTCATTTCATACAAGCAACTTCAAACAAGTTGCTCAAGTGTTCAATTGTTCAAATAAGTAACTGTTGAAGTGAAAAGCTTCAAGATTTACAATAATGCCAACAGTTGAGTAAGCAGTCCGATTTTAGCTAAGACAGCAATATTATTAATTGTTTTATTACTTGCCCTTCACCAAAAGATCCCAGGACAAGTGTCAGCATGAAAAAACCACAGTAAAAAACCCCAAACCCATAACCTTAAAATCCATAACACACATTACAGGTAGAATACCAAACTCAGTTCTTAATGGCACAGGTAAAGAGGTTCATCTTCAGCAACCAACATTTGTTGTTAAAAGATTGTGCCAAATGCACCTCTATGGTGAGGGAGTCCCACGTTTTGGGGGCCACTGCCAAGAGGACTCTCTCACAGGTTGTCACCCCCTAAACCTTTGAGAGTAGCAAAACCTCCAGCAGGGCCTTCTCTGCTTATCTTAATCTCCAGGCTGTTGCTGCTCTTTCAGACATTTGAGGCCAAGCTTTTAGGGCTTTAAACACCAACACAAACATCTTGAAGTAGGCTTGGAGGAGAATAGGCAACCACTGCAGATGCTTCACTGCATGTTCTGCAGCACTTACTGCTTTTAAGGGGAGTCCCACATAAATCAGCTTGCAATGGTCTAATCTGGGGGTTATCAGAGTATGGAGCATCTCCTGTTCACATCCCTTATGGTGTTTGTAAATGCACGAGGACCACAGCTAGTTTACTAGAGAACAAGCCCCCATTCAAATGCAGCCACAGTAGTACGAGAGATGCTTCTGCATGTCACAAGTCAGAGTTGTTGACAAAATGACACAGCAAAATGGGCCTGGCCCAAATCACATGATCTTTCACACCACCAACCAGCAACCTCACTGGTGGCCACTGTTACATCACTCACAAGCATCTTACAGCTGTGCACGTATTTGTATACATGGCAGCAGCTTCCATGCCCCCACATATAAAGGGAGCCTTGTTCTGGTGAATGTCAAAAGCTGAACACAACAAGTGATTTTGTGGGGCACCAACTTAACATTCTATATGCAAGTCGAAAGTAGTCAATACACACTAACAGATCATTCTGGATTTAAATTGCTTGTTCTAAAGTAACCTTAAGCATGGGGTCAGGCCGGAACCCTAGGAAATCCAAAGCTTTTCCCGAGCCCCAATAGCTTGCTTCTCACCAACAGATTTCCTTTGGCCCCCCCAAATTAGATTCTCCATCCCCCAATAACCTCAAACCCTGAAGTAGAATGATGCATAACTGATTGTCATGCAGAGGCAGAATAAGCCAAAGCAAATTGTTTTTATGCCATGATGACTTCTAAGCTGCACTAGTTTAATATACTCTCTGTCAGACTTCCCAAAATGCAGTCTAGAAAATTCCAGCAGCTTCAAAAGTGCAGCCACTAATTTGTTGCCCAATAATCTATAGATTATTGACAACACGCCTCTCCCAACATATTTTGGGACTCAATTCAAAGCAGAGTTTTAGAGCTGTGAAGCTTTGGCAGTCTGGGTCCTGCTATTCTATGTTATCACTTGTGCTTTTGAGTATGTTCCTAATGAAAGGCAAAATGTAGAGAACAGTGTTGATGGGGAACTTGTGCCCTTTCTGATGTCAGCAACAGTCAGAGATTGTGGGAACTGTAGTCAAACAACATCTGGAGGACCCACAGGTTCCCAACCTCTGATAAAGATTTGGAGATAAGAAGAGCGAGTTTCCTGGAAGATAATTTGGATTCTTTTTCGGTGCAAAAAAAAAAAAAGATACACTCTGACAGAAGAGAAGCTAGGTAGAGGGTTGCCCAGATTTCCCTGTACCTTAATGCTGACTGGCAGTATCAACCACTGTTTCATCCAATTACCTGGCGTCTCCCTTAATCTGTGAACTATGCTGACGGCTGGTAGTCTACATGCATGGACATGTGCAGAGTTCAGTAAGTTTGGATAGATCTGACAACCGGAACAACAGCCAAAGAAACTTGGAGATAAGTTCACGCCTGCAAGCTGGTCAACCCGCATGTGTGTCTGTGGGATTCCTTTTGCATAAAGCCTTAGACAGCACCCTGGTAGCATCTTTGAAGTAGCTGCCATAAATACTTGATGTCCCCCTGCCCCAGAGATCCTACACATTAGGATGGCAAGCAGGGAGCCATTTGTCTACTCATTGTAAACCATTATTAGGAATAACAGCACACCTTTCACCCTAAGGTCCCAGGGCAGGTGACAACAATTAAATCCCAGTATTAAAAACCGTCATCAGTTTGTTTATAAAACCTGTGCTCTGGCAATTGCAGAGATGGCTCGAAACCCTGTAGGTATTGGCCACGGAATATGTCCCTTTACTCAACGGGATGGATTTTATAAGCCTATCAATCAGTGCCACATTCATTGCCTGCCCTTCTCCAGTAGGTCCCAAGGCAGGTTACAGCACTATAAAAGTCAGCATTAAAATCAATTAAAACAAATTACAGTCATTTGAACAGGGTGGGTCCTGAAAGCATACATCTCACAAATAGGTGCATCATTAGCATCTGCTGAAAGCTGTGTAGCGAAGGTGCAAGATGCACCTCTCTGTGATGTGGGAATTTCACAACTCAGGACCTACCACAGAGAATGATCCCTCCTGTGTGTGCGCGCACAAACACACACACACACACCAAGCTTATGAAGGGGGTGGAACTACCAAGAGGACTCCCTCTGCTTATTTTACTGTAATATCCAAGATGGTGTGTTGGGAAGGATGCAGTCTCTCAGATATTTTGAGCCTAAGTAGTTTAAGGGCTTTAAATACTATTGTGAGTGCCTTGGATTGGGCCCAGAATATAACTGGCAACTAATGAAGCTGTTTCAAAACAAGTTTGGTTTTTTTGCAAATTCCAAGTGGACCCTGGCCAGTAATCTGGCTGCTGCATTTCGGACCATTTGAAGTTTTTGTGTTGTCTTCAAGGGCAGCCCCACCTAGAGCACATTGCAGTAATCCAAACTGGAAGTTACGCTGTAGCTGGCAACAGGAACTCCCTCATAATTTCCAGTGCCTTCCAACAACCTGCATACCTACCTTTTCCATCTGACCCTATGTCTATACAGTATTCAGAACATTACCTTCATCATCAAAGCCCATTTAAGCCCATTGATTCCAATTAACATGTATTCTTAACAATATCACTGAGTCAATGGCACTTAAAAATGTGATTGAGTGATGCCCTTGAGTGATGCCCTTGAACCAGCCTTCCCCTACTTGATGTCTTCCAGATGTTTTGGACTACTGCTCCCATCAGCCCCAGTTATCACGGCCATGCTGACTGGGGCTGATGTGACTTGCAATCCAAACATTTGCAGTTGCCTTAAACCATAACAGCATATTGTTCGATTTAAAGTTTGTCCTTCCTGTTTCCTTAGGTTCAAATGCAAGGAAATGCTGAATCAGATTATGTACCATGGCTCTCATAAAATGTGAAACATCATGTTTACAGATATATTGTCCAAATAAGAGTGCCTGCAAGGAGCAGCCATCAAAGTGTGCTTTTTTGATGTAAAAAATTGTTTGAGCAATAGCATTCCATGCCCCCTTAAAAGTAGTTTCTGTACCTATTAAGCTCTTCTGTCACCATGCATGTCATGTAGTATAGATTGCATCATTGCTTCCATTTTTATCTCTCCCTTTCATTAGCGGCAGTGCATAATTTTGCCATTCCTACTTTCACATTGCAATATAGATACAAGGGGGGGAAATGAACTCACCACAACCAGCTTTCCATCTTCTATTTTCCTTTTTATTGTGGTCTCTTTGCCATCCCATTTCTGCAACTGATTGAGCAACCCATTGTCTAATGTCACAACACTCTGCCAAGAAAAGAGTGACTATCTGGTTAGTGAATCCTAAATCATGTTAAACTGCTGTTAAGAAGCTTATTTGTGGCTTCGCCCAATGCATGAACTGGCAAACCGTGGAGTGACTGCCAAAGCACACATCTCCAGAAGCTAGACCGGGGTAGCCAAGGTGGTACCCTCCAGATAAAGCTTTTTGCTTGGCTGAATAGAAAGTAAAGATATGTAAATGAAGAGAGTATGTGCTTGGAATGTAGCCCACTAGACAAAAATCAGCACCACCTCCATTGCTCTGCCCACTCTTCCCTCGGACCCTGCCAACCCCTAGCTAGAACATGGCCCCCATACAGTCGTTGACAAGAGAATGTGGCCCACAGGATAGGAAATGTTCTCATCCATGGCCTTGGAAGTGCATACCAAAGGTTCCCATGACTATTAACTACTGCTTTTTACCTTGGGCAAACACTTCCTCCACATTCAGATGGAAAAATCAGTCCATCCAAATCTGATCTTCCAGATCCACTGCGCCTCCCACACCACACTTCAAGTGATATCCATCCTGCACCATCAAGACTCAGATCAAATAAATTTAGAAAAGAGCAGGACATACCTTTACTTTCCTGTCATCTGCTGTGGTCTCATCAAACTGTTCCCCCAGTTTGAAGGAAATTTCGGTGTTCTTTAAACTGCTCTCTGTTTTGATGGTTATAACATCTCCGTTGCAACTGATGACCACATTGGGCTTGGCAACACCAGCCACCTTCCTGGTGGCAAAGCCCACACCTAGAAGCCAAATGAAACACTGTTAAGCTCTCAGCGTAAGCTGATGGGTCTCTGAAGATCAAGACAGTTAACTAGTCAGGGCAGTGGTACATCCCAAGCTGGGTCATGCAGGATAACTGTAGGGAATGGGTAAGGAAGATTTAAAAGCACAGCATGGGCAACCAAACACTTGTCCTGCTTATGCCTCCCTTCTCTGCAACTACACAAACACACACACACACACACACACACACACACACACAACGGGGTCTACCTATGGGCAGAGTGTAACCAGAAGAAACAGCTAGAGAAAAACTATTTCAGGAGGAGAGCATGGGTGACAAAATGCAGAATGAAGTTTTATGCATTCCCATGCTGTGGTATTGAGATATTGCAGGACAAACATCTATCCAGACCAGCACTCCATTTTCTACAGTAGTCATGTGCCTCCAAGAGTCTCACAAGCACAATAGCAATTTCCTGCTTGTGTTTCCCAGTGACATATTCACATGACCATTGTGATCTTCTTAAGTGGCAACATATTGCCATAATGACTTGTGGCAATTAATAACCTTCTCCTCCATGAACGTATCTAATCCCCTTTTATCCTGCGCTTTAAAGCTCATTGTCAGAGCACTCTTTTATCCTGCGCTTCCAGAGCTTTCCCTGCAAAACTCCTCTCTTTAAAGCCAAAGGGCAACAAATGACAATTCAGGTTTTCCATGGAATGCAGTTTGCTCCAATTCAGCTTTAGAGAGTGGGTCTTCATGGGGAAGGCTCCAGAGTGCCTGGACATGAAACTTGTGGACCGCTTCTAGAAAGAGCAGACAAAAGGCATGTGTGTGTAAGTCCCATACTGGTGGCTATTGACACACCTCATGGGAAAACTTGTTTACCACTTTTGAGTTCCTTGGAGATATAAATGCAATAAAATAAAACAAAAAGATGGTAGCAAATTCCACAGTTTCCTTTACGTACTACATAAATCATGCTCCCTGCTTTACAGTGCTTGCCACTATCCATTTACCCATTTCCAGTATGTGGGGCTTTCTGTTGTCAAAACCACACCGCCCATAAATAAGAGGAGAGTATCAGCAAACTCGGAGTAACCTTCCCAATGGTTGCAGAAATACAAAGTATTTTTTGGGGGGGGAGGAACTCAGGGGGTCCACCCCCATAAAAACCCAGCTCAATGAGGACTGAACGTATTTACTGCTCATAAAATACCAGTTGAGCTCTGAAAGCGGAAAGAAACAAACTGAACAGAGGGTGGGGGGGGGGGGGAGAGAATAGAACTGATGGAGAACAGGATGAAAGAACACATAGGATACGTAGGATAGAGGAAAACCACCTCATCGGATGGATATATCATTTCCTGGTTCACACTGAGAAGCTACTTTCAAATGAACCCCGAAATGGACAGAGAAATCAAAGATTGATGTAGCTGAACTGGGTACCAGTACCTCACTATCCCGCTACCCATGAAGAACAACCCCCCCCCCAACCACTGGCGGCTAAGCATGTCCAGTGGGCTCTGTTTAAAAGCAAGCAGAAAGGAGGGGAAACACCCCAGATTAGCTGGTTCATGAAGAGAAGCACTCCACACTGAAATATTTTGTTGGCTTTTCTTTCTAGATATCCCGCTGTAAAATAGTGGCAACACTATTCAGATAGCTACCGGTATCAGTTTATCAACATGATTAAATGGTAATGAGTAAAAAAGATTTTAATATGTTTTTTTTAAAAAAAAAATTAAATGGCCTAGCACTATAAACACTTTTAAGTAGTTTTTTTGAATAGTCCCATGTTACAGACTTTTTTCTAGTACTAGTTAAAAAACCCCAAAAATTAACAGATAAAACAGGTACCCCTGCAGCCTTTGTATGGAAAATGGGCTGAGCTTACAATAGATCTCACTACTGTACAGTACTTTATAAGCTTCTTTAGGATTACCATGCAATTTACTTGGAAATAATTCAAAAAAACCCAGTGTGGCGCTTGCTTAACAAGCATGCATAGGATTATGCAACAACAACTTGATTCGAGTTACAGCATTCCATCCTGACTCTCACTTTATTAAAGAAGTCTAAATCCAGTAAACTCAGCAACTTAATATTAAATTCAGAAGTATACAAGACTACTTTGCAGAACAACAGCTGACGGTTTAAAAAAAACAAGTTATCAATGTGGGTGGGAAAAAAGTATTTTCACACATAAGAAAACTAAACCAAAATAAAAACACCTCAGCATCATAACCGAACCCACAAATATTATGGCTTCCTACTTACCAAGTTCTTTCATATAGTCATCAAATTTTTCAGTGGAAACCAGCTTCCAAGTCCCCAAAAATTGTTCACACATGGTGTAGGATTAAGTCTCCTGAGGAACTTCTTACAAGTTTAACTAAGCACCACAAAGAGCACAGCACCTCTACTATACAGCCAGATGATGTCTTTAAAAAGAAACCCTGAGCATGTGACCCTCAAAAGATTAGCCAATGGCAACAGAGACTCTCAAGGACTCCAATTACCAGAGTTTCTTCCTTTCTCAGTGGGTCATAGTGCTATTAGTCACTGCAATATAAATCATGGTATTGTCAGCACTTAATTATTGTGCTTGAGTGTCTGTGGCAATTTCTGCTGTTGCATCCTAATTAATTTTCCTAGTTTGGGAGGAAATATTGCAACCTTTATTCTGCATTGATTTAGTAATGACTCCTTCTCTCCACCACATGATTACACACTCACAATTGCTAACAGAGGAGCCCTGCGCGTGGTTCATTCAGAAGATAGTGAGGCCTACAGTGCTATCTTCTTCAATGACTCAGCAACATAGAAATACTTGAGCTGTCTCAAATGGTGCGTGCCAAAACAAAAAATGCATGGCTGCTTTAGTTGCTCTCGGGTAGGTGGATCAAAGACTGTAATCTTCAAAGCTGCTCAGATGTGGCAGCTTGGAAAATCAAAAGATTCTTATTACAATATCATGTAAATGTTATGGGAGCGATTTTTGAATCAGAGTGGCTATGAGAAAATGAATGCAATCAACTCTCATGTCACACTGTTTCACATTACAGTCCTGTGTGTATCTATTCAAAGGTGAGACCGAATTCAGTTCAGAGGGATTTACTCCTTACTAAGTGTGCATAGATAGGATTGCAGCCTTAGCCTACTAAAGTCCATAGGCCCACTCATGGGTGGGTAGTTTCAGAAGTGCACTCATACAACTAAACCCTGTGCATTCTTACTCTAAACTTTGTCCCACTGAATTTTAGCATGGTACTTACTCTATAAGGGGCCCAGGTGGCGCTGTGGTTAAACCACTGAGCCTAGGGCTTGCTGATCAGAAGGTCGGCGGTTCGAATCCCTGTGACGGGGTGAGCTCCCGTTGCTTGGTCCCAGCTCCTGCCAACCTAGTAGTTCGAAAGCATGTCAAAATGCAAGTAGATAAATAGGAACCGCTACAGCGGGAAGGTAAACGGCGTTTCCATGTGCTGCTCTGGTTTGCCAGAAGCGGCTTTGTCATGCTGGCCACATGACCTGGAAGCTATATGCCGGCTCCCTCGGACAATATTGCGAGATGAGCGCGCAACCCCAGAGTCGGTCACGACTGGACCTAATGGTCAGGGGTCCCTTTACCTTTACTTACTCTATAGTAAGTGTGTGCATAGAACTGGAAGCTTAAACTGGTTTGTCTCCTTTAATTCACACTCAGAACAATCCTGGTGAAATCTATGGACAAATCAAACATGTCACTGATCAGGATTTATGCCAGGCACAGCCAAACTCGGCCCTCCAGATGTTTTGAGACTACAACTCCCACTGCTAACAGGACCAGTGATCAGGGATGATGGGAATTGTAGTCTCAAAACATCTGGAGGGCAGAGTTTGGCTATGCTTGATGTTTGTTGTTATGGACAAATGCAAATAGAAAAGAAAATGAAGAATTGTTCTTGCTAGGGATGGGCAAAACTGTAATTTGGTTTCTCTCAATTTCTCATTTTTCCAATCTTATATGATTTTGCCAAATATGCCTGCTTTGGCATGCAATTTCCCCTAATATAGATTTTTGTGTTATTTCCCCTAATAAATGCATTTATGAAAAATTTTTGGTACACAATACTGGGCTGAAGAACTGCGCTGCAAAATCTCGCAAATTTCAGAGGAATTCAAAGGATGTCTGTGTTTTGGTTTGCACATTATTTTGGAACATGCAAGTTACATAGCTTCTCCTTTATATGTGAACAGAATCTTGGAGAAGCCAGTTCCAGAGTTTGACAATGTGCTGATTGAAGCAGTCCTTGCTTTTGTCTTAGCAACCCCCTTAACAAAGTACAGTACCTTGGATTCTTTGGGGAATGACCGCTCCCCACATCAAATGGGGGGGGGCGACTTTTGCGTGGTCGCACGCAGCCCCCTGGTTCCCCTGGATATTGGTTCCCCTGGATATTGGGGTCTCCGCCTACCTCAGTCAACCGCCCAATCCTGCCGGGGGGGAGGTGCGTTGCCAGGGGATTGGCCAGGTAAGGGGAGGGACTGCCCTGCCCACACAACAGAAGGTGTAGCTTACCTGGGAAGCAGCAGTTGGCTCCAGAGCTTCTCCCACCCTCCACTCCCTCAATTAAGTCTTATTTTGCAGGTTAACCTCTTCTCCACGGGTACGCAAACGTTGCTACGTCAAGGTCGCTGTTGAAGGGCCAGAAATGAATTTTCCTGCATTGGCAGGTTTTGCCTTTCCCGTAGCAAAACGTCACAACTTTGGCGGTTTCAGGCCTTGGGCAGAATCCTTTAGTCTATCTTCCTAAATGGTGTGTGTGTGTGTGTGTGTGTGTGAAGCTGTGTCCCACGCCACTTTTGTGGCAGTGATACCAGGGTTCCCCATTAAAGGGGTCTTGAGGGGAGGCATTGGCCATACGCCAAGAGGTTGGCATTGCTCTCCCCTCCAGCAGCGGCGAACGCGATGGCAGGCTCTCTGCTTGAACATATGTTCCCCAGAGCCAGCCCAATCCCCACACATTCTGGATAACCCTGAAGTCTCCCAGATCCCCGGCTGGGGACTGGGAAGGATAAACACCCACTGCCTGAGCCAAGGTCTCCCTACATCTGAATCTTAATAAAGTTGTGGCCAATTTTAATCCCATAGCAAGTTGTCTTGAGTCATTATTCCACTCAGGGGTCGCCTGGGATTTGGGGGACTCTGCCTGTCCACGCAAATCCACGCTTGTTGAAATAGTTTCACAGTGCTTTCAGTGTATAGCACTGGAGTTGCTTTAAGCTAGATGGCGAGAGAACTTTGAGGCTGCCTAACAATATTAATCAACCTTTCACTCATTTTTGAAAGGAATCAGTCTTGTTTTGAACTTTGTTCCTTCATTTCCTCCCTCTCGCTGGCTCCTAGCTTTGACTCTTGCTTCTTTACCCATTTAAGAGGGGAAGTGAGTTTTCAGTTATACAGCTGGGCTTTTATAGAGGAAAATTATTCTATTATTCTTTGTGACAAGCAGCTCTTGTTTATGTGGCCCTTAGGAGAGCCTGACAGTAGTAGGGTTCTGGTTTTTCTTTTTTCTTGGCAGGGCTCCAGTGAGTTTAACTTTATGACAGGAAGATATTCAACAAACAAAGCTTTTCTCATCATGAAGGCTGTGTACACACCACACATTTAAAAGCACCCCTTCCCCCTAAAAAAAGAAAAAAAGAAGAATCCTGGGAACTGTAGTTTGTTAAGAGTGCTGGGAAGTGTAGCTCTGTGAGGGTAAACAAACTGCAGTTCCCAGAAAGCACAGTCAGGGTGGTCAGATAAACACTTCACACATGAGGTCACGAGTTGCACATTTTCCTCATCTGATAAGGGTTCTATGTATGCACATACAGCTCCTCCATGTAAGCAGATCATAGAATTCTAGAGTTGGAAGGGACCCTGAGGGTCACAATTCAAAGTGTTAGTCCTGACTTTCAAAGCCCCAAATGGCCTCAGCCCAGTATACCTGAGGGAGTGTCTCCTCCCCCATCATTCAGCCCGGACACTGAGGTTCAGCTCCTAGGGCCTTCTGGCGGTTCCCTTACTGCGAGAAGTGAGGTTACAGGGAACCAGGCAGAGGGCCTTCTCAGTATTGGCGCCTGCCCTGTGGAACACCCTCTCATCAGATGTCAAGGAAATAAATAACTATCTGACTTTTAGAAGACATCTGAAGGCAGCCCTGTTTAGGGAAGTTTTTAATGTTTGATGTTTTATCGCTTTATTATTATTATTATTATTATTATTATTATTATTATTATTATTATTTCTGTTGGGAGCCACCCAGAGTGACTGGGGAAACCCAGCCTGGTGGGCAGGGGGGTAATAATAATAATAATAATAATAATAATAATAATAATAATAAATTTATAATCTAGTTCATATCCAAAGCCTTGCACCTCCAGCTACAACAGTGTTTTTCAAACACTGTTCCGCGGCACACTAGTGTGCTGCGAGATGTTGCCTGGTGTGCCGTGGGAAAAATTGAAAAATTACTTTATATATAGTCAATATAGGCACAGAGTTAAAATTTTTAACATTTTCTAATGGTGGTGTGCCTCGTGATTTTTTTCATGAAACAAGTGTGCCTTTGCCCAAAAAAGGTTGAAAAACACTGAGCTACAAACTCCAGGTAGAAAGCCCGCTCAGCTGCGCATGTGTGTTACGTAGCGAGGTATCCCCCCCCCCCGGCGACTCCAATCCGCGCGCCTCCAGCTACAAACTCCAGGTAGAAAACCCGCTCGGTGTGGCGGGGGGGGAATGCCACTTGGCGCCCCCACCCCCGCGACTCCCAAGCCGAGCGGACTTTTTACCAGGAGGCTGGAGGCTCGGCTTGGGAATCGCGGGGGTGGGGGTGCCAAGTGGCGCCCCCCCCCAGAGTGGAACTCAGGGCAGACCGCCCCCATTGCGACGCCCCTGGGCAGAACTTACCAATTCTGTCTCTTCTATGCTTTCCTAACATTCAGCCAGTAGTGACTGAAGCTCAAGGACTTCAGTTTATGGTATTTCATTTAGGACAGCTGTTGGAAAGGTCTTGTCCTTTTTGCCTCCCAGAATCATACACTGCGCAACATCATTTGCAACCCAGTTACTAATCCGCATGAAAGTAAGTTATGAGTCAAAAGTTGAACTCAGTGCTTTATGCAGGCACATAAACCTAGCTTGGCATGGACTGGGAGTAGGTGGCAAAGTCATGCCACAATGTTCCAGACATCTAAACAGGCGTTACAAAGATTGCTTCCTAGAAAACAAGTCCGCTGGGCAAACCAGGCTCCTGTTTGCTCCTTAAAATGGTAGGCATGAGTCACACCTATCTTGCAGCCCTGTAGCAACTCTTGTTGTTATCTTGTTTTTAGGGCTGATGGTTTTCTTGGACTTAATCTGAACTGAGGCCGATTTCAGGCATGATTTGCGGCTAAGCTTTGCTAATACAGTGACAAAGATCTTTAAGAGTTCTAAAAACCCTTCTAGTCAATGTCCTGTTGAATATTATTCTAAAAAATATAACTAATCGTTCTGTAAGAACTGACATTAAACCGCCTACAGCTAAGAAAAAGGAACTTCACAAAGTTTGACCTTCATCTTGGAAAAATTGATAAACAGCAGGAATACACTGGAGACATAAACAAGACATTTTCTGCTTAGACTAGAGATACATTACAACACAAACTCAGGTGTTTCCTTTTTCCTGGCTATCAGGATTTCTATCCTACAGCTGCTTTGTATTTGACATTCCTGCTTTTAATTACGGTACAAGTAATTAGGAAGGGCAACATTGTTGCAGGCTTCCTCTTGAACAGTTCAGCAAATGAGTTAGATTGCATTTTCTAAGCTAATGTTACCGAGCCAAAAGTGGCTACTGCAGGATGGTTGTCAGTCTAGCTTAAAGTTGACAGAAACTTTATAGTACAGAGGCACAGAGACACCACAGGAGATCAAACTACCAAATATGCAAATTTCGGTGGTATCATCTTACAATGTGCCAAATATTGCAAATATCAGATGCAAACAAATAGGTGATAAATTGAGTTGAAGTTTTCTTGTTCTAACTGACCCTCTCTTTTTTCAACTTTATAGTAGGCAGAAATTCAACAGTGGCATGAAGTATTCCCACAGCATGAAGAAAGGTAATAGCTAAGTCATTGCTGGTGTTAAAAGGTTTGTTTGGACTGTTGTGTGTCAAATGGATAGCTTTTTACATCAACATTGCATCCAAACTTGACCTGCTTCTTAACTGAATGCAGGATTGTTTTTAGTAAAGCAGGTTCTCCACTGCTCAAATTCCTCATCAGATACTCCACACTAATAAGAAGAAGAAGCTGAACCAACATAAAGCGTGTTCTGCTCCTTGCTTACACCCTGTATCTGTGGCAATTTATCCATAATAGTCAGTGCTTATTTACTATACAGTGAAGATTCATTTATGATTCTGCCTTAGTTCATTAACTAACAGGCACAAAAAGGTGGACTTTGAGACTATTTACAAAGATGTGAAAAGTGCTACCTGCCCAAAGATGTAGGAGAAGAAGAGAA
This sequence comes from Zootoca vivipara, assembly GCF_965207765.1. Taxonomy (NCBI): domain Eukaryota; kingdom Metazoa; phylum Chordata; class Lepidosauria; order Squamata; family Lacertidae; genus Zootoca; species Zootoca vivipara. The sequence goes on from NC_142591.1 coordinate 59,651,789, forward strand.
GGTTCTGGCCCAAAAGATGATGGTGTTTTAACATAGTTTAGGCAGTTTTTAAGCATTCTGCCCTATATTTGTGTACATGTAGTCCCTGACATTGGGTCATAATCCCCACCCCCTGCCCATTTTTTTCCAATTGCCAATTGGTTTATATCTGCACATTTTTCCAACTCTAAATTTTGCATCCAAGTGCACACCGGAAGTTATTTTCTCTTTCATTTATTCTGCTTTGGCCTAAGTGTAATTGTTGTGGTTTCCCTTCTGTGAAAATGCAAAGGTCTTTCCCTGCTGGTAAGGAGCAGTAATGGCCATTTAATCTCACACAGCTTTCTTATTAACCTTCAAAACTTCCAGAGCAACTTTCTCTGCTAATGCATGTATTGTTTGAAGTGCACTGACATACAGGGACCAGAAAGCAACTTTAGCTTTGCTTCCCTACTGCGTTTTGTATCGGACATTTTTTATCTAGCTGCACTTTGCAGTCTATTAGAGGACTATACCAAGTGTCATGGCTGTTTAGGGTGGGTGGGGAGAAGGAAAGGGAGAGATTTAATAACTGGATTGAAATTTCACTTCAGGGTGAGATTTAAGACACACATGATAATACCCTCATTAGCTTACAGGCATTTAACCTGCCAATGCTCTGTACTACTAACACAAAGTTTTTATACATCACCTTTCTAAAATGCCACTTACCCAGAAAGCAAAAGTCATTGGGACCCTTTTGACCCTGGAAATATTTCAGGTTTTGAAGCCATAGGGCTGTAGCACCACGTTGGCAATCTCAGTATTAAGGATAATATATCTGTATAGGTAAGATGTGAACTTTTAAAAAAGGTCTCTGGGGAAACACTGACCTTTTCAAGTACATTATTTGCTTTGATTGAAATTGCTTCTATCTTATTTGCAAGCACTTTTCCATGCTTTCGCGCTGGGCCTGCCACCTTCCTGCACCTCTACCCCAGAACAAGTTTTCTACTCAGTAACAGGCAGAAACCCAACAAATGCTACTTTCCTCCAGCCTATGCATGCAAATGACGGGGGTGGGTGGGTCCTCACCAGTTGAATTACTGCCTGCTATACAGCTGCTAAAGGGAGAGAAGGCCCGGGGGGGGGGGAGAGGATCATTTGCAGTGATTTAGGCCGTGTGTGTCTATAATGTGGCCTGATTTTTAGATGCATTGTCCTCTCTTTGAAGGAGTCCTAAGTGTGAAAAGCTCTGATCCAATTCCAGTTTAAAGATAAAGAACCATTCACAGAGAAAGGAAGGACCTGCAAGAGGCCCGCAGGCCACAAGGGTTGCCAGGTCAAGGGCATCCCAGACCCTGAGATTTCGGCGCCCAAACCTGAGACCTAGGGATGGGCCCTGGCCATGTTATGGCAGGATGCCCCTGATGATGTCACGAGGACAGACCCTGGAGAGGGAGGTTAATGGGGAGTGAGGAGCGGAGGAGGACAAACCACAGAGTGTCAGTGCTATAATCTGCAGCTAGCTTCTGCCGGGTTGAAGCGTGCAAGTTGCATGCATAGTCCATCAGGCCCAGAGGAAAAGTGGGAGTGAACAGCAGCGGTGCTGTTTCCTGGTTTTCCTCCTTGAACATTGGGCCTGAAGAGTAAGAGGAGGCAGGAGGAGGAGAAAGTGCTGGCAGTGAGGAGAAGCATCATCACCGACCCTCCAAGTGTCCCTATTTTTCCAGGGACGTCCCTGATTTAGAGAAGCCGTCCCGGTTTCTGATTTGATCCTGGAATGTCCTACTTTTCCTTAGGATGTCCCTCTTTTCATTGGAGAAATGCTGGAGGGTGTGGAGTTATCCGATCCCCAAGCTGTCTGAAGGCAACCCTGTATAGGGAAGTTTTTTAAAAAAATAATTAATGTTTTATTGTGTTTTTATGTATGTTGGAAGCTGCCCAGAGTGGCTGGGGCAAGCCAGTAGGATGTGTGGGGTATAAATAGTAAAATTATCATTATGGACTGGGACGTCCCTATTTTCATCAGAGAAATGTTGTAGGATATGTCATCAGTTGATGAGTGATAGTAGTGAACCCCAAGGCAACCCAACTGTTTAAAGGCCTAAATGACTGAGGCCCCAAATATTTGAGAGACCCTCTCAGATCAGCAGTGGGACCTTCTAGGTAGTCCCACCGCCCTTATAGGTTTGGCAGGTGGCAGCCCAGGAGACGACATTCTGTAGCAACTAACTCTGTCTAAACATGCCAAGGACATAAAAAAATATGGAGCTGGCCCGCCAAAAGTTTTCTTTTAGCCTACAAAAAATTATCATGTTTTCCCATACAGCAGTACTCACGAGGATTTCCCCCCCATCACTCTTACATAATGGTTGAGCAGTTCTCGGGAACCTGGAAACTCATCTCTAGTGAAAATTTTGATGAATATATGAAAGAACTGGGTAAGCAAACATTTTGTCACAAACTAAGAGCTTATTCTCTGGGGGAAATGGCTCTTTAGCATTCAATCAAAGGAAACGGCAATTCAGATTTTCTCTGGATTGATGTTTGCTCCAATTTAGCACTAAAGAATAGGTTTTCCCTGGGAAAGGAGTGGGGCAACAAGAAAACTGTTCAGAATGAGTCTGAGGCATTTTGGCTTAAAAGAAATACTATTCAACAGAAAGTATAGAAGATGGAAGTTATTATGGACTGAATATCTTACATAATCTCCTCCCACCATTTTTATGTAACTGGCAGATGGAGAATCAGAAGTCCTTTTTTATTTTTCTCTAATGTTTCTTTTCCTTTTTTCCTTTCCTTTTTTCTTTTTCTACTCTCTGTCTCTCCCCTTCCATATTCTTGTTTCTTTCCCCTTTCTTTGTCTCTGTTCTTTTCTTTCTTCTTCTTTTGGGTCATATTTTTGGGGCCTTTGTTAAGGTCCAGGGATTGTGTACTCATGGGGTTGGTAGATGGTTGAGAGCCGCCCTGGGTGGGAGACAGGGGAAGCTCAGTCTCCCAAGGTGAGATTCTGTTTTCCTTCTCATCTGTAGGAGTAGGTTTTGCCCAAAGGAAACTGGTCAGCCTAGCCAAACCCACCATGACCATCACCACAGACAAAGATGTAGCCACCATCAGAACAGAGACCGTCTTCAAAGTTGCTGAGATTTCCTTCAAGCTAGACCAAGAGTTTGAGGAAATAACAATGGATAACAGGCGTGCCAAGGTGAATATTATTGTTTCCCCTAGGAATGGTTCCCAGGGTGGGAAGTGCAGTATCTTGACGGGGGGGGGGGGTCTGCTAATAATCAGAACTTCAGTTAGATAAATATATTCCTGTTGGTGGGGGAGAGGAAAGATAGCAGGTAAAACCAAAAATTCATCTCCTTATAACTCTTACTTTTATAATGATTTTTAAGAGCGTTATAACAAGGGGAAGGACCATAGTCCAGTGCCGGAACATAGGGCTGCCATATGTCTGGATTGTGTCGGACATTACAGGGATTTCAAAGGCGGAATTGATGAAACATGCAAACAGTTCCAGGTTCAATCCTGGGTATCGCCAGCTAGGGCTGCTAAGGTCCTCTGTCTGAAAGTCCCTGCCAGTCAGTGCGAGACAGTACTGAACCAGATGGGCCAATGGTCTGATTCTGCAGGGCAGCTCACTATGTTTCACCTCGGGGTTTTAAGGCAGTCAGTTCTGTTGTTGTTGTTGTTTGCTTAAAGTTGCAGCGATCAAGGCTGTAGTGTCAAGAGCCAAGGAGAATGCTATTCTTCTTCCCAATCAAGTTGATTTCACCAGTACTAGGACATAGTATACCTTCCCCGCCCATCAGACTGGAGCATGGAAGGAGAGAGTGGAGAAAAACAAGAAGCAATTGGGAAGAATAGCATTCTCCTTGGCTCTTGACACTACAGCCTCGACAGTTGCATTGTGTAATGATGACCACCCTTCTGAAATTAACAAATTGCTATTCTACCCTGATGTCCTCTCTGTGAGGCAGTCACAGAAGGAGTGAGCTGACAGCCCCCAAAGTATATGAGAAAGTGTAGGAATCGTGTGTCCATGATTTCAGCAGCATGTGCAGGTCTGCTGCTTGGTCATAATGATATAAGCTATGGTTTAATGTAACATGCAAACTGGGCCATTGTTACTGGCAACAGCATCACAAGTGCAACCCCACACATAGAAGCAACTGAGAAGACAACAGCATTGCTATAAAGATGATGGAAGACTATGGATTGTAACCTATTATTTTTTTCATTTGCTAGGAATATGCCATGAATGACATCATTTGTACCAGAGTCTATGGAAGAGTGTGAAGACATTATCTTTCCATTTCAGCTTCTTTTACCTACAGCATATTTGTTACAAAAATGAGCATGGCGCTTATGTGGAAATGAAATAAATAATTTCAAGGAACTGGCTTAAAGGAAGCTTCAATGACAGCCTTTCATATCACTTACACTCAGTCACCCGCACACACAAACACACGCCGTTTGAACAAGCTTACTTTACGCAATTGATCACAATTCCTTTTCGCAAACTAGGTTTGTTACAGTTTCATGCCACGTAAGAACATTCTTAATTGCAAAGGTTTATCTTTTGCATTTCAGCATTTTCCTTTCAGACACTCCGGTCTCCAGGAATATTTGCACCAGAATGCAAATCAGTGTAGGGGCAGTGGCTGTAGCTTACCAGATTCGGATGGAATGTGTTATTGAGCAAGAAGTCCCTTTGAAGTTGGGCTGTATAATAAGCTACTTACCCAAATCTGGCTGTGAACTGCAGCTGTTGATTAAAGGGTTATGATAATATACTTATGGTATCCAATAAAGGCTAACTTGGAGTTAAGTCCAGTGGAGTTTGCAGTTTACATTTTGGGATGAAAGGGAGAATTAAAATAAGAGGCAATCATATATTCCAAACAGCAGACAATCAAGTACTTCCCCAACATAAATCCCACAAAACTTGATGCATGTAAAAAGCTAGCACATTAGGGAGGCACCTAGGCCAATATCTGCTTTCCAAGTACAGAGTGCTTTTCTCTCCTCTGTACATGTAAGTCCCTATGCTAAATTTAAAGTAGTACAGTCGCACCTCTGCTTACGTATCCCTCTGGATATGTAATCTTCAGGATACAAATGCAGCAAACCCAGAAGTATTTCCCCGGGTTTCGCTGTGCGCACATGCGCAGAAGCGCTAAACCGCGCCATGCACATGTGCAGAAGCAGTCCTCCAGTTGCGAATTCCTTGGGATGCGGTCGGACCTCCGGAATGGATCCCGTTCACAACTGAAGGTACCACTGTACAGATAATAATGGGGTACTTGCTGCTATAAAGGTAAAAGGTAAAGGACCCCCTGGACGGTTAAGTCCAGTCAAAGGTGACTATGGGGTCGTGGCGCTCATCTCACTTTCAGGCTGAGGGAGCTGGCGTTTGTCCACAGACAGCTTTCCGGGTCATGTGGCCAGCATGACTAAACTGCTTTTGGCACACGGAGGACCATGACAGAAGCCAGAGCGCATGGGAATGCCATTTACCTTCCTGCCACAGCATTGCCTATTTATCTACTTGCACTGGTGTGCTTTTGAACTGCTAGGTTGGCAGGAGCTGGATTTGAACCACCAACCTTCCGATCACCAAGAGGCTCGGTGGTTTAGACCACAGCACCATCTGCTCTCGCTGCTGCTATGGTATCTAGATGCATGCATAATGCACAGAATTAATGCACAAAAACATAAGAGTCCTGCAGGCACAAGCCAAAGTTCCATCTAATGCATCATTCTTGCAGTGGCGAACCAGATGTTCATGGGACACCTGCCAACAGGACCTGAGTGCAAAGTATTCTCTCCCCAATTGTGACTCCTAGCAATGGGTATTCAGAGGCACACTACCTCCTCCATCCACTGCCTTGATGGCCTACAGTTCTAGTGACTCAGATACTGAAGTAAGACCTGTGGCATAAATCCAATCTCATAACCAACATGCTTACCTCAATTTAATGTATTAAGGGGTTAAACCCATAGAGTAAGCAGTCTTGCCAGGCTTAGCTAGTCCACACACCCTCTCACCTCGAAAGGGTTACCAAACTCTCCTCGACAAAACTAATAAATGAAACAGAAATTAAAACAGGATTATTAACTACCGTTAGACCCACAGGCTACAGTATTTGGATATTATTACCTGTTCTTTTCCAGCAGGTCCTAGGGCGAGTTACCACAATTTAAAATCCAGCAATTAAAAACAATTAAAATTTAATTTACAGGAATAGGGGATTAGAAAAGCATTTCCTCCCTTCTGTTACATAAGCTATCTTGGGGATATGGGCAATTGCAGCCTTCTAGCTAGCTTCTCTTTACCTTGTATCTCCATTTCCCAATTATACCCTTATTTAAGTAAAGTGTTATTCCGCCACAGTCTGTGTGGGTGGAAAACTGATAATCTGTATGCTTGCCGGTGGGTAGACCAGCCTTCCCCAACCTTGCCCCCATCAGCTGTTGCTCATCATTCTTCACCATTGGCTGTGCTAGCTAGGGCTGGTAGAGGTTGAAGTTCAAAATATCTGGCAGGCACCTGGTTGTCCTCAACCCTCCGGTCTACCTGGTGGCAAGTCCCCACTGGTGTATACAGTCCCAAAAAGTAGAGTCCTGAATTGCTTCTGGAATATCCAAGCCAAGTCCACCAGACACAGAACCTCACCTCTGCTTCCCATTTATCCCTTGCATGCTGATTGCAGCTTCTAGGCTAGATGAGGCATGTGACCCTCACCTGTTCCAAGCCTACTCCAGCTAAGGAATCACAACCTTCTCCCAGAGCTAGTGAGCCCCATCTGATCAGCTCATGAGCTGGACTGTGGGCCCTTGTTGGCCTCAGCCTCCTAGAGCACACCTTCCACTGCTCCCTATGCCTGCCATGTTCATGGAGATTGGGGGGGGGGGGGCTCTGGCTCTGGGCCCTGCTTCTTTGGTCCTTTGCACCAACCCCCACCCCCTTGCTGTCTGCTGTCACCCCACGAGTATGTTCTAAGCCCCCAACCTCTCCTTCTCCACCCCCAGCTTGCCCCGGTGTGTATCAGTCATGGCTACACCCCCTCGCTGGGATCCTCTTCCTCCTCCCCATGGTCCTGCCGGTTTGTGACACTGGTTGAGGAAAGCTGGAGTCAACTTTCTGGTGCCTGCTAAAGAACACAGGAAGTTGTCTCATAGTTTAGTCCAACCAGCTCTTCGCTATCCTTCTCATGATAACATGTAGAGGAAGAGAACCATGAAACAGGAAGAGAATCGGCCTTTTCTGTGGTGGCTCCCCAATTGTGGAATCCTCTCCCCAGAGAGGCTCGCCTGGCACCGTCACTACATGTCTTTATACAGATATATCTTGGGAGAAAAGCAATGACAAACCTAGACAGCATCTTAAAAAGCAGAGACATTACCTTGCCGACAAAGGTCCGTATAGTTAAAGCTATGGTTTTCCCAGTAGTGATGTATAGAAGTGAGAGCTGGACCATAAAGAAGGCTGATTGCTGAAGAATTGATGCTTTTGAATTATGGTGCTGGAGGAGACTCTTGAGAGTCCCATGGACTGCAAGAAGATCAAACCTATCCATTCTTAAGGAAATCAGCCCTGAGTGCTCCCTGGAAGGACAGATCGTGAAGCTGAAGCTCCAATACTTTGGCCACCTCATGAGAAGAGAAGACTCCCTGGAAAAGACCCTGATGTTGGGAAAGATTGAGGGCACAAGGAGAAGGGGACGACAGAGGATGAGATGGTTGGACAGTGTTCTCAAAGCTACGAACATGAGTTTGACCAAACTGCGGGAGGTAGTGGAAGACAGGAGTGCCTGTCGTGCTATGGTCCATGGGGTCACAAAGAGTCGGAAACGACTAAATGACTAAACAACAACAATTTGGTGGAACACCTTACGATTATTATTTTGCAAAGGCGTACATTTGCTAATTTGTGAGGTTGTCTTTCTTGTTTGCTTTGTGATATATTCTATAAACAAAATAAATAAGAGGGTTAAGAAAAACCCAAGCACTGTTTGGATCTAATCCTATATGTAGATATAGGTTAATTACTCTTGCCAAATGGAAATCGTTAATTTCAATGACATTGAGGCATATGATGCGAGCATGTCCAGTGATATATTTTTTTTTGTCTGTAGTGATTGTCTGCATTCACTTTGTATTGCAGAAATGTTTTTCATTTGCAGATGTTCATCTACTTTTAAATGATATTCCTGTGAGGACCAATGTTAGGACAAAGATGGATTTTGCAAACCCTTATGGCTGCCAAGAGGCTTATACTTCAAGCCTGAAATGTCACAGAACACCCACCATCTATTATGCAAAGATCATGGGACTTTACTGCCCTTGCTACGTTTGAACACATTTCTTATAAATGCTAATTTCTTTTGGATATGTATCAGGGTTTTTGGATAACCTATATTGACTTGCATGTTTAAAATGAGATGGATGTATTGGTCGTCATTGTGTTATTGTGAGCTGATGTTTCTTGCTGAAAAAGGAATGGTTAATTGCACAGATGAGAGCATCAGATTTCATGTAGAGTTGCCTTTGCAACTCTAATCTCTTCGCTAAGTCCTTTACCCCAAACAATTTTTCAAGGATGGGTGAGGGAGGTGGTACTAGCTAGTACCGAGCACAGCTGGAAAAAAATACCATGCTTATCAGTTAGTATTTTTCAGCCCATGTTCTCTCTCTTAGACATAAACATCATCCAGTTTAATTCTGCTGAGAACAATCTGAGTAAAGTTTATATACCATTTTAACTAAAGCTTCCCTTCATTTTGCAGACATTAACACGTTGCTTTTTTAATGTAAGCGAAGATTAAGTTATATGACATTGTAAAATCTGTGGAGGAATGTCTGGTTTGAAATGCAAGACTTTTATACAGTGGTACCTTGGGTTACAAACGCTTCAGGTTACAAACTCCGCTAACCCCGAAATAGTACCTCATGTTAAGAACTTTGCTTCAGGATGAGAGCAGAAATCGTGCTCTGGCGGTGTGGCAGCAGCAGGAGGCCCCATTGGCTAAAGTGGTGCTTCAGGTTAAGAAGAGTTTCAGGTTAAGAACGGACCTCCGGAATGAATTAAGTTCTTAACCTGAGGTACCACTGTATGTGAATGTCTACAAGACAGCACATTTGGAAAAGTATGTGAAATACAGGGCAAAGATAGCGGAACTGCCCCCTGAGAAAAATTCCAAAGGCCATCCTCATAGGGCAAATCCTAATATCAGACCTTTACTCTGTGAGAGACTTGGAAAATACTGAATTTAGCCAGGCAACAGTAGGATCCTAAACCACCCAAATATGGGATCTCATTCTCTGGAACCAAACCCTCTAAGTAAAGCTACCTGGCCTTTATTACTTGAGGGATGTCAACAGCAACAAACTGATGTACTGTACAGCCAAAGGGACAATGTGTTTGCCTGTTTGTTTCAGAAATATGAACATACCGTATTGGTGTATTAGCATATGACAGTAAGAAGAAGCATGTACAGCATTTTAACTTGGGGAAATGAGTCCCTCTACTGGCTGGCTAACAACTATACAGGACGCTTCATTTTCAGCCGTACCTGATTTAATAATGATGCAACTCATGCAAAGGAGTATGTATTAGTTCTTTTTCAAAACGATGAAGTCAAGCGTAGCCAGCCCTTCCCTTGCACAGAAGCACAGACACACCCTTACTATTTTACACACCATTTCCTCTTATTGTTTCCAAATGCCTCTTCTCAAGTACATCTCTTCCTTGGTTTTTTGTTAAAGGCAACAATGCGTATGGGGCAATGCCAAAGCTACTCCCATCAATTATGTTGCAACAGGACATTCAATCACAGGTGGTGGATATACAATTTTAGACTAGCTTTTAAGAAAACAACTATCACTGGAATATATGTTTTAATCACTGCTCAGTGAAGGCGGCACGAGCATGCTATTTTCTGAAAATAAAGGGCAAGAATAGTCATGGTCATTTTAAAAGCCAAAAATAAAGCTGGACTTTATTTTAAATATATTACTACAACACTTTTCAAAGCAATTCTCAACTTTACAAAGTAAAGCTTCTTAATATTAGCATTCCCCGCCCCTGCCCTTAGATTTTATACTAAAGTTCAGAATTTATCTGGCCTGCTATGCTAAAGCATCATTCTGGCACCTTGAAAAAAGTAAAATTCTGAAGATGGTTAAAGTACAGGAAATGTCTCTAGAGCTTACACTTGAGTTGTCCCCTTGCACTGGTGCTATAGTCCATGCACTGCTAAAATCTAAACACTGGTGATAAATCCTATACACTAGCTGAAGGGGTTGCCAACCTTTTGGGGGCCTATGGGGAAAAGTGCAAAATGGAGAGACAGCGTGTGGGTACCACAACCCTGCATGAAAATGCACACTCACTAACACCCTCCCTCCTCGCCAGCAATGATACTTGACGGAATTGTTTTTGCTCCCCACCCCCAAAGTCAAATGGTGGTGGCAATTTTCCTGGAGAGAAAAGCTACGGCTAACCTTCCTTCCCCAGCTGCAATCTCTGGGAAGAGCACACCTCCTTGCAAAAGTTAGGCTTTCATTATCCCATTAGGTTTAGGGCTTATTTCAAGCCTAATTTCAGCGGGGGGAGGAATCGAGACAGGACCCTGTGGGTCCTAGGAAGCTCTTCTCTGGCCACATGCACACCCATGGGTGCCAGATTAGCAACCTAATGTTTCAGGACAATGGCGGAGGTTCACGTGACTAGGCCATAAGCCCTGTTGGCTATGCTAGAAGATCTAGCATAATGAAAGCTCTAATTACAGAAAACCAGAGGCCCATTAACCATGTGCCTACAACATACTACATTGGTGGCACTTCTCCACGGTTGCAAACAGGTCGCCTGTACATCCGAAATAGCATCACAAAGTGAATCATCACAGAAAATTGCTAGTAACAGGGCTATGGTTCTGTCAGGAGACCTATATTCTCTACTGAAAGCATTTTGGCTGTCAAAGTTCCAGCTGTGCAGGTACAAGCTTTAATTTATGATTCAAGTCAATATTTCTAGACACCACAAGGCTACCTTCCTTACACCTCCCAATGCTTCTTTACAGTTATACTTTTCTAACTAACAGATGGCAAACGTCAGATATTTTATAGTATGTAAGACTGACACATGCAGCTTAACGGATCAATCCCTGAATGAGTGTTTATCAGAAAAGTCTTATGTCATCTTAAAAACCATTCAAATATATTATGCCCTTATTCATTCATCAGTCACTCTTTAATGCATCACAAAACTTTCTGCTGCCCCTGAAGGAGCTATTGTTTACATACTTACTCCACTTCAGCTGATCAAACACTGACTTTCAAAATAAACCAAGAAATAAATATCTGGAACTGGAAATAAACTTCTCAAAATAAGTCTATAAAAATGTTCAGTGTAAAACTCAGTCAAATGTTTACTCTCATATTGACAATAACTGTTCCATGATTTTTGGCCAAATTATTTTTACACTGGTTTAATAATTAGGTATTCGAAAGAGGGCATGCCTGTCTTATTTTATTTTTGTATTTGGAATCTATGTAATAATTTCCCCCTTTTAAAACACCTTTTAACAGTTATTGTGAACGAGAAAGGAAAAACCACAATTCTGTGAAAAGCTGCAGAATAATAAAGCCAAAGCTAAACATTTTTAAGTACCATAGATTTCAGTTGATGAGATTTAAACATATGCTTTTATGCCACAAAATGGTTAACTGAATCCTGACTTCAACTCTGACATCCTGTGCTCTGCATATCAAAGATGATAATGATCAGGCCAGTATCAACAAGAAGGTTGATATGAAATACAATATGAGGTGGAAAATACAGAAAACAGAAGTTGGCAAATGCAGAAGTTTTGTGGCCAAACTGGAGACTGCAAGGGAAACAACAGGGCAGTTTTTTTTCCATCGTAATGCTAACTTTGCAGGGAAGACTTGGCAGGCAGATATGTGCTTGCTGATTCTCCCCAGCAAGTTTTGCTCACATCCAGCTTTGTGTCAGAAAATGTGTTTGGCTGAAGAGAGAGTCCAGGGAAATTGTGCAGGAGAAACTGTGGGCTATTCAGGAGTTATGCATCTGCTCCACCTGCTGGCTGACCTGTCCTTGCAAATGCCTGCACCCGCCCACTCCATGCTTGTATTGACAAACATGAGTTTGAGGACACTTATTTGCAAAGGTAATTTGGTCCTCAGATTACAGAACGAGTCTCTGGGCCCAAGCTGTTTGAAGCAGAAATCCCACCACCACACCCCACATGTTTTCCTGTAAGAGACATAAACAAGGTAATGAAACATTATTTTTTAAAAAATAATCGTGCGCTGTTTGCACAAGACAGAACACATTTCTAGGAACTTTGGGAAGGACTGAGGCATCAAGCTTTGAAATGTCAGAATTCAGCAACAGATCTATATCACATGCCCTAGCACAAAGGGTGCATTTCACATTAAAAGCTCTTTTTAAGTATACAGACCAGCTGATAGGAATTGTCCATAACAGAGGTGGTGCAATTATAACATTTAATTTGTTTCATCATCCCTTTGGAAGGGAATGATCTGAATCTCTTTTGCTATTCGCTCTGCTAGTACTTGGTTATTTGCAGCAATTATTCTTCTTGACATCAAATCAAATGGTGCCCCTAGGGATGAAAAAAACAAACAAACACAACTGATTTACAGTGTTATTTATGAACTAATATTATGACACAGGGTTTTAGCTATAATTATCGAAATACTCTGGATAAGTCATGTGATAATTTATTACGGACCACTCCAAAGAAATAATAATAATAATAATAATAATAATAATAATAATATACCACCGTTCATCTGAAGATTGCATAGTGGTTTATAGTACAGGCAACCCGTCTGCTAGTCATACTAATCTGGTGTTTTCCAGGACAAAAGTAGTGGGTTAAATCCTGCAAAAACCTGAGACCCTGACAATCCACTGGATGGAATACACTCAAATTCTAAAGCCCCACCTACTGTTTACTAAACTGGCAACCGTTAAAGACATAGAACACAATCAGAATTGCTCCTCACAAATGCGCATCCCTCAGATAAGAAAGCAGAAATTAACTGGTCTTGTTACATTCCCAACATATTTTACCTGAGACATCTAGCAGCACTCCACCCGCTTCCATAATGATAATCCCAGCCCCTGCCATATCCCAGCAATGAATGCCCATCTCGTAGTAGGCATCTGCTCCTCCTGTTGCCACCAGGCACATGTTTACGGCTGCAGTCCCAACTGCTCTAATCCTAAAACAGAGGAAGTATATTATTGCAACAAATTCAAACCCTGCAGTTAAAAATATTCACAGTAATCACCAGTCATTTGAAATGCAAAAGAAGCAGATGCAAACCAAATCATTTGACCTTTCAGTGAAATCAGTGAGATAAGTTAGTTGTGACTCAACTTAGGTCTCTGTGAAATCGTTGCACCCTGAGAAGTCTGCAACTAGAGCGCCTCTTCTGCGTACACAGCGTGATCAAGCGCTTCTGCGCATGCGTGAAGATCGCTTTTGCGCATGCGCACATGGCGAACCTGGAAGTAAACACTTCCGGGTTTCCCACGTTCATAAGCTGAAAGTTCGTAACAAGAGCGGAACGCAACTAGAGGTGCCACTGTATGTGAGTTTAGGAATGCAGTTTCAATCTGGATCTAACTCAATAGCTGCATGTTACTTTTAAAAGGAGCACACTGCTGCATCATATCATCCCTCCATTATGTCCTAAATTATATATAACCCCCCCCCACTACCGTATGTGTGACCTCTTAAGCACTATAGAATAGGTGACTTTTTGGCCTCAGAAGAGTGCCCCCTTGTGGAAACTTTGGCCAGGACATTCACGACAGAACACCAGATTAGGCTCACTTAACTGCTATAAACATTGACGTTCTCTACTTTGCCCCCGCCTTCCTGCATCAACTGAAATATGCTGTTACGCATAAACAAACATTTTTAAAGGGATAGCCAACACTACAGTTTTAAAGACTATTTGTTTTTTTAAAAAAACTAAGTTGTGCCTCATTCTTAACAAGCCTCTTTGATGCTATGTACGATCTCAGAGTGCCTTCCATCAGCTTCAGTTTGTGGCCCAGCTGCGCCTCTATCTGGAAAGGGATAGCTTAACTTCTGTCATCTATGCCAGAGCATAGACCTTTAGGTTAGATCACTGCAGCATGTTATATGTGGGGCTACCTCTGAAGATGGTTCGGAAACTTCAGCTGATGCAGAATTCAGCAGAACTGAGCATATAACACCAATCCTGGCCGGACTGCACTGGCTGCCAATCGGTTTCTGGTTCACTTCAAAGTGCTGGTTTTTACCAATAAAGCCTTAAACGGCTGAGGACCACAATACTTCAAGGGCCACCTCTTTCCATATGAACCACTGCAGACCCTGCAATCATCATCTGAGGACCTTCTTTGTGTGCCTTGTCTGTGAGAGGCCTGGAGGGCAGTAACATGGGAATGGGCCTTTGTGTGGCGGCTCCCCACTTTGGAATGCTCTCTTCAGGCAGGCTTGCCTGACACCTTTATTACATTTCTTTAGGCACTAGGCAAAAGCATTCCTCTTCTTCCAGGCCTTTGGCTAATTAATCAATCTATGGGCTTTTAAACTGTTTGCGGGAGGGCTATTGTTTTTTGGTAATGGAATGCATAAACTGCCCTGTGACCTTCAGATGCAGGACAGTAGAGTAATTTAATAAACAAACAAACAAACAAACAAACAAACAAACATACCCATGAATAGGAATGTTCAGTAGTCTTTGCATGTTAGAAAGAACAGTTTTTATAACCTCTGGATCACGGTTGGATCCCAACTCTGACACTAAGAGTGCTTTTGTAATATCTGTAGAAGGGGGGGAGGGGGGGAAAGGTAGACAAGTAATTCAGGTAGACAACTTTAATTCAGATTTGGTTGTTGTAACTGAAAGGAAAAACAGCAAATATTTAAGAAAAGTACTCATTCAATGTTCCACCCAAAGCATATAACTCATTAAACCATTATACAATATCCGTACAAATTGTTCTATTGCCTTTTGTTCACAGAGTTCATGATCTTTTGTACTTTATCTTACTTTACTGTACACCACTTCAATAACTTTTGGTTGTGAAGCGGTTTATAAATCTGCAAATAAATAGAAATTTGCATGTAACGTGCTAGGGGTGTCAGGATTTGGCCTCTGCTTCCTACACTTAACCTGAATTTATACAGTGCCCTTTGGTGAATATATGGCCTCTAACAAGATAAAAAAATAACCACAAGACTGATACATGGGCCAACCCTGTTGCATCAACCTTACTTGAAGGAGCAGAACTCACTATGCACCCAAAGGTTCTCTATGGTCTTCTGAGCTAAAAATTGTGTGTGTGTTCCTACAGATAATATGTAAAATGAACAGTGAAGCTAGTATGGATAAACACTCATCAATTTTGTTCACATGAATGATCTAGTCTCCAGGATAGAGTTCTAGAAAATGTGGCATGCCTGTTTGCAACAGAAACTAGCTGTGTTCTGCACTGTTGGCTGAAAACCCCCTCACCTCCATCAAAGAAAGAATGAACATATAGGCAGTGTGTGTGTGTGTGTGTGAGAGAGAGAGAGAGAGAGAGAGAGAGAGAGAGAGAGAGAGAGAGAGAGAGAGAGAGATTCATTCCCTGCCATGTTTTGCGTAAGTTGTTGCCAGACTAATTAAATGTTCTGGTTAGGGCCCCTGTCAAATCCAGCGGCAAGTGGAAATTAGTCTCACTCCTCAAGAGAAAGATCCTTGAGCCCTATTTTAAGATACATCCATACACACCCTTTGAAACTCCAGAGCATGAATGTGGTATGGACAACTAGTTTCATGAGAAACAAATCCTGCTGTTTACATGCTTCTCTGGGTGAAATCATGAATTCTATTCTAATATAGTGGTACAGTACCTCGGTTTAAGAACAGTCCGGTTTAAGAATGGTTTGGTTTACAAACTCCGCAAAACCGGAAATAGTGTCTTGGTTTGATAACTTTACGGTATCTCATTCTAAGAACGGTGGAAGGGCACTGGTGGCGGGAGGCCCCATTAGAGAAAGCGCACCTCAGTTTAAGAACGGTTTTGGTATAAGAACAGACTTCCGGAATGGATTAAGTTCATAAACAGAGGTACCACTGTACACCTAAAATAAATTTAAGTCAACAATTGAGTCTTTGCAATTCTCAATCCACGGGGCGAAATTCAACATTGTGCTAAGATGACCATTCTGCCAGCACAAGCATTTCTGCTTGCTGGAAATAATTATCTCCCCTCCCCTTCCCGTGAGCACTGAGGGTTCACTTCACCCTTTACAGTAGATCTGAGGGAGGCACAGTGGGAGGTGGGGAAGCCCTGTTGTGCTAGTGGAAGTCATTCTGCTGGGGCACCAGGTTAGTTGAATCTGGCCCATCACTTTCCCAATTTTGTATAGTCATACTGCTACCGTATATTAATGCAAAAGCCGTACCTTGTTGCTTTGATACTTGGAGCTTTTGCCCGTTGCAAAATGCTCCTTTTCCTTTCCTGCCAGTGTACATTTTGTCTTCTACACAGCTGTATACAATTCCAAATTCCATCTGCAACCAGACAAATGCAACACCATAGGGGTTTTTTTATGCCTTCAAAAGAAGTTTACATTTTGTGTGTAGGCTGCCATGGTAGAATTTTACTTTTTTACTGTATGTTAAAAAGAAATTATAAGTTACCTGTTTCTTTACAACAAATCCAATTGAAACAGCCACAAAGGGAAACCTTGAAAACCAAAGAGATAAGCATGTTGCACTTGTAAGCTCAGGTGTATGTTAATGATTGACAGGCAGCACGTGTTCAACTGTAAATTAGAGAACTACGGCAAAGTTTTAACTAGCTACTCCTAATCAAATACAAACTGGAAAGCAAAGTCTAACATGACCATCCCACAGCACAGCACAAAGATCTTACTCTGATTCCAGAGGGGGGAAAGCACAGAGGTATATTGCACAAGTCAATCATGCTCGCTTCACTATTTTCACAGGGAAGAAACAAACCATGGCTTAATGTGATGTCCAAATCAGAGACTGCAAATTAGGTGACTTAAAACACACACACACACACACACACACACACACAAAAACTATGATCAATAAGCCAAGAAGAAGCATTGCTTATATATGGTGGTTTGTTTGGAGCAAACCAAACTGTACTCCTTGGTTGATGTAATGCTGAGAATGGGATCAGAGTTTGTTTCTTCCCAGTGCTAGTGGGGAAGAGTGAAGTGGGTGTGATTGGTTTGTGATTTAATGTGACACCTAAACATGCCCACCGTGACCCTAAGAGAAAGATGCAAAAAACATACCTGTGAACAAAGTTAGTAGTTCCATCAATAGGGTCAATAATCCAAGTGGGATTATCTGTCAAGGTACTTTTTGCACCAGCAGCAACAGATTCTTCTCCAATAAAACTAAGGGGATATTTTTAAATCAATCAAACAAACATATACATCTGAACAACAGTATTTACACCTGACACATATAGATCTTAAAATACCGTATCCTCAAAAATGATCATTCATCCAACAAATCATTTATGAAACATCCCATTTTCCATGGTACAGATTCATTTTATGCACAGGAAATATATAGCTATAAGGAGCCTTGTCGGATTTATTTCAGCTTCCTAGACTAGGCAGGATGTAGTCCTGGCAGCCCACAGTGGTCTGGACAGCCCACAAAGAGGACAGGAATGCAATAACCTTCCCCACTACTGCCTCTGCCCTGGTGTGTCTATAAAACTCCATCTTTCATGTATTTTTGTGATCTCCTTTTCATGTCACATAAGCCAGAGATCACTTATGGGAGTTAATTCCACAAAGCAGTTATGTGTTGTGTGATACTGCGCTTTCTGCTATATATCTGTTATATATGCTTGGTAAGCAAGGAGGTTGCACTGGAAAGCTCCACTACATTGGATCTTCCCATATAACCAAGCAGAACTTGCTAAAGTAGAGAGAACCCCCTTCTGCCACCACTGGTATTTTGCATCCTTCCTTTGCACCTATGTGGGACTCTGAACCTAAAATGAATCCTAGAACTGGGATTTGTCAGCTACTAGATTTATCCTGTGTATCTCCCCTAAGCACTGGCCAAAGAAGAGGGTTAGATTTGTCACAGCAGGTCAGTTGGGAAGTGCTGACCCCTTGGATCAGGCTTGCTCTTCTGTCTGAGAAACAAGATGCCCATTGTGAATATTGCTGTTCTCTCCCAGACTTGCCTCACCTTCACCTCGCCTGGCTATTCCCCACATGACAGCGATTTCATCTCTCCCAACAGGAGCAGCCACCTTCTCATATTGTACAACACTGCAGTGACTGAAACCACTGGTATGCTCACCTGCAAATGATCATGGCTTGCCTGCATCCTAAGCAGCAACCATAACACCATGCTGACTCTCTGATCCACCGCTTCATATTTGCATAGCCTGTCATTCATTTCTCTTGGCTTCTACTGCCTACAGGTGTTGGAGGTTCCATTATTCTCCCTTTCCCCATCCTTACCTAACTAGAATTGAAGTGTGATAAATGGAGGTTATGCAAGACAAGCACAACTTAAAATGTACGGAAAAAGCTATGTTATTACAGCAGTTTGTCAGGTTCCCTGTGCTTATTTTGATCCATCAGGATCAAAGGTTTCATACCTGTACTTCAGACGCATCCTTCCTCTCCCCAGTGATAATAAAAAAATCAAGTTCTAAAATATTCTGTACCTGTGAGATGGGTATTTTTCCTTTATAGAAGAAATAAGCATATTTTCTACTTTTTGATCAGTGACAGTCACTAGATCTGCTGGAGAGCTTTTAATCATGATAGCTATGTCCTTTGTTAGTGCTTCCCGGACCACCTGCAAAGAAAATTATTTGCATGACCCTTTTTGAAAACAAAAGTTAGTGCACTCAGTCAGCCGCTGAAAAACATTTCCTCCCTCGTGGAACAGGCAGAAGCTCAGACATGATCAAGGGCTTATGCACCAGAAATGAGGAGAGGTGCCAGGCCCTCCCTGCCTCAACAATGTCACTGAACACTTTCAAAGCCCTCTCCAAAGACTACTTAATGGTGTTATGAACCATCCCCACCTAAGTGCTACTATTCCAGCCTTTTCCGAACATATCAGATTCTTTCTGGTACAAAAAAAAGAGAGCCAGAAACCACCAAGAGAAATGGGAAGACTACAAATGCATGACAGTGTCATATGGATGATTTCTCAAGGTGAGTCGATGAGGAATGGCAATTCCACAGTAAATAGCTCATCTGAAAGCAGCCATCATGCTCAGGCTTGAACACAGCCATTTGTGATCATTGTCTCCTATCCAAAAATGACAAGCAGAAGAGAAGTACAGCATGTTGTAGACTGCTATATTTTTGGACTTCCTTGCAAAGCTGACCATGCTTTTCTAAACCTTCCCTTCATTTTTATATTTTAAAATGGAGTTGGTCTCCTTATTTGTTTTGCAAATATCCCATCGCTTTATACTGCTGAAGACTAAACAGAAGTACAAGCAGGACATATACATTTTTCAGAATAATTATGTGCTTACAAAAATTCAAAGCTAATAAATAATAATGATAATAATTATTTAATTATACCCCGCCCATCTGGCTGGCTTTCCCCACTCTGGGTGGCTCCCAACAGAATATTAAAAACATTATAAAACATCAAACATTAAAAATTTCCTGAAACATACCTCTCCAGCTTTTCTTGCTAAAATAACTGCATAATCCATGCATTCTTGCCAAGGATCAGCCATCTTTCTCTAGGAAACAGAACATACATCACCAAATCATGCTAATCAAAAGAGCAAACAGCACAACATTGAAGATGTGTTAAAATGCTAAATCTGCTGGTTCAAACTATTTCAACATAAACAATTCTATTATTTTGTTTCAAAATGCTGATATCAAAGCTGCAACACTGCACGATACTGGGAAATAAACTTCTCTTCAGTTGAGAGCAATGCATTATTTTGTAATATGGGCTACACAGCAACTACACAATTTCCTGTATGTTGCCAACCTGCATAATGTCAGGCAGATGCTGAGAAAATTTGTGCTCCTGCATAAATGTAGCAAGAGACATGCCCTTGCCACAGATGACTAGAACTGACAGTGACTTGCAGTAGATGTATTGTGTTCACACAATTGCAGAGATTATAAAAGCTGATAGAGGGTGATGTGCATAAATATAAGTAAGTGCAACATGGGAAAACTTGCAGTGGGAAGATCACTTATAGCTTTTTAGCAATTTCACACTGTAGGCTCCCTTAGCATGTTTCTGCACATATAAAAGTTGATAAACCAACAGAGACCAAATGTATGAAAAGTTGTTACTCATGATGACCAACAATAGCATCTTTGCAATGTTTTCCAAACCTTTCAGTCTTCCAGACAAACAGTTCATAATATGCTACAAGGTTGCTGTTAACGTTTAGCTGTTGTGAAGGATCCAGAAAATGAGTTGTGTAGATGCTGCACTTTCCTAGCACTTAAAACATGAGTTTTGCTTCTAGGTAAATGTGACTTTCTCCATTCAACTAAGCATTCCCCATAGCAATACTGAGCATTGTGTGGAAGACAGCTGTGACCATCAAGGGTACCCAATACATAATAATTTCAAATGTAATAAGCAACACAGTTCTAACATAATAAGCAACACATTTCACATCAATCCTGCATTAAATCATTATAGCAATAAAAATAAAACCTCAGTGCTCCCACATCACACTTCTCCCATCAACGTGGCCAATAGCCAGGGATGATGGGGAAGTTAACCCAATAGCATTTGGAGGGCTACACTCTTCATTTATCTGTTGCCCTTTTCTTTATTACAATGCTATATAAACAGATTGCATATTGTAGGGGGTCAAAATTTCACAAAACATGGATTCCTCTTGTTACCCCTGCGTTTTGCATGCTTTAACAGGAATGCCTGACAAGGAAGGAGAGCAGTTGCATTTAGCTGCCCCTAAACAAACAAACAAACCCGGTTTTTCAGTTTAGATACTGATCCTTAATTTTAGCTATGGCCCAGCCCCATTATATATTTAGTTGTGGGTGGGATGGAGACTCCATGAGCGCTTGCAGAGCAGATTCTCATCGCAAAGTGGGGGAGGAAGGCAGTAGAAATAACTGGGCGGTAAAAGGAAACAAAGGCTGCCCCGGAACTCATGGAAATGCATTAAAGAGAAGCCCCACCAGGCCCCGGGCTTACCGTCAGCAAATCGAAGCACTGCTCAGATCAAACTTCTCAAACGGAAATCTACAAAGCGGCCGGCGACAACCTCCGGGGGAGGAAAATGATGACCTTTCCACCTCTCCCCGTTATGTGCTTCCTTCCTCGCCTCTTTCTTTCTTAGGCAGCCACCGGTATTTTTCCCCCCCAAGGGGCGCGGCTAAAAGCGGAAGGAAAGGGCTCGCCGGCATCCCACGGTCGTCCTGGCAACACTGGGATGCCTCTGGCGAGGCGCAGGGGCGGGTGGTTCTCCCTTGGGGACTCAGGTCATGTGGTTGGCTGGCTGCCCGACCCGCACCTATGAAAAAGGGAAGCTGCTTCTAAAGCAATGGGGACCTTTCCCTTCAGGGCCTTGATAGATACACAATTATCGTTGGCAAATGCCCCTGAGCATGTGCAGAGTGCATTCTAGTCCGAGGACGGTTTTTTTTTAAAAAATAATAACTAGAAATAGATGAGAATGTTAGAAAGACACTAATGGTTGTTCTGGCGGTAGCCCGCGTTCATATGATGCTGGACTACAACTCCCAACATGCTCCAGGCTCGCTAAGGCTTATGGGAGTTGAGGTTCAGCGGCATCTAGTGAACCGACGGACACACACACACAGAGAGAGGGGGGGGGGGCTTGCGACGGGCGGGTTCCCTGCAAAGGGAGCTTCCTGCTTTAATTCCCTCATGTTTGGGGCGGGGTGGGTTCTTTTTATGAGGTTTCTGGTATTTATTACGTATTATCTTTAATGGGAGGGCAGGCAGATATGGCACACCAGGCTGTAACAGCCTATGTGATGCTTAGCTGGTTAAGTTTTATTCTATCTTTTTAAGTTATTACTGATGGCACATTTGCAGCTCACTGCCTTTCAGCAACCGCTTTGCTGTGTGACCCCTACGCTGCATATATATGTCGATCGAGATGACTGGGGGAACCCGAGACTGATTATGGTCGATCGCAGGTCGATCGCTGCGCTCCTGAGGGGACGTGTGGGAGATAGAATCATAGAGTTGGAAGAGACCACAAGGGCCATCCAGTCCAACCCTCTGCCAAGCAGGAAACACCATCAAAGCATTCCTGACATATGGCTGTCAAGCCTCGGCTTAAAGACCTCCAAAGAAGGAGACTCCACCACACTCCTTGGCAGCAAATTCCACTTGGCAGAGATGCTGCCCTGCCGCCTCCGAGGGAGAGCTGGCTTGCTTGCTATCCTTCCCCCTGTGCTCAGCGCTGGCAGTGGGGTGGAATGGGATGCAGCCTGAGGGAGGCGGCGGCGGGGGGGGGGAAGCAGAGGAGGAGAATCACGGCGCAAGGAAGGAAGCAACTCGGAAGGGAAAGTGTTAACAGAGAGAGAAAGAGAGAGAGAAGCTGGCTCCTCAGATCTGTGCAACACACACCCCACCTCAAACATACCCGAGCTAAATATATTTTAATAGGCAAGTGTGTAATCCCGGCGCTCACCGCCTGGAAGTGAAAGCCCCTGGTGCCTCGTGTCGTGAGTTTTACACACGACAGCATCAACGGAACCCACTGCGCAGGCGCCATCGTAAACGAAATCTCAGTCCTGGGGTAACCTGGATGTCGCCCTTTAAGCCGACGTGTCCTATTGGCTCTTGCACGTCCTGATGTTTCTTGGGGGCGGGAGCTTATAGATTATGTCTTTAGACGCCAGCTGGGAGGGAGAGCGGGACAAACACCAGCTGCATCTGGAGTGCAGCCAAAGGCGATTGTGTGGCGGGTGGGTGTGTGTAGCTGTTTGTGGCACCAGTGCGAAAACCTGACTCTTATGACATTCTCTTTGCTTTTAGTGAGAATCTCGATATCCGAACGTACTGCCAGTGACATAACAGCTGTAATTAAAGCATCCTTTGACAATCTAGTGTCATTTCAGTAGTTTAATTCGGTTGGGGGGGGGGGCGGGCTTGCACAAGCTCTAGTTCACCCATTGCCCTAAAAGGCATCAGCTGAGGAGCATGCATTTATGAGTAATTCCTTGGACTACTTTGAAATGGACATAAACCAGAATTTATTAAATTTCTTCATGTAGGTGATAGAAATAACACATGATGAAACTATAAACAGACACCGTGTCTTTTGTTAGGCCTGACAATCACATGCAGAGTGTTTTTCACGACTACTCTATATATGAAGTTGCATTTTCTAGAAATTGGACTTCATTATCAAGATATTCCAAGATCACATTTCCACCATTATTTAGTGGGGATTCTCTGCTGCTTATCCAAGATTCTAGTGTCTGGTCCAAAGGCAAAGCTTCTCCAGATGTCGGGTGGCAGAGTCGTAATTTCTGAAAATCCAGAAAAAAAGGGGGGGGGAATACCCTGTTGTTATATCACAGCTCTCAAAAGAAACTAAAAATATTTGAACGATAAAAAATAGTTGATTTACCTTAGCTGTGGTTTTGTTGTTATCATTCTTAAGGTTTGCTAAGGAAGCTGCAAAATCTATCACTTTACCAATGCTCCAGTTACTACTAAAGAACATGGGTTTGCTTTTCTCCTTACTCTCTTTAGGTAAAAACACTTGGAAGTAGATTCTCTCTGTCTGCAATAGAAAATGGCATTGATGTGGCTTTAGAAAGGAACATACTCCTCAGAAAGGAACTCTACAAAGAATCAGGGTCAGGTAAACCAGAGAGAAAAGGTAAAAAAACGAAAAAACCCACATATCCTCCCAATTGTAAAAAAAGAAGAAGAAGCATACACAGAACGTCCCCTCCCCAGTGCCACTACCACCAGCTGTTCATGAGGCAGGCAGGCAAAGAAAACATCAAGTCCCTACTCTTGCTCTAGCTGGGATGGTTTCGTTTCATTTTTATTAGCTTTAAAAATGTGTTGTAGAAAGGGGGTTATTGGGATGTTTTTGTTTTTATTATGTATTTTCTGTTTTTTATATTGTGATTTTATGTTGCGAACCACCCTGAGATCTACAGGTATAGGGGTGTGTTAATAGGGATAATGCTTCTCTTTTCATTGTCCTATATGGAAATACTTTTGGCAGAAGGTAACTAACGATCAACAGAACTATACGGAACAACCTTACATTTACAGAGCAAAATATCCTCTTGAACCCAGCACATGGAACCTCACAAAAGGACAATACAAATGGACTCTCGGTGCAAAAAGACTGATACTAATGAATTGGAAAAATAAAAATGTGGCTCCCTTCTACGATTGGATCGAAGACTTACACAAACTCGTAACATATGAACAACTTGCATATAAACGCAGACTTGCCATGGGCAAATTCAATGATATTTGGAATCCATACTTACAAATACTGTACCGGTAATAGGTTAAGATCTGGTGAAATACAATAACAAACCTTGTAAAATATACAATTTTGGGTTCCCCCTTCCCCCCTTTGTTTTCTCTTCTGCAAGGATTCTGTTTCACTTTTTCTTTTTTGTTTGCGTTTCACCATGTTTAGTGCATGTATGGTTATGTAACTTTTGAACAATTCCAGGTGTTTCCATCCTATACCATATTTTACATTTGGACAGAGTTTAATATACAAAGTTGCTGCATGTACAGTCCCTGTGGGAAGAAGATTTTACTAATGGGGCTTCATTGCTCTTTCCTTCAGGTCCTGCAGTTATTTAAATTGCTCTACAAGGACAGTGTAGTAGACAACACTCTCCTACACTTGCATTCTATCGAGGGCAGGAGGTAACCCCTGCCCCCACTTTAGAAAACCCTGAACAAACACAATAGCAGAAGTACAGAAATCACGTTTGCTTCACTAAATATGGCAGGAACTACAATATTTGGAGACAAATGAATGTGACTTACCTGCACCAAGGACTTATCCCCAGATGCATGCATTTTCAGTTTCATTAGGGCCACCTTTGCTGCTGTTTCGCTGTTCTTTGCTCCTCTGCCTCTTTTACTCACTGTGGCTTTTTTCTTAGAATCTGAGATTTATGCATGGACTCATTTTAGTAGCTATCACCAGTCCCTCTCATTTTGCTAAAAATGAAATATGCACCAGCATGAATGTTAAAGCTTCTTCAGAACGCGTGCACTAGAGCAATGTGCAGCCTCCTCTTGCTTGTGTACATAGGATGGAACCTTTTCTCCGACTATATGCTTGCCAGTAATCAACATGTGTCACGGAGAATAGGCCGCACCAATATATAGAACTAGAGATGTTCAGGGGAGCTCAGATACGAAGGAACCAACTTGATCCCACAGGCCTGTCTGAGGGATAGTTTCACGCAATAAAAAAAATTACTTCTCAATTACAGTTGAGAACTTGTGGGAATGAAAGTGGTTCCGCTCCTTCATTATATCTTGCTAGCACTCAAGCTACAGTGTTTTAGCATTAGGAACGACTTATTCCTGCATAGGATTTCCACTTAAGTCTCATAGGAAGTAGACCCAGACATAGCTCAAGTACACAGAACAATAGGACAAGTCTATTGCTTTTAGGAATCGTAGAAAGGAGATGGAAGTTGCATAACCCAGCCTTACTTTCAGGAAACAATATGAAATATGAAAAACATAGCCTCTCTTATCCTCTTTCTGTATCAGAAACCTTATTCACAATCCTATGGCCCCTGAAAGGGCATCCTAGGGACCGTAGTAGATCTCTGCCTTGGCCATGGAGAGGGAGGTCCATGAACAAAGGAAGTCTGCTCTAAGAAGACTTACCACCGTGGGTGTGGAAATCTGTGCTCTCAGTGCTCCAATAGCAATAAAAGTGGGGGGGGGGGCATTCCAGGGGCACTTTATCTGCTGGAGCCAAAGCTACTGTTTCTCCAATATGTTCCCACAACAGGAAAGGAGGAGTACATCCTAGTCTACGTACAGTCACAAACATTATGCAGCAGAAAACTGTATTTTAGCAAGTCTTACTGTACCTACCTACAATATCTTTAACAAGCTGCTGGGTAACAGCCATGCGAGGTTTAGGGATTTCCAATTTTTCACATTCGTGGTCCAGCTCATGGCGGTGACTGAAAACAAAAGATGAAGAAACTCTCACTAGTTAGGCTACAGGCTAATGAAAAGTGAGGTTGCTTAGATTAATTAATTTGCTCACCGAAAGCAAAACTGCTTTTCACAGGAAGGGCACAGCACAGGTACAAGTTCTTTTCCATCGCAACCTTTATATGTGCACAAGAAAGATTTATGGTGATCTGGTTTCACCTCCCCACTTTTTAGATTAGCCTAAGACAATTTCAAAGGAAATTCATGTTACTTACAAATACACATCCTAAATTCTATTGAAACATAACCAGACATTTTCTCCATCATGCATCACAGCTATTTAGTAGCTCTCTCTTAATAAAGAGAGGATATTATGTTCTTAATACAAGACCACTTTTGCCAAATGCCAGGTAGAAAGAGACTGAGTAAAATAAAATATGTCCAGGAAGTTACTTCTAATGAACTAATAGAAGCCATTAATCTAAAAGAAGTGCTCATATACACTAAAATGCCTATGATTTACCAGTAACTTATAGGCAAGAAAAAGGACACCATAAAAGAAGAACAGCAACTTAAAGCAACCAATTCACAACTTAAGGTAAATAATAAATATTATCTAAGCAACCTAGGGGGGAAAGGGAGAGAGTGGTCTGGTTTGCATGACATGCTAAGACATATTATGGGTTAGGGTGAACATGAGAGCTTGCAGACTCTGGAAGAGATCACAGCTGCTTTGTTCCAACACACTTTGGTGCTGCCCTGCACTTAGATAAGCCATGTCTTGCCTTAGCATGCCATCTGAAACCAGGCTTGCAGTTTAGCTGTTTTCAGATGAACCACAAGCTGTAACCAAGGTTTGCCTTGTGCGTTA
Source organism: Zootoca vivipara (assembly GCF_965207765.1). Taxonomy (NCBI): domain Eukaryota; kingdom Metazoa; phylum Chordata; class Lepidosauria; order Squamata; family Lacertidae; genus Zootoca; species Zootoca vivipara. Next base: position 59,678,862 of record NC_142591.1, read on the forward strand.
TGACTTGTGGTTTGTCTGGGAGAGCTAAACCATGAACTCTGGCTTGAATGATGTGCTAAGCCAAGCCATTCACCTAAGTCTCAAGGTGATTTACAATCATACAATTAAAACATAATTTGGCAATAAGATAATGTGAATTGCTTAACGAAAACTTACAAAGCATTGCTTGCAAAATCATTCAGAATGAGCTTAAGGGAACTTGACTGTTAACTAAAACACTCCAGAGGTGTTGAATGCTACAGGTGATTAAAAATTATCTACTTACCTCAGAACAACCATGTTCAGCCCGACTTCTGTGCTGAAGACTTAAAATTACAAAAAATAAAGACCAGCACATCATTAGTGTGTGAATTAACGGAGAACAAAAAAAGATTTGGCACATTTTTTCTGAAAATTGGGTTAAACCACAGAGCCTAGGGCTTGCCGATCAGAAGGTCAGCGGTTTGAATCCCCGTGACGGAGTGAGCTCCCGTTGCTCGGTCCCAGCTCCTGCCAACCTAGCAGTTTAAAAGCACGTCAAAGTGCAAGTAGACAAATAGGTACCGCTCTGGCGGGAAGGTAAACGGTGTTTCTGTGTGCTGCTCTGGTTCGCCAGAAGCGGCTTTGTCATGCTGGCCACATGACCTGGAAGCTGTACGCCGGCTCCCTCAGCCAATAACGCAAGATGAGCGCCGCAACCCCAGAGTCGGTCATGACTGGACCTAATGGTCAGGGGTCCCTTTACCTTTACCTTTATGTTGTTTCCCAGCCCATCCATCCAAATGTCTGAATCAGGGATGGGGAACTCGTAGCCTTCCAGATGTACCCTAGATTATAACTTCCACCAGCCCTGACCAGAGGTCATGTTGGCTGGGCTGATGGGAGCTGAGAATCCAACAGCATCTCAAAGGTGACAGGTTCTCCATCCCTGGTTCCACTACAGATTTTAACCTCAGAGTTGGGACTATTTCACATATATATTATTGTTCTTCTGTTTCTTTTAAGCGCTACAAAAACTGATGGTGCTATACAAATAAGAAGAGCAGAGCAATCCTAAACAGACAGATATTCCAGAAGGCAGTTAAGCCAGTGTATTTCCTGCATCCTAACTGCTCCTGGCCTGTGGATCAAGACCAGATTGTGGGTGACAGTGTAAGCTTTTATTTTCTGCCCTTCCATTGTCTCCCATGGGGTGAATTTAGTTACACCTGCATTTTTTGATATGTTATATTGAGCTTTGTGGGCAGGACCAGTGAACAAAGTGAGTTAGGATGCAGTGCAACTTTGTCTATCCTTCTCACCCCACCCCACCACTCCCATTCTCACCCTTGACATGCCCTTTGGGGCATTTACTCTGACATTGCTTTTGCTGGTTTGACTTAAGCCAGCAGAGCTATCCCTCAGCACCCATAAATAAATATGGCTGGGTCAAATCATCTATGTCAGTTTAAAGTGTGGGGAAGGATATGCCTGCAGGGAGAGATTAGGATGTGGTATATCTGAGGAGTTGGGATTGCAGCATAAATTCTTTCTTACCAGAAGACTCCTGAGCAGCCATCACAGACAAAAGGGAGAAAATCTAAAATGAAAAAGATAACACTCAAGTGAATTTTTGATATTTTTACTTTTCTGTTTAGGTTACTTGTGTCATTTTAAACGTGGTTCTTTCATTTTTAATTTTTGTGCATGGGTATTTTGTAATATTTCATTTGCTCTTTTAAGAGAGGTTGTAGAGAGCTGTTTTTGGAAATGTAAAGCATTGTAGAAGTGATTTAAATGAGTTCATAGCCATATACATTTTACAGGTGCAATTACCAGTGAAAAAAATAAGATAGATAATCTCAAATGTCAATCAACACCTGTGCTGAACCGAAGCTGACCTGTTCTGGAAGCTTTGCTAATGCCATCTTGATAGTCACAATAACCCCACAGTTAACTGGTAGTTGTTGTAGTAATGAGCTCATATATGTTTATATTCACTTGCTTTTATATAAGCTAATTGGCTTGCTTTGCTGTTATCCTTATCTGTGGGCTTGGAGTGCTGGGCTCTGAGCCCAGAAAGGGGAGCTAAGTAAGTATCCAACTTTCTTTAATAAAGCACTAGAACTGGCCATTCTTGATTAAAGGGTTTTATATTGAGTGCAAGCTACGTTTTGTGATAAGACCATAAAATAAAACTTAAATAAAAGAGAACTACTCTCCTACACATATATGCACACACACTTGGCCTGGCAGACGTGAGATCTAGCGCATGTCCTTTTCTATCTAAGCAAATCAGCCTTAGGATAAACACCTTTTTGCCTTCAGTGATAACCAGAGTCCTGGCTAAACTCCACTGGCTACCAAGCAACAGTCCACGCCCACTTCTGGAAAGAGCCACGCCCCTTAATTTGGTTACTGTCAACTATCTCCTCCCCTTTGCCTTTGCCTTCCACACCTATAGAAGCAAAAAGTACAGAAGAGTACATTAGTCTACACTTCCGGAAGGGCAGGAGCAGGAAGCCGCTCTACCCTCGAATCTTCGTCCAATTCCAACTCGCCCAGTCGCCCCTCAGAACTTAAACCTGAGACTCAGAAGTGGTACCATGAAGGTGCACTTCCTCCTACCCCGCCACAAAGAGTCCCATGCTCTGCCCTGCCGCTCAAGGGCTCCTTACCAAGCTGCCCGCAGCCCTCCACTTCACAGTGCTGCCCAATCTCCAATTCCGCCATGTTGGCGTACGGCGCATGCGCGCGCCGCTACCATGTTCCGGCGGCTCTAGAAAGGATAAAATCGGCTCCTCCCGAGCCGCGGCATTCCAAAGACCGCCCATTGGGCGTCATCAAAGAGGACGAGCTTGAGAGATTGGTGGGCCGGGCTCTGTGTAGGAGGGGCGCCTACCCGCTGTCACGTGACGTCTGCCCTCTTTCTGATGCCGGTGTGTGTGTGTGCGCGCGCACAGCCCATTTATTCCTATTTAAGTCTTGCCCGTTTCCATGGAACTTACTCCCAGGTAAACGTGCGTAGATTTGCAACCGCATTTTTTAAAAAATGTTTTATATTCTACTTTTTATTTTATTTTAAAGTTCTTAAAAACTTCCAGAGACCTTAAAAAAAATCCAGAGACATACAAAAGTCATACAAATTCTAGAGCTTTCCCACTCGCCTAGACAGTATAAATTACTACTATTTCACTTACCCAGGAGTAAACAATGGGCTTTACCTCTGAGTAGGTATGTCTAGAGTTGCATTATTAGGCATTAAATCAGTTTACTAGAGAGTAAGAGCCCAATTATTTCATGAGGGTTGTTTCCTGTTAAGTAACTATAATTTACAGTCCATCTTAAACCCCACTGGATGTGAGGGATTTACTTCTGAGCAAGCATACTTTGCACTTTGCTGTCAATCATTGAAGGTACACGCGGTGACTCGTGTGCGGTTCATAACTGCTCTCATGATGACCACCGCTGATCAGTAGGAATCTTCCTTGCCATTACAATTTAAAATGACACATTAATCACCTAGGGATCTCTTTGATTTTTGAATCTATACATGTAAAGCGAAGGATTAATCAAAGCACGCTGTTTGGTAGTCACGCCTATTGTAAGCTTTATGACTAAAGCAAGATGTCATGGCACGAATGCTTAGCTCTCCGTATCTTGGTATCCTTAATAATGCTGGATATTTACGTTCATTTTCAGTTTTTTCAAACATAACGGTGGATTCTTTGTACCCCTCAACGAAGCAAGAATCGTGTAAACTAGGTATTCTGTATAAAGCAATATTAAACCATCATGCTGGATTTCCACCTCGGGTTCCCGAATCCAGATCCTTCCTAATACAACAATTTGGGGGGTTGGGTGGGGTCAAACCTTAAAAATCCGAAAAATGCGAGTAACATTGACCAGCCTCGATTCTGATGGATGGCAACCCATGAAAGCTTATCACAGAATTATAGAGTTGGGAGGAACCCTGAGGGTCCAGGAATATGCAATTGTCCCATATGGGGATTGAACCTACCTTGTCATTATCAGCACCACACTCTAACCAACTATCCAGACTAATAATAATAATAGTCTTATTTGCATTTAGGTACCACGAGGCCCTTAAGGTTTCCCAAGTTTTCAATCCGGCTCTGTAATAATAATAATAATTTATACCCCGCCCATCTGGCTGGGTTTCCCCAGTCACTCTGGGCTGCTTCCAACAAAAGATTAAAAATAAATACATTAAAACATCAGTCATTAAAAACTTCCCTATACAGGGCTGCCTTCAGATGTCTTGTAAACGTCAGATCGTTTATCGGGGTGGCCAACTCCCAAGAGACTGTGATCTACTCACAGAGTTAAAAACTGGCAGTGATCTACTCCATTTTGGAGGTTCAGGTCAAAGTTGTTGAGCTTCTTTTGGGGGAAAGGAAGGCCCGTTTTTTAGGGGTTCAGGTCAAAGTTGCTGAGTGTTTTTTAAGAGGAGTCAAAGCTGTTGAGCTTCTTTGGGGGGAGCCAGTGATCTACCACAGACGTCCAGTGATCTACCGGTAGATCACGATCTACCTGTTGGACATGCCTGGTTTATTTCTTTGACACCTGATAAAGCCCCAAACGAATCACTGCTCAACCCAGGAATGTAGGGAAGGGATGAGAACGAGGGCGCTGGCGAGCATGTGCAGAGTGCAGTGGCTGTCGCATCGGCGTAGATGGGAACCCCAACACCTCGGCTTGGCTGGCTCTTCCTGCTGGGGCTCCCGTTTGAGAACAGCCTCTCTGCTGGCGCCGCACGTTCCCCAGGTGGCAACACCTGTTGCAGGTACGTGTCGGTCACGTGGCTCGGCCGTCGGCCTCGGGAGCTGCCGCAGCAGTAGCCACTTCCTTCCCCTCCTGGCGCGTCTCTGGGCTTGTTTTCTAGGGAAGAGCTCCGCGGTTGGGGAGTTAGGGGCGTCGAGGAGACGCGATCGTATCCCTGGCAAAGGCAGCTGGTCCTCGGCGGGGCGAAGATGAGCAAGATCCACAAGTTTTTCAAGGGCGGAGGAGGCTCCAAGGGGAAAGGCAAAGGGGGCCCGAGCCCGCAGGAGGCTTTAGCCCGGCTGCGGGAGACCGAGGAGATGCTGACCAAGAAGCAGGAGTATCTGGAGGCGAGGATTCAAAAGGAGCTGGCGCTGGCCAAGAAACATGGCACCCGAGACAAGCGAGGTGAGCTTTGGACCGGCTCAGGCATGATTTGAGGGTCAAACTTTGTGGGGGAGGCGCTTTCAGGAAGCGGTGCCTCTGAACACGTGCAGACTGCAAACGCTTTCGCGTCGGACTACCCGCTGCTTTCGCCCCAAACATTGTCGCTTTGTCGGTTACGGCTCTCTCACTTCCCACTCTTTAGGAATGTAATTGTCGATTGTGTGTGGAGTGGAGAGACAAGAAGAAGGCAGCTGGCTGTGTCATAAAGTGTATTGCACCAGAGGCGGTTTCAGCTTGGTTACTGGAATGTACAGTACAATATTGCATTTCTTTAAAGGAACCTTCCCCAACCTGGTTCCCTCTTGAAGTTCTGGACTACACGTCCCATCATTCCTGACCATTTTCATGCTGCCTGGATCCCATGGGAGTTGTAGTCCAAAACAACTCTCTAAATTAGTACAGTATGTGCTAAATAATTCTGCACTTGTTTCTGCCTTTTACATTTTTCTGTTTATGTTGATATATGCTGCTGCTGCTGCATATTACTTGGTTTTTGGAATGTTGCAATTTAAATCTTTGTTTTATTTTGTTTTTGTAAGCTGTCTTGGAGAGGAGTTGTTTTGCCTTGAAAGGTGGGGTATGCATCTTAGTAACTAAATAGTGCATTGGGTTTTGACTCAGAAGGCATAATTGGCTGTTGCTCCCTGTGATTGTATCCAGTACAAGGTCCTTCCCATCCTTCTTTGCAATCATACCACGTGACAACTGAGTGCAGGATGTACACATACATTATTTCCTATACAAAAGTGATCTCCTTTCCTGTTGCTGAGCTAGTCTCTAAGGTGCTACTGGAAGGAATTGTTTTAAAGTGGTACCTCTACTTACGAATGACTCGACTTACGAATGTTTCTACTTACGAATGGAGCTCCATCCGCCATCTTGGATGCTGTTTAGATAGGATTTTTTTCTACTTACGAATTTTTAGATAGGGTTGCTTCGACTTACCATTTTTTTCTACTTACGAATATGCATTCGGAACACATTAAATTCGTAAGTAGAGGTACCACTGTATTTTGTTTCGACCCATTTCCTAGAAAGAGAACCCATTTCCACAATAATGACCCCCCTAAACTGTGTCTATATAATGCTATCTTTGTATACAACCTCTTATTTCCTAATCACACTGCATCACAATGTGAACTTTATACCCATTAGAAAGTTTGTTACTTTGATCTTTGTTCTTGTTTTATATTTACTTATTAAACTAACAACCATTAAAATTTGTTTTCAAAGGTCCGCACAAGCAGATTGTTTTTAAAGATACTTTTGTATCCAAAAATGATACCTTGCAATATGTATTATAAGGGACCATATAGATTTTGGGTTGTTAGTCCTGTACAGTGGTACCTCAGGTTAAGAACTTAATTCGTTCTGGAGGTACATTCTTAACCTGAAACTGTTCTTAACCTGAGGTACCACTTTAGCTAATGGGGGCTCCCGCTGCTGCCGCCGCATGATTTCTGTTCTCATCCTGAAGCAAAGTTCTTAACCTGAGGTACTATTTCTGGGTTAGCGGAGTCTGTAACCTGAAGAGTCTATAACCTGAAGCGCCTGTAACCCGAGGTACCACTGTATTTGGGCTGTAATCCTGCACACACTTGCCAGAGAGTAAATTTCATTATATGTAGCAGGACTTCCTTCTGAGTAAACAGCCTTTGAATTGCACATCACCATATACAAAGGAACTGAAGGCTAAGATTGCAGTGGCTCTAGAGCTCATTTGTAACTATCATATATAATTGTTCTAAGTTTCTAAAATATTCCAACACTATGAGTAGTCCTAGATTATGAAATTTTGCATATTTCTGTCTATCGTTATTGTATGGTATTGCACAACTAGGTTTTTTTTTAGTTGCTGCATAAACTGTTACAAAAATAAACTGAAGATCATTGTGTGGTCCATGCTGAAGTGAAGTATATTCTTAGATTTGTTGTTGGTTTTCATTGTTTGGCTAGAATCTAAGTTAGAATTAGAACTGTATGTGGTAATTTCAGTGCTTCTTTTGCCTGCATCTGTAGACCCACCCTAGCTAGCCAATAAAAATAGCTGGATGAAGTCATGTAGGTGTGTTCAAGATTTATATAACAGTACTTTGGAAGAATGGCTTTCTGGTTTGTGACAGTGCTCCCCTTTCAACCTTCAGTATAAAGGGAACTTTGGCAGGCCACTACATACTGTAGTTTCTTTGGAATTCACCTCATTGAACTCTGTGGGGTTTTACTTCTGAATAAGTATTGCTACATCAGAAACTGGCATGTGGCAATCATATGATTTCTATGATTTCCTTTAGGATCTTCCAAACATTTGTTGTCATAGAATCATAGAACTGTAGAGTTGGAAGGGACCACGAGGATTGTCTAGTGAAACCCCTTTCAATGCAGGAATCTTTTGCCCAACGTGGAGTTAGAGGTCAACCGTGGCAGGATGGAGGGTGAGGATGAGGATGAAGGGCAGTTGCAAAGCTGCCACCCACATCAGCGAATGCAATCTCTTACACAGATAGACTGACCTTCCAAGCTAACCACAAAAGCTATGTGCTTCCATTGGTTATGGTTACCTGGGTGAAACTGTTAGGCTGTAAATGTTTGTGGCTGGTGAATCAGAAAGCCTTGATTCTCAAATATCTTTTTTGACCACAGTCTTACAATGCAATCCTATACACTTCTACTCAAAACTATGAGTGCAATGGGTAAATGGCTATAGTACTGCAGCATCAATGAAAGGAGAGCAGCTTTTGGTGGTGTAATAGTCTGGTGACAATACAATTGTTTGAAGACCATGTTGTGGGCATGTTTGGTAGATCATAGTATAATTGCAAAGGAAAGGAAAGGGCAGTTGAATGGATTCAGGCAGCATACAAGCAACACTGAAAACCTAAGATTTATTATTGATTATGTAAAAGAAAAGTAACGATAACAACTACCCAATACGCTGCCTTATTTTGACCAAGAGTGCTATAATTTAGACTGATATCAAAGCAATGTTTGATTGTACCGTTGTTTTGTGAAACAAGAATATAAAAACGCAAAGCTTTCACAAAGGCTTTTAGCTAGGAAGTGGGTCAAGGAAATGATGTGTGAGCTGTAGATAAGAAAACTTTTGTTGTTCTTACAGAAAGGGAGCCAGGGAACAAAGGCAACGTTGGCACCTGCAGTTTTGTTGTTGTAACAGCCTTTAAAGTTATGGAGACATAGTCGTCTCCCAGAACTCAATAATATATAAACACTGGTTTTTCTACAGCTTTCCACACCATCTATCAAACCTTGGCCCATTAGGCTTTGTGTGATGCTTCCACAACTGCAATATGCTTCCATGTGTAATAGAGGAACATGGGGATGATAATTTTGTGATGAGAAACTGCTTAAGAACACATTGCAGATCAAAATATCTTTGAGTTAAAGAGTTAGCTATAGGGCTGGGGTGGGAAACCTAGGGCCACATTTCCTTCTGAGAAACCTTTATGGGAGCCAAATGTCAACAGAGGGCAGGGCCAGAGGCAAAAGTGGGGCAGAGCAGCGAGTGTGAATTTTACCTTTGTACAATAGGCTAGGTTCCACACACACACACACCCTCTCCCTCTCCCTCTCTATTCTCAAAAGTTGCAGAACCATAAATAACCCTGAGAAAACAGACTGCTTCCTCTAGGCTCCACCGTCTCATGGAGAACTTCAGGGGCTTAAAGGGCCTGGGCCTGGAGACGGGCATTCCTCTTCCATTCCCTAGCCTCCCTACTGAAGTCCTCCTTGTGTCTCTAGGAAGACTGTGCAGAGTGGTGGAGCAGCTGGGTACACTTGCCCCATGCCTTGGAGGGCTAAGCTGTTTGGGGGGCCCAGCCAGGGGCCTGCCGGACTTATGCTGTTATGCCAAGAACAAGACTCTGGCCCTGGACCTCAGACAAGCTCTTCACGGGGCTAGTCGCTGGACGGGTGTAATGGGAGGCATCTGGTTCCTCCGGGAAGGCACCTATGAGGGTCTGGGATTTGGTCCTGCTAGTTCTTCTGGGGGTTTCTATCTGCCACCCTCAATTGAAGAGTTCCCTGGATCTCCAGCAGCTTAGCTCAGAGCTCTGAATGTGATCTGGCTGCTTAGCTGATGCCTCTGCAGCCTCCAGCTCTGTGTTGTGATTGATGTTGGATTCAGGGGTTGTGGCAGTCATGGGGACATTGTGGTTCCCATTAATTTGTTTGTTTATTTGTATACAGTACTGCTCTTCATCTACAGATCTCGGGGTGGTTCACAACATAAAAATATAAGATATAAACACAAAATACATAAAAACAACAACAAAACAACAACAACTCCCACAAACCAATAACCCTACTCTTCTCATTCCCATCCCTCCCTCCCTCCCCTTGCAGTCCCTGCTTGTCCTCAACCTGCTGCAGAGGCTCCTCAAGTGCTCAAGGGGATTTCTGTACAAGCAGAAATCAATTGCACAAGCAAGACACCACAAGTGGTCATCACCCTTTGAATATAATTGCATTGTGTAAGTCTTTTGTAAGCCACTTGAATTTCCTCTTGAGGCCATAAAACCCAAACTTGGATAGCCTCTTGAGGCTATTTACTAAATAAATAAAGTAATCCAGAAAAATAAATCCTAAGCACAGGCTTAGGAGGATTGTTGTCACTAATTATATCAACTTATATATGGTAGGTGTCTATAACATCCAGATCATAGAATCATGGAATTGTAGAGTTGCATGGGATCCTGAGGATCAACTAGTCCAACCTCGTGTGATGCAGGAATCTCAACTAAAGCATCCATGACAGATGGCTATCCAATCTTTGCTTAACAACCTCCAAGGCAAGGAAGGAGAGTCTACCGCAGGCACCCCCAAACTTCGGCCCTCCAGATGTTTTGGACTACAATTCCCATCTTCCCCGACCACTGATCCTGTTAGCTAGGGATCATGGGAGTTGTAGGCCAAAACATCTGGAGGGCCAAAGGTTGGGGATGCCTGGTCTACTACCTCTCATGGGAGTCCATTCCACTGCCGAACAGCTCTTACTGTCAGAAAGGTCTGTTGTTTAAGCCGGAATCTCCTTTCTTGTTACTTGAATCTATTGGTTTAGGTCCTAGCCTCCAGAGCAGGAGAAAACAAGCTTGCTCCATCTTCCATGTGACAGATATTTGAAGTCCTTTAGGTTATTAGAAAATAATCACATTTGCACAAAGCAATGGGCATATTTTCCAACAATAAATTTTTCCTTGCACCAAATATTATTACGGTAGTTGATATTTGCTCAGAAAATGTAGCAACACTCTTGTCTGGAAGATGCATAGCAAGTTGTTGGCAAAGTCTAAGGAAGTATGGGATTAAAATAACAAGCCTAGGGGGGCTGGTAATAGATAATTAAAATGTATGTACTGCTGGTGGTGTTTTGCATGTCTCATGATGGTGATCCACATTCCATGTGTTTGACTTAGCCGTCTTGACTGTTGTTACTTGAGGTTGGGCAATGCAAGAGTCAGGCAATGATGCAAATGTTTCATGTTACCGTAGAACAAGCCTAGCAACATGTTATTAAGAACACCATAGCGAGCCTGACGTGCACCCATAAATATCCCAAATACCGCTTTGCTCCAGTCTTCTAGGAAGTCGCTTCGTAAGCTTAATTTGCAAACTACAAAATATAAAAAGAGGCCATAGCTTACTCATTTCTTATTATAAAATGCACAATTGGTTCTCCCCAAGATTTGATGCATTGGTGCATAAGAACCACATTCGATTTGAAGCAGGAGATCCATCATCAGGATTTGCTGTAGTCTGTAAAAGTCCAATTAGCAGCCCACTGGGAGGGAGGGGGACTTAAGAGTGAAACCATGATGGTCCTGGGGAAGGGGCATCAAGCCTTTCTTATTGATTGGTTTCCTGATTAAAATGCTGCTTCATTTCTTTCGTCAGGCAAAACACCGAAGTATTGAATGGGTATCTGGATTTTTTGTTGTTTCTTTGGAAGGGTGAGATTTTAGCTGGGAAAATGATATGAAGAAAAGAGTTTGAATCCATTCCTCCAGCACCATAGTTCTGCTGCAGTCTCTACCCCCTTGCCCATTGCCTGTCTTGCTCTGGACCAGAAATTCATTTAAGAGTGAACCTGTCTAATCCACACTTTCTGAAACAATGTGCAAAACCAAATGCAACCATCCCTCAAAATCCACACATTCCTGAATTTAGCAGTGCAGTTTCTCCAGACAAGTAAATGTGTGTATTAGGGGAAAGTTTCTCTAAAAAGCATATGCAGTTGTACCTCGGCTCCTGAACGCCTTGGGAGTCAAATGTTTCGGCTACCGAACGATCGAAAACCGGAAGTGAGTGCTCCCGTTTTTTAACATTCTTTCAGAAGCTGAACACCCAACGGGGTTTCTGCGGCTTCTGATTGGCTGCAGCCAATCAGGAGCCCCATTTTGGAAGTCAAACGTTTCGCGAGTCGAACGGACTTCCGGAGTGGATTCTTTTTGATTTCCTAGGTATGGCTGTACAGTATTAGTGAAAATACCATTACATTAGCGAAAATACTTTACAAAGATGTATAGAAAAGGCAGAAATGCATACAAAAATGTGCTCATTGGGGAAAAATTGTACTAAAATGTTGATGGATTTTCATGAGGCCTCCTTTTTTTTAATTGCAAACTGATGTGGAAATGTGAGGAACTGAACTTAAGATTGGAAAAATGAGAAATCATAATGGATGGATTCACCCACTGAGATAATTGTTTTGTAACTTCCAGAGACTTTTATAAGAAAAAAACACCTTATTCAGAACAGGAGTGGCTCAGATCTGCTCCTGCTATTCTTGTAAAACAGTAGGTTACCCTGTGCAATATCTTCAGCTGGGAAACTTTGTCTGAATTTCTAATCTCATGCCAAGAAAAAACAGGGCTTAGTTCCTTAGAGTTGTCCTTAAGCCACAACTCAGAGCCATAATCAGTTCTCCTTTAGTTAGTATGAATGTCTTTAAGCCATTAATCAACTCCAGCAGCAGCAGTCCACATGAAGTGTACAAAGTCGGCACCTCCTAGTCCTGACACATGAGTTAAGAGCCCTAAGGATAAATATTTGTCAAATGGTATGCAGTGGAGCTGATCTACTTCTTTTAAGTGTAAATATTGAGTTTATTGGAACTGTGGTAAAGGAAGCTCTGTGAGATTTGCTTAAAAACATATTATCTTTACTAGTATCATGAAGCCCGTTAAATTAACAGGTGCTAGAACATATGTGGTGAAACATTTGTAATAACAGCTGCTTTAAATTTGGAAAGTACGGCGCGCGATTCCCCCTCCCATTCCCGCTCTCTCTCCCCCCTCCCTTCTTTTCTCCACCCACACGCCTCCCTGCCTCCCTTTATGGCTGCTCTGTGCGTGTGCGTTCCTGCGACGCTCTTCCAGTCTTTCCCTGCGCTGTGGGAGGTAAGTGCTGGCTCCTGACGCGGGTGTGTGCGGCGCCCCCTCCCCCTCCCTTGCTTAGTCCCTCCGCTCGGCTGCTTCAACACTTCCGCCCGGCTGTCACCAAAGCAAGAGGGAAACCGAAGCCTACTGAAACCCTCTTTTTAATTTTATTTTTTGGGGTGCTATTCGATTGCTAAGACCCGCCACTCCCTCGATATATATACAGTATATATATTTTAAGCACCCATAGAGTCACGAAAGGGACCCTCCCTGTGGCAACATAAAGACACACACACACACACACACACACACGACTCACCGGTTCCTCACAGGGTCACTCCTCGCCGGCTTGCTGGTGCCTCCATCCATCTGCCCAGCGACGGCTGGGAGTAGTTATCTGCTGCCCCTTTCCCTCTTAAGGCGCTGCTCCGCTTTCCCGCTCCCCTCCATGTCCCCATCCCCCCGAAAAGCCCGTGAGGAGCAGCGGGGCGAGAAGGAGCCGCTCAACCTCCTCTTCCCCCCTCAGAGGTACGGAAAAGCGCCCC